>NW_006159999.1:1069506-1126223 GCF_000334495.1 Tupaia belangeri chinensis | reverse complement strand
AAAACTGCTCATGAGACAGAAATGTCACTACTCTAAGCCCAGTTTGTCATTATTCAGTCAAACTTACACAACATAAATTTCAATTAATTAAGAAAAGCTTGTGTCAAAATAAAAGAGAGAAATCTGTGTCTTTTCATCATTGTTGTAATTTTTCAGTGTCAAAATCCCATTTTTAAATACTTCTAGTATTTTATATCTGCTGGTGTACTCCAAATTGCTAAATTCTCCAGTTTCGTTATTCTTTGGTATCACAAAAAGGGATATGTTTTAAGAAATGATACAAAGGAGGACGCACTAACTTACAAAAATACAGAAAGGCAAGGAAGTCAACTCGCTTCAGAAATCACCTTTCATCACCCTAATATCATCTGAAAATATTTCACTAAAAAATTCTTAAATCACTAATATGAGCTGCTGGTTTTCAGTGACTCATTATTGACTTCTGAACCAAACAATGTCTTCGATGTCTTTGCTTTGCTTTTTAAAATGCTGATTGATTTTGGTGAAATTTATTTAGCACTGAAGTGTATTAAGAAGTTCTTTATGTAGTTTTTTTTTTTTTTTTTTTTTAAACCGGACAGATGCAAGACATGGATCAAGAGATTGCTCAAATTAATGTTTCTCTGTCATTAAAATAAAATTCAATACACAAATATAGGGTCTTATTGATCAAGATCTACAACTTGCAGAACCATTTCTAACAAATTATTATATAATCATGGCCCAGTACCTGGAAAGTAAATCCATTCTTATTCAAGGAGAAGATGCAGAGGAAATTAACACTCAGTAAAATCCTAATTTTTGTCAAGAAGTTTACAACATTATCTCATTCATTCCTTACGATAACTGAGTAGGGTAAGAAGATGAGTCTCACAGATGATAAATAATCTAATGTCAGAAGTCTAGTACAGAGCAGAGGTGGGAATTTAACACAGGCTGTATTACAAACCACGAGATCTTTCAATGCTATAACTCTTATTCTATATTTTTAAATAATAATGACAAGTACGTGTGTATATAGGTGGTCATGGTTTTCAAAACGCAACTTTTTAAATACAATGCATATTCAACATTTGCCAACTCTGGCTCAGTTTAGAATTGGCGGTTTGGGTCTACTTACTAAACTCTTAAGTTTATTTAGATTTAGCGTTAGCAAAGGCTCCTCACAAGTACTGGTGCCATCCGATCTCACGGAACCCTACAGGATAAGAAAGGCCTATCATTTCCATCTATGGAGGAGCCTAGGCGATCACTGTCCTAGTGCATTCAGGTTGATGTAACAGAATGTCATAGACTCTGTGGGCGAGAAACGACCAAAGTTTATTCTCACGTTTCTAGAGAATGGAAACTCCAAGGTCAAGGAACTGGCAGATTCAGTGATTGGTGAGGGCCTGCGTCCTGGTTTACTGATAGCTGTCTTTGTCCTGCATCCTCACAGGGTTGAAGAGGCAGGGCAGTCCTCTGGGGTTTCTTCTATAAGGACATTGATCCAATTCACGAGGGTGACACCTCCATGACCTGGTCACATCCCAAAGGCCATACACACAGCACCTCCTAATATTATCACAGTGGGATTAGAATTCCAGAATTCCAACCTATGAAATTTTTTTTTGAGAGGATTTTTATTTTTATTTATTTATTTTATTTATTTTTTTGCTATAGGGCATGTGCACTTGCCAGAAAGACAGAGAGAGACAGACAGACAGAAAGCGAGAAATCACTCCCCAGGACGGATGGCCACACCACAATCCCTTCTTCTCCATTCTCCTCTCTGATCTTGGGCACGCATGCACACACTCCTGGCATGAGTTTAAGCCACTGGGTCCAGGACTCGGACCTCAGTCGACTACATGGGAGTCCAGCGACATAGCCATTATGCCCACCTGCTGGTCCCTCAACTTATGAATTTTGAGAAGACACAAACAGTCTCAGCAACAAATCAATATCAGGTAGTAAGTAGTTGGGACAAAAGTAGAACTCAGGGTTACGACTCTAAGCCCAGTGATTTCCTCTCCTTGTCTTGCCTCCACTCAAGTTACCTTCATTGAAATACGTTCACTGATTCTGGATGGGGGCCAAACAAATATCGCAAAAGCAGCAACTCATTGCATTCAAGTTATCCCAATTTTGCTCCTGGCCTCACCACACAGAAATTGCCTTTCCTTACCTACTTTTTCCCTCTCTGGGTGTCTATGCACTTTTCTAAGTCCTTCAGCTTCACCTTACGTATTCCGTAACTCAGGTCTATTCGAAACATTACCTTCATTTTTATGCTAAGCGTGAAAAAAGGTTATAAAATAATATGTATTGTTGAAATAAATGTAACTCATACCTGTTACTTTTTCACCACATTATGTGTGACAAAAAGAAGGAACAAAAGCTTAATTACACTGTGGTTAATGATGTTTGGAGATTAAAGCATCCCTATGGTGTTTGTAAAGACAGCTATAATAAATGGTATTTTTAAACTTGCCAATTTTTGTATTTTTTACTCATATTAAAAGATCTTCACAACTTGAAAGTTCTTTCTAGAAAAAAATAATTTAAAACATGATACAGTAGGGCAATGGTTTGAATGTCATTCCATTCAGGTTGACATTTAATTGCCATTATAACAATATTAACAGGTAAGTCTGTTAAGAGGTGATTAGGTGAGTCTATGAATGCAATCGTTATAGGAGTGGGTTTTTAATAGCAACAATGGTTTGTTTCACAAGTGAGTTTAGCTGTCTCTTGTTGGCGTGCTCTCCCTCGCTTACACTTCCGCCTTCTGCTTTCTGCCATGGTCTATTATAGCATGAAGGCCCTTGCCAGATGGCAGAGCTAAGCTCTGGGATTTCCCAGACTCCAGGACCGTGAGCCAAATAAACCTCTTTTCTTTGTAAATTTCTCAGGCTGTGATGTGCTGCTATACTAACACAAAAACGAACCAAGACAAGAAGAAACTGCATTGCCAGTACAATCAACAATAGTATTTAGCAGTTTTATCTTTACATCCTGTCATAATATTTCCACTCTATTCTTTTAAAATTTGTCAAAAGAAAAAAAAATAATTGGTTTAAAAAGTTTCTTTCTTCCATGATAGAAAGAGAGACAGAAAGAGGAAGAAGAGGTCTCTGGATGCACATCTGGAACCTCCAGTGTGAGTCGGCCTAGGCAGTGTGTCACTGCTGTGCCATTAACTGGCTCCAAAAAAGATTTGATGAAACGCGTTTCAGAAGTTTTGGATCCATTTCCTCCTCAGTTTATTGACTAAAGCTGCAGTTCTATAATCTGGAAACTGGTTAATGTCACCAGAGTCAAATGCAAATTCACATGACTGGCTTTGCTAAATATCATATGAGTGAATCTGTAGAGTTGTTTATTGTCTAATATAATGTCAATTAATGTTTCTTATTTTAGAAATGCATTTCTATATGGCTGGCATGTTTGTAAGTAGAAGTTACTGGACTCTTAAAGAAGTTAGTAGATGTTACTAGACTTTTATCAAGCCTTGGTTGTCTCCAAAAGTGAATAGAATCATTTGTTTAAAATTTTCCCTTGGGGTGGGACCAGCAGTTAGCATAATGGTTATGTTGCTGGACTCCCATGTAGTCGACCGTGGTTTGAGTCCTGGACCCGGTGGCTTAAACTCATACTGGGCATGTGTGCGTGCGTGCCCAAGATCCTGAGAGGAGAATGGAGGAGAAGGGATTGTGGCGTGGCCATCCCCCCTGGGCGTTGATTTCTCGCTTTCTGTCTCTGTCTCTCTCTTTCCTTTTGGCAAGTGCACGCGTCCTATAGCAAAAACCTCTCCAAAAAAAAAATAATAATAATAATAAATAAAATAAATAAAAGAGAAAAAAATTTTCCCTTGGGGTCAGCAGATGGTGTAATGGTTCTGTCACTGGACTTCCACATGACCAACAGTAGTTCGAGTCCTGGGCCTGGAGGTTCGAAAGTCACACCGGGCATAATACATGTAAACACCCGGCAAAGTGCCAGGACACAGCCACTGTTACATACTCTTAACTAAGAAACAGGAAGAGAAGCTGTGTTTTTCTTTTTTTTTTTTCCCCTAAGTCTAGCAGATATTAAAGCAAAGGGTAGGCCTATTGACTTATAGTATCCACTTCTAAAATATTTCTTGGGCAATTAACTGAGGTGTAAGGGATCTTTATTTATTTATTTATTTATTTTAGAGTTTTTGCTATAGGGCACATGCATTTGCTGGAGAGATAGAGAGAGACAGAGAGACAGAATGTGAGAAAACACACAGGGGGATTGCCATGCTGCAACCCTTCGCCTCCATTCTCTTCTTGGGAGTTTGGGCAGGCATGAACACATGGCCAGGTGGGAATTTTAAGCCACCAGGTCCCGGTCTCAAACTGTGGTCGACTACATGGGAGTCCAGCGAAGGAACTTTTAATCCTATGAAAGTAAATAGAATATTAATAAATAGTAATGATATAACTGCACTCTGTAAGAAATTCAGATCTCGCTACAGGAATACTGAATCTCTTTGAATTAATTAGAATTTTTTTCCCCTGTTCTATGTGTGAGAGAGAATATACACGGGGAAGACTTACAGGCACTCCCAGGGAGGACTCAGTCCCGGCGCGTTCTACCAGCCCTTCCGCCAGACGGGATCGCAGGAGACGCACACCCAGCATGTTTCAGGCCGTCGGGGACATGACCCTTGGTTGACTATGTGGCCTCGGCACTGCAGATTGGTGGTGCCCATCTGCCAGAGCTTTCAGTCATCCAGGGCTAGCTCTGAGATTTTTAGCTTCAAACTAGAGATCTCTCATCTAGGGAGACGAGAGTTGGGGAAGCCACAGAAAATGAGCATGCCACACTTGAGAGACTTGCACTTGCAAATTCCGTTCGCATGTGACAGCAGTTAGGGAGGGCGTCCTGCCATCACCACCACACACAGCGTCTATTGACTTCAGCTCTGGGGCTGGTTTCCTGCAGAGCAGACCCAAGCACAGAGCTCCCGCTGCCTTCTCAAGGAAGCTTTGTGCTCGGGTGGGCTCAGCGGGAGGAAGATGAGACGCTGACCCCTCGTTCCTGTTCTTTTCCCAGGTGCCTTTGCCGGGGAGATGATTCGCTGAGAAGTGAGAGTGGCACGGTTTTAATGTGCTCGGACGCAGGTTGTCTGAGAAATGGCAGGTGTGAGATGAATTTTAGATTTTATCGCATCGAACTGCGTTATAGCTTACAAAGTAGTCCTAAATTGAACCCTCCTCTTAGTGTGGTAAAAGTCATTGTGAGGCTCAGTCACATGTATCTTTGGAAGCTTTGGAAGATGTTACAGAGACTATTCTCAACAACCTGAAGAAATGACCTCAATACTCCTAAACTAAGCAAGAATCCTCAAGATATTTGGCTTGATTTTGGAGTATATTAAGTAAAGAATTTGGATTTTCTTCCTATTCTTACTCAACTCCCCTTAGTTTCAACTCTACTGGGAGCAAATAACCACACTTCGTAGGTGATACCTTTGCCCACCATCTGCAGTTCAGCTCACTTTTCTAGATTTCTTTCTTTTTCTTTTTGGAGAGGTTTTTGCTAAAGGGCACGTGTAATCGCCAGAAAGACAGAGAGAGAGAAAGCAAGAAATCACGCCACAATCCCTTCTCCTCCATTCTCCTCTCGGGATCTTGGGCAGGCACGCACATGCGTGAGCTTAAGCCGCCGGGTCCAGGACTCGAACCGCGGTCGGCTACATGAAAGTTCAACGACATAGCCATTATGCTAACTGCTGGTCCCACTTTCATAGATTTTCAAGTATCTAAGTGATCCTGGGAAATTTATTTATCCTTCCTTTTGTGTGTGTTTTGTAAATCAGTTTCCACATTCCCACTCTTATTATTTTAGAATGATTACATCTGGCTAGTAATTAAAGGGCAAAGCAGAAAATCCAGCTGCAACTAATTAAGATGTTTTAGATTGATTTTTATACAGCTTACTACATCCCAATGCAGTGAGAAACCCCGGATCAGCTCTATCAGCCAGGAGAATTTCTTCCTGTCCCAGCAGTGCCATCTGGCCACTACATGTTTTGACTTTGTGACAGTATTCTCTAACCACTGAGGTCATTCAAACACGCTCACACTCCCACTGTGGCGGGGTCATTAGCAGGAATAAGTACCAACCTGACTGAGAAACACTGGACTGTTATTAGAAAAGTGAAAACTTTTACCTGAGTTTCTTTTTTTGGGGGGGAGAGGTTTTTGCTATAGGGCGTGTGTGCTCGCCAGACAGACAGAGAGACAGAAAGCAAGAAATCACCTCCCAGGGGGGATGGTCATGTCGCAATCCCTTCTCCTCCATTCTCCTCTCAGGATCTTGGGCACGCACGCACACGCGCCCGGTATGAGTTTTAAGCCACCGGGTCCAGGACGCGAACCGCGGTCGACTACATGTAAGTCCAGTGACATAGCCATTACGCTAACTGCTGGTTCCCTTATGTGAGTTTCTTTAAGCAATGACTTTGTCACTTGACAATACAGCTAGTGACGTGGTGACATCCTAGGGTATTTTTGTTTGGAATCACTCTTCAGGAGGAATGGCCATGCTGTGCCCCCTTCTCCTCCGTTCTCCTCCTGGGATTTTGGGCACACATGCACACATGCTCAGCATGATTTTCAAGATCCAGAACTCAAACCATAGCCAGCCATGTGGTATTCTAGCACCTTACCATTCCACGTACGGGCTCCATTACTCTCTTTTTTTTAAGTATGCCTAAAATTTATACTCCTTACGTGAGGTAGCTCAAGCAAGGCGATCCAGTCTCCGGAGGAGTCAAAGACAATTATACACACACCGTGGACTTGTAAGCCTTCAACTTCCTTGTATTCGTATGTAGTCTATCTTACATCTGAATTACATCATGCTACACTAAATAAAAAATACATCTTGGCATACACTAATCTTCATTAATTAACTGGTAGAATTATAGAAATTGAAATTTTAAAATAGTAGGGAGTTTTCAGGATTTATTGGAAACATACAATTAAAATGAAACCAAGCCCAGTCACTGTCTGCCATATTGCTCCATGTCAGAGGAAGTAGGCATGGCCTTCCTTCCGTGTGCTAGAAGGTAGATGCTAGAAAGGTTTAGCAGAGTTTGGGAATAATGAAATCCCAAACTGAAAAATGAACAGTCTGAATGATAATCATTTATACCACAATAGAATGCTTTGACACTTAGTAAAATACTTTTCTTTTTTATCAAACATTTTCTGTCTAATATGACCTTTTAATTAATATAATTATTTAATTTAATTTTATTTGTTATCATTATTCTTTAATTTGACCAGAAAAAAAAAAGAGAGAGAGAGAGAGAAAGGGAAAGTGAGAAAGCAAGCCACCAAGACCAGGACTCAAACCATGGTTGGTAATGTGGGAGTCCAGTGCCTTAACCACCATGCCATCTGCCAACCGTATGTTTAACATGTCTTAATTTAAGAGTTCAAATGTATACAAATGAAAGAATACTATAAACTTCTGTGTGACCATCAATAATCAAATCTATGGCATCATTTTTTTAAAAGAATTGTTTTATTTAACTCTATTTATTTGTTTATTTATTTAGTTTTAAATTTGACCTGAGAAGGACAAAGTAAGTGAGCAAGAGAGCAAGAGTGAGAGAGAGAGAGAAAGTGAGAAAGCAAGTCTCCAGGTCTGGGACTTGAACCATGGTCAGCCATGTGGGAGTCCATCCCCCTTAACCACCATGCCACCTGCCGGCCCTTATGGCATAGTTTTTATTATCATCACCTCTTCTCTATGTTTTTCTCTTTCATTTTGGGAGATTCCTAAGAAAACATCCAGACAACATGTAATCCCACCCTTAAATACACTGGGGAGCATTTTAGATAGTTTCATAGGCCAGGCCTTGGCGCAGTGGTTAAGGTAGCCTGATCCCACGGAGCTGACCTCGCAGTTCGAGTCTTGGCCCCAGCGGCTTGAGAAACATGCTGGGTGCGTGTGCACGCCTGCCCAAAGTCCTGCGGGAGGAGAAGGGGTCGTGGCGGTATGGCAGTCCCCATGCCGGTGCTTTTTCCCGTTGCTCTGTCTCTCTGGTGAGCACACATGCCCTTTGGCAAAGTTGAAATAAAAGATGGCAAAATGAAAAAGGAAATCTGAGGGTTTTTTTTTTTTTTTTTTTTTTTTACTTGTCAGTCTCTTTTTATTTTTTTCTTGGAGAGGTTTTCACTATAGGGAACATGCGCGCGCCAGACAGACAGAGAGAGATCACACAAATGCGCCTGGCGTGAGTTTAAGCTACTGGGTCCGGGACTCGAACCGTGGTCAGCTACATGGGAGTCCAGTGACATAGTCATTATGCCAACTGCAGGTCCCACTTGTCAGTCCTTTGATGCAAAATGCTCTTTTCATGATAAATTAACAGATACACACAGGAGTTAATGATTTCCAGCCAATACCAAAAAAACATTTTTACTTATTTTTCTCTTGTAAACATCATTTTATCATTTATATTCTTCAAAAAATTTGCATATTGACTTTCATAATGTGACGACGCATTCCTGAAACAACCTGAAGACTAGTTTAACAGACAACACTTAAGCAGACGTGATTGAGAACATTCTACTTCTCACGCCCACCGTCTCCCACCCACTCTCCAGCACCCACACTCTTCCTCCCCACCTTCACATCTCCGACCCCTCAGTGTCTGCCACACAGCGCGGCCAGACAGTACATGACGAGGCGTACAACAGTGCATATCTTTCAACAGTAAGTCTATATTCATCCATTTCTAGTTAAATAATAGGATCTCATTGTTTCTTTTCTCTTTAGAGAGGCTTTTGCTTGGGACCAGCAGTTGGCACAATGGCTATGTTGCTGGACTCCCATGTAGTCGACCGCAGTTCGCGTCCCAGACCCAGTGGCTTAAAACTCACACCGGGCCCGTGAGCGTGCGTGCCCAAGATCCTGAGAGGAGAATGGAGGAGAAGGGACTGCGGCATGGCCATCCCCCCTGGAGGGTGATTTCTCGCTTTCTGTCTCTCTGTCTCTCTCTGTCTGTCTGGCAAGCGCACGCGCCCTATAACAAAAACATCTTCAAAAAAAAGAGGTTTTTGCTCTATGGCCTGTCTGCTCACTGGAGAGACAGAGAAAGACAGAGAGACAGAAGTGAGAAATCACTCCCTGGGGGGATGGTCATGCCACAGACCCTTCTCCTCCAGTTTTCTCTGGGGGTTTTGGGCACGCATGCACACGCACCCGGCGTGAATTTTAAGCCACTATGTCTGAGACTTGGTTGACTACTTGGGAGTCCAGTGACATAACTGTTCTGTGATCCACTGGTCCCAAGATCTCACTGGTTCTTATAGCTGTGTAATATTCCCTAGTGTACGTGTGCCGCAGTTTTCAATCCAACCATCAGTTTTTGGACACTTAGGTTGGTTCTATATCTTTGCCATCATAAATAATGTACAATAAACATGCAGAGACAGATGTCTTTCTGATTGAATGTGTTCTTGTCCTTTGGGTAAACACCAAGGAGTGGGAATACTGGGTCATATGGAAGTTTTATTCGGAAGCTTTTGAGAGACCTCCATGTTGTTTTCTAGAGAGGTTAGACTAATTTATATTCCCACTAATGGTGTACCAGAGTTCCCTTTTTACCACAGCCTTACCCACATGTGTCGGTCTTTATTTTTTTATTCTAGCTGTTGTAACTGGGGTTCAATGATGTTTCATTGCATTTCCCTTCTTACAAGAGACTTTGGGCAGTATTTCGTGTGACTCTTGCTATTTGTAAGTTATCCTTGGTGAATTGTCTATTCAGTTCACTTGCCCGTGAATTAACTGGATTATTCCCTTTGTATGAGTGAGCTATTTCAGTTCACTATATATTCTCAATATCAATCTCTTGCCTGAGGAATAATATGCAAATATTTTCTCCCATTCTGAGGATTGTGTTTTCACTCAAATGATAGTTTCCTTTGCTCTGAGGGAGCTTTATAGCTTGATGGAATCCCACTGTCTATTTTAGGGACCATTGCCTGTGGTCTTATTTAAGAAATCTCTGCCTACTCCAATGTCTTCTTAAGTTTCTCCTGTGTTTCCTACCAGTAGTTTTGTAGTTAGAGGCTTTATATTTAGAGAGTAATACAAAGAAAAATCTTCTTATATATCATATAGCATTATCATTTTTTTTTAAATAAATCGCATTTAAATAAATCACCTAATACTCAGTCCTATTAAAATTTCTGTAATTGGAGACCAGCAAATGGTGTAATGATCAGGTCACTGAACTCCCAGGGAGTCAGTCGTGGTTAGAGCCCTGACCAAATGGCTTAAAACTCATACCAGGTGCATGTGCATGCACACCCAAAATTCCAGGAGAAGGACGGATTGTCAGGTGGCCATCCCCTCTGGGGGTGGGTGATTTCTCACTTTCTATCTCTCTGTCTCTCTGGTGAGTACATGCACCCTATAGCAAAATTCTCTCTCTTTAAAAACTGCTTTAATTGTCTAAAAATGTTTCTTATACCACAGTTTCTTCTACTTATGTTTAAAAGTAATTTCCATGGTAGAGCATGTGTGTGTGCACAAGAGAGAGAAAATGTCTCCCTCCACGGAGCTCGAACCTGCTGCAATCCCTTCCTCCATCCTCCAGCCCGCCAGGACCCTCCACACTCATGCAGCACAATTACAGGACAACCAGGCTGAGGACACACCCCACAGCGGGTATGTGGCTTCCAGTTCCTCAGTCCAGCCTGCCACCAGCTGAGTAACCGAGCCCAGGCCTGGCCTGTGTATGTTCAAATTCATTTTAACTTATATCAGTACAGAAACAACGAATTTCATGAAAACTAGTTGGAAGACGCATACAATGTACTTACATATTTCTAATTTTCTCTAAATACAAACAAATATTTGCTTATGTGCCTATGCTCACATTTTCTGTTTTCCTGGAACTTCTCTTACTTCTCAACTTCTAAATATTTACTTGTTTTTAAATGCTCATTCAGACATAAACTTATCAAGTCAGAGGATGGTGTGGTGGTTAAGGTGCTGGATCCCATGTAGCTGATTGCACGGTTAGAGTCCTGGACCCGATGGCCTAAAAAGTGCTCCAGACATGTGTGTTTGCATGCCCAATACCCCAAGAGGAGAATGGAAGAGAAAGGATTGTGGTATGACCTCCCACTCCTCCACCCGAGAATAATTTCTCACTTTCTTTCTCTCTTTCTCTTTGTTCTCTGGCAAGAATGCATGCCCTATAGCAAAACCTTTTTTTAAAAAAACAACCAACAAACAAAATATAAACTACTCTCTGATGTTGTCATGGCTCTCTCAAATAATTAAAGGTAGAATTTGTCAAACTTTCTTAATCCTTCCATAACATTTTGTTATACCCACGAACAAAATTTAATAATCAAAAGTATTTTGGAAAGATGAATGCAAGTTCAATGCCAGTTTTTTTTTTTTCCTACTGTGTACATGCAGTTGCTGGACAGAGGGAAATAGAGAGACACAGAGAGAGAGACAGAGAAAGAGAGAAAGTAAGAAAACACCCCCAGGTGGTGGTCATGCAGCAATCTCTTCTCCATTTTCTTCCTGGAGTGTTGGGCATGCACATACATATGCCTGGACTGTCTCCCAAGCTTCCAGGTGTGGGCCGAAACTGTGCAGTCAGCCACGTGCAGTCAGCTGCCTTAATCACGACCCCACCAACTGGCCCGAATGTAAGCTTCTCCATGTTTATCCTGTCCTATTAGATGTCTACTGTTTGTGACATCCCTGTTCCACCTAATTCAGCGTCATAAAGATGCTCTTAACATTATTCTGAAAGCGTCTCCTTTCACCTTTCCATTTAAGTTCATTCTATTTCTATTCAGTGAAAGAGCTTGTTTAAGACCTATGTTGCTCTTTAATAAATGTGCGGTAGAATTCACTGGCAAAAACACTAATGAATCAGATTATTTAAACTAGAGTTAGTAATGCTCAGGTTTTCTATTTGTTTATACATTAGTTTTGATGCCTTGCTCTTCTGAAAGGTTGCACAGTTTGTTTAATTGCCAAATATGTGTTTTGAATATTCTCTGTATTTATTTATTTAAGGTTTTTGCCATAGGGTGAAAGAGAGAGACAGAGAAGGGGAGGTGAGAAATCCCCCTCCAGGGGAATGGTCACACCACAGTCTGTTCTTCTCCATTCTCTTCCTGAGATTTTGGGCATGCATGCACACGTGCCTGGTTGATTTTCAAGCCACTGGATCCAGGACTCAGTATTGGGCCACGTGGGATCCACACCTTAACCTTAACCTCCCCACCACTTAATGGTTGTATTTTTTAAAAAATGCCTTTTGACTTTTTTTTATTGGTCTATTTTTAATCATTCTTTTTTTCCCTCAAATTTTTAGACTTTTTTAAAAAATTCATTTTAATTATGTTACCCTAGACTAAAGCACACATTCATCCCTTACAAAACTAAATGAAATTCCTAATAATTCTGAACTCTTGGAGCAATTTTTTTCTATTTAAAATCTTGCTGCTGGAGTAGCCAGTGGCATGATGGTGACAGCAGCTAGGTCCCACGTGACCAGCTGGGAAGTTCCAGGCCCAGACCTGAAGGCTGGGCGATCCATGCTGTGCACCTGTGCGTGCGTGCATGTCCACATCCTCAAAGGGGAACCAGAGGAGAAGGGGTGCGGCGGCCCCTGGGGATCCTTTCTCACTTTCCCTTTCTGTCTCTCTCTCCATACGCCTCCAGCATGTGCACATACAATCTAGCAAACTGAATTAAGAAAAATCATCTTGGTTTTACGTTATTGGTACCATCCACTTAAATTATATTAATACATGCATTTTAATTGCTAGGAGCTATGTTGAAAAAATCCAAACCCTCTTTAGGTCAAAGAAGGAATAACGTGAGCATTTTGTCTTTATGTTTCTTCTGTCCTTTCAAAGCTATAGCAATTTCTCAAGTTTTCCTTATTTATTACGATTTTGAGAATTTCAAAGACTGCCGGTCAGTTATTTTATGGAATGTCTCTCCGTTTGAATTTATCTGACATTTCTCATGATGAAACTAGACGTAGGAAGAATAACACAGAGATAAAGAGTAACTCTCCCAGCATCGTCAGGGGACAGATAGCAACGTGATTTATGACCAGCAATGATACAGCTGACTACTCGGTTAAAGTCATGTCCACGAGGATTCCCCACTGAGAAGGACTGTTTTCCTTTCTCTTCTTCTATCTGTTAGAAGCGAATCGCTAGGTCCAAACCACGCTCATTGAAAAAGGCGTGCTAAAGAGTTCCGATCATACAGCAAAGCACCACAGAAAACTGGGGAATTGGTTAGGTGAGGTCCTACAAATACCCTTTTGCTCTTTAAAGGTGGGTTCCCAAATTTTAGCATTTACCTGTTAAACTGCCCAGATTACTACTCTGGTCTGTGTCCCCATTATTTGTCATTTTACATGCATTGTTTGTATCACTGGAATGATTTCTTGGAGGGAGATCTCTTCCCCAGCCATGGTCTTCATTTACCTAGGCAGTCACAGACTCGCAGCAGCGTGGCGGCGGGCCATGTGCTTCTAGGGCTACAACTGGTCCTACTGTGTTGCACAAGCAACTCCTCCTCCGTCCACAGAGGCTTTTAGCTTTTTTTCAACACAGCTTCATCCTTTTTGGGTTTGGGTTTGGGGGTCACTTTGCATAATCGCACTGCGAGGTGTTCCACAGTCACCTTGGATTTTTCTGCACTGCAGTCCTGGAGCCTACGGTCTCTCCAGCAAGCCCTGGGTCTTTTTGGCGTCAAGAGCTGTTTAGGAACTAACACGGGCGGTGTGGACCAGCCACTACTGAGGTGCCAGCGCCTCCAGATGCTCCTCGGACAGAGCCGGAATGTGGATTTGTGTATCTGTAATTACGTTCATCTCTCTGTATAGTAATACAAATAAACACATTTGTACTGACATTCTCAACTGGAATCCCCACCACAGAGTTCATTACGGCTTTCTCTGCTTGCTCATTTGCAGTTTTTTCCTCAGACATTGAGAAATACGGCTCCTATTACCTACGTAGTTACATGTTCGACCAATCCTCACATACCTGTATTTTCAGGATTCCTAATGCATTCCTGATAGTAAACATATTTGACAAGAGTTCAGTGATGATATGCAATGCTAAAAGTATTTTGGACAAAGATGTCAAATCATATAATGAGGAACATGTATTCTTCCTCTAAAATGATACAAGAAATGGCTAATAGATCTAAGTGTCATAGCTAAAAATATAAACTACCTAGGGGAAACATAGGGGGAAATCTTGGTGTTTTGGAGCATGTTAGAACACAAATAATAGAAAAAATAACTACATCCTGGATAAATTACACTTCCTGAACATTAGAAATGTTTTCTCATTTAAATATACTGTTTTAAAAATGAAAAGAGGAATCCCCAGGATAGAAGAGAGTACTTGTCATAGGTCTTATATTTGTTAAAGATTTGTTTCTGGCAAATATTGAAAAACATACAGCTGTAAATAAGGCAACCATCTGAATTATTTAAAAATAGTAAAAGCATTTCACACAGATAGTGTCAAAAATATGCATGGATGACAACAAGCGCATGAAATGTGTCAAGATCCTCACTCTTGAGGAAAATTCACAGTCAGCCTACACTCCTTGGAATGCACGAAGTTAAAAGGATTGACAGGCTGGCAGGTGGTGTGGTGGTTAAGGGTGCTGGACTCCCACATGGCCGACCGCGGTTCGAGTCCTGGATCTGACAGCTTGCTTTGTCTCTTTCTCTCTCACTCTATCCCTGTCTGGTGAATTAAAATAAATAAATAAATGGATAAGTTAAATAAAGTAATTCCTTAAAAAAAAAAAAAGATTGACAATACCAAGTGCTGGCGAAGATATGTAGTAACTAAAATTCTCATTCTCATATTGCTAGTTGAAATGCAAAATAAAAATTTCAAAACACAATTGATAGAATCTTTTTAGGAAGTAAAACATATATTGGTGATGTGACTTATGATCCCCCTTTTAAGTATGTATCTAAAGTGAAAACACACGGCTTCAGAATTCTTGGGCTTGAAAGTTCACAGCAACGTCACTCATTCGAGCGCTGAACGGGAAGTCGTCAAATTAAGAACAGCTTGTCTTTTCTTGGATTATATTTCTTCCACTCCATAGTCCCAATATTTCTTTTCTGTATGCATTATTATAATTTTTTATTGTAAAAAAAAAAAGGTCATATTTTCCCAGATTGTCAGTTTCTGCTTTATTTATTTATTTGTTTTAAGAGAAATTTTTGCTATATGGTACGTGCGCTCACCAGAGAGACAGAGACAGACAGAGAGACAGAAAACAAGAAACCACCCCCCAGGGAGGATGGCCACGCCACAACTTCTCCTCCATTCTCCTCTCAGGATCTTGGGCACACACAGATGCCCCACATGAGTTTTAAGCCGCCCAGTCCAGGACCCGAACCACAATCAACTAGGTGGGGTACGGCGATGTAACATTACACCATCTGCTGGTCCCCAGCCTCTGCTCTAAATCCAGCACATACTGAATGAAGATAGCCATTACTAGTTTTCTTCTTCTCCTCCTCCTCTTTCTCCCTCTCCTCCTCCTCCCCCACCTTCTTTCTCTTTTTCTTTAACAATTGTTAGAGGGCACAGGTCCTCACTGGAAAGAGATGGGGAAGGTACGTGTAATACTGCAGTTCCTTCTCTGCCATTCCTCCATCCTTTAGGGTTCTGGGGCACGCACATGCACATGCCGGTGTGTTTTCCAAGTTGCTGGGGGAGGGGATTCCAACTACCGTTGGCCGTGTGGGATCCAGAGCCTTAATCAGTAGGGGACAGGATGGGTTCATAGCTCACCTGTGTTATTGATAAAATGCTCAGTAGTTTTTCTTTTCACGTATCTTCTGAGGTGCATATATCTTTCTCAGGGCATTACAATGTAAGGTCAGATATTAAATTCGTGTTTTCCTTTATGTCACAGAATAAGGCAAGACCAAAGGGCAGTGAAAAAGTAAAACCAGGGGCCAGCAGGGGCATGGTGTTTAAAGCAGTGTACTTCCACATCACCCACTGCAGTTCTAGCCCGGAACCTGGTGGCTTGAAAATCACGCCACACGTACTGACTTGCTTGCCAAAATTTGTAAGGGGAGACTAGAGGAAAAGGGATTGGGGCATGGCCACCCCCCATGGGAGGTGACTTCTCACTTTTTCTCTCTCTCTCTCTGTCTCTCTGGTGAGTGTATAGGCCCTATGGCAAAAGCCTAAAAAAAAAAAAAATCAGGAAGAAAAAGTAAAACTTTCCATTATACTTTTGCTGTGATTTTGCTGAGTATCTTCTAATTGTTCTGGATCTTTTCTTGAAAGCTGGGTAAAATGAGTACCTGAACGGCCTTACTAAGCATTCCATAGATCCCTTTTTTACCATTTAGCTTGATAATATGTCCCAGCTTTGTCTAGTGGGATTTTCTCAAGCCTAACTCAGCTGGTAGCTTGGAAAATCGCCTGTGGACTGGGCTTATTCCAGCCTGTGTGCTCTGTCATTAAAACGAGAACACACTGTTACGGAGAAGCTGGAGGAGCAACACCAAGGCCAGGCCCCATCCTTCCCTGGGCCCACTCTGAGCTAGCTGAATGCCTGGCACACATGTGTTCTGTCCCAGACCATCTGAGCCAGTCCCGCTCAGCCTAAGCCTCTGAGCTGTGGCATCACTAGTAAGTTAGAGAACTACTATTTTGTATCTGAGCTTTGAGGACTATCCTCCCAAACTTCACTCAGCTTCATCGAGCCAAGCACTGAAGATTCTTTCTCTCTTGCAAGACATTCATCTTGCTTCTGTTAGCAACTGGTTTAATATACTTGACGCTTTTCAGTGATTGTGTGTGTGTGTGTGTGTGTAAGTTGTTAACTGTGGATGTATTCTTTGGAGCGGAAGAAGTCTTAATTTTTTTTTTTTTAGAGGTTTTTTGCTATAGGGCGCGTGTGCTCGCTGGAAAGAAAGAGAGAGACAGAACGAAACAAAGCAAGAAATTACCCCCCAGGGGATGGCCGCACTGCAATCCCTTCTCCTCCACTCTCCTCTCAGGATCTTGGGCACGCACACACATGCCCGGCGTGAGTTTAAGCCACCGGGTCCAGGACTCCAAACACGGTCGACTACATGAGAGTCCAGCGACAAAGCATTATACTAACTGCTGGTCCCTTAAAATTGTTTTTAAAATATTACCTCTGGAGCCAGCAGGTGGCACGATGGTTGAGGCACTGGCTTACCACATGAACAACCATGGTTCAGCCGGACCTGGACGCTTGCTTGCTGACTTTCCCTCTCTCTGTCTCTCTCTGGTGGATGCACATGCCTTATAGCAAATTTTTATAGCAATAATAATGACTAAAAATAAAAGACATAATTCTTTAAATGTATGAAAGTGTAAAATAAATATATATGAAAAAATATTGAAATATTAAAAACCACTCTTAAAATAGAAAAAAGATCTGTTCAGTAAATTGTGTCCTTTGTAAGTTTTAAAATCTTTGATTTTCAGGACCAAGCCTATATACCTAACGTATATGAAAATTCTTCTAGAAGCAGGTAGATGGCCAACGAGGTGAATCCATACGATGTTGGCTATTCTCTTAGCATGCTTGGATTTAAATCAAAGAAAAGGTAAACATTTACTTAATCTGTGAAACAGCTCAGCATGTAATATTTACCTTAAGTATTTTTCATAGTATTCTCAAAACTATAGTTTATTTTAGAAGCTATTGTAAATGTGATCCAGAAATTCTTTCTTATAAGATTCAGTCTTTCTCATTTTTCATGTCATGGTCTAACCACATTACTAAGGAGATTTACGCTGTTTCCCCCACCTCACCACAAGCCTCCCTCCTACAAATCACCACCTGTGAAAACCCCAAAGACGACGCTTTGTCAAATAACGTTTCGTTAAACGGAATGACCATCTATCATCGGAGCACAGTGATTAAAATGTCCTCTGTTATCAACGCCGTTATCCGTTAGTTAAAGGCAGAACTCATTTCGGCAGTGAAAGAAAAAAATCAAGCAAATGAGGTGCTACGAATTTGATAAATCAGTTTCCAATTACCTGAGACTTAACAGAGCACTTCAGAAAGGAAAGAAACAACTGAGCCAAAACAGTATCAAAAGATGGATGAGGAGAGACTGTCACAGTTGGCGTTGTCAGGCTCCCAGGGCGGCTGTCAACTGAGCCGTGAGCAAAGGCCCCCCACCTCCTCCGGCCACCTGCATTAGGGCTTAGACCCGTGTTTCAGTCCAGGCAAAATGAAATACTATGTAGAACAATGTACAGGAAAGAAGACTGATTTTAGC
The DNA here is from genome assembly GCF_000334495.1 of Tupaia belangeri chinensis. Lineage (NCBI taxonomy): Eukaryota > Metazoa > Chordata > Mammalia > Scandentia > Tupaiidae > Tupaia > Tupaia belangeri. Next base: position 1,107,868 of record NW_006159999.1, on the reverse strand, counting down.
ACAGAGTGTTGTGAAGCTTCTAGAAGTTAGTAATATGTGATGATACGGTTCTGAAAAGTTCTGAGCTGATAAGTTGGGATGTTATTCCGTGCAGAACAGGGGCCCATGAATTGAAGAAGAGGGGTCTCCATCCTTCAATCAGATAGTCTTTCTCTTGTACCTCTTTGTATTCTAGTCTTGACAATAAGGCGGACGGCTCCCAGGTGGCATGGAGTTTAAGGCACTGGATCCTACATGGCCAACTCCATGACTCGAATCCCAGCCCCAGTGGTTTGAAAATCACGCCGGGCGCATGTGCATACACACCCCAAATCTTGAGAGGAGACTGAAGGAAAAGGTATTCCAGCATGGCCATCCCCCTGGAAGGGCGATCTCTCACTTTCCATCTCTCTTTCTCTGTCTCTGCCTCTCTCTGGTGAGCATGTGTGTTCTATAGTAAACACAAACAAGCAAACAAAAAGATGGATAACTGTGTGTATTTACTCTAAATCTAAACTGATCTCTTATGAAGCTCAAGGTGACTATAAAATTTTTAAAACTCAATGAAAAATTATGATACATATTATTAAATTTCTTGAAAATTAATGCTAACCAACATATCTAAGCATAAAAACACTTAGCATTGGGATTCAGAGGTAAATAACTTCTAAGCCCATGTGTTCCTAAGGAAAAGCCCGGGATATGCTGCCCCCAGAACAGGACACTTGTGTGTTGTTTCATTTTACACATGAAACGATCCAGCCGGCAATAACTCAGAGAGCTATTCCACACTGTCGTATATAAAATATGCATCACCAGGCGAGGCGTACGGGGTTGTTTTCCGTGTGCCTGGCACCTTGCTCACTCCAGGCTGTGTTCATCATTGTCTCTACCTGAGCCACCGAGGCTTCCCTGTGTCCCAGAACGAGCTGTCCTTACTACTCCTGTGCGGTCCCTTTTAGGCGGCCGTTACCGATCCACTTGGAACCACACCATCCATCACTTTCCTCCTGCTTCTCAATTCCTCTTGCAACTCCCCCTCGCTCCTGTCACTATGCTTTGTTGGTATTTGTGATCAAAATCTGGCTTGACAAAAGATCTCTTTGCAAGGCAGCCAGAACTCCCGGTTTTTCTTTCTTTCTTTTTTTTTTTTTTTTTTTTTTTTTTTTTTTTTTTTTTTTTGTGGAGAGGTTTTAGCTATAGGGCACATGCGCTTACCAGGAAGACAGAGAAAGACAGAGACAGAGAGTGAGAAATCACCCCCCAGGGGGTATGGCCACGCCACAGTCCCTTCTCCTTCATTCTCCTCTCGGGATCTTGGGCATGCATGCACATGCGCCTGGGGTGATTTTAAGTCACCGGGTCCGGGACTTGAACCTCGGTCGGCTACATGGGAGTCCAGTGACATAACCATTACGCTAACTACTGGTCCCTCTCTGTCTTTCAATGAAAGTACAAAAAGTCTAACAAAATCTAAAAGAAGTGAGTACATTTTATTTCTGTAATAGTTTAACAATTTTCTCTACATGGGGTAAAGAAGGAAGTAGCGAAAGTACAAGTTTTGTGATAATCATCGAGTACAAGACGACCTCCTACTAGGCTGGAGACGCCATCGCCCGGGGAGAGAGGTGGAAAGGTTGCCTGTGCAAGCTCCCAGGACAGCAGGCCCCAAGCAGAGTGTTCAGCTTGTCTCTGGGGACTGGGGGCTGAGAGCTACGGGGTCAGGTATCACCCAGTGCCTTTCTTGCCATAACGGCTTCGGTGACGTTTTAGTAAAAGCCAACACTTGATTCAGCTAGGTTAATATATTTCTTTTTGGGGGGTGGGTGTTTGTCTTCGTATAAGGGCAATACAGTATTGGCAAAGAGCTGAACTGGCAGAAGGCATGTGACGAGCCTGGAAACCTCAACTCTTCAAGAACAATTGCTCTTCAGTTAATGGAACACACCTTTGGCCTATTGTCACACCTGCCAATTTGACTTACAATTAGCTAGGTCCTATTTAGCTTCCTAAGTGAACTTTAAACAACTTGAATCAATATGTCATACGGTCTTTTATGCAGATAAACACATGACATAATGCTTGAGTTGCATGTCTATAGGATTATTGTGTTGCTCTTTTTTTTGTTTTGTTTTGTATTTTAATTCACTGTAGGACACATGCACTCACTAGAGACTAGAGAGAGAGACCGACAGAGAGAGGATAAGTGAAGACGCCTGCAGAGTGGGTGGCCAAGTCACAATCCCTTCTCCCATTCTCTTCTAGGGATCTGGGGCACACATGCACACGTACCCTGACATGTTTTCCAAGCCACTGAGTCTGGGACCCAAACTGCGAAGGCAGTCATGTGGGATCCAGTGTCCTAACTGCCACACCAACTCAATGGCCCTATTTGGTTTCTTTGAATTAATTGATTAATTACTTTACCGGGTCAGCTATTCATGGACTTAGGGGGCTGATTTCTACTATGTATTTGCAGAATATAAATTTTATATTCCCATTAGTTGTCCCCAGATAGGCTGAATCAACCAGAAAAACAGAGATGGTGTGGTACCAATGTAGCCAAAAGACAGAAAAAGCTGCAGCAGCCACCATGAGCTTTCAGGACATTATGGCTAAAAGATACGGGAGATGTCGCCCTCAGAACTGTGTTCCTGGGCCATAGCACACGGGTCCTTGGATTCTCACATGGCCAACTGTGGTCTAAGTCCCGAACCTTGTGGCTTAAAACTCACACCGGGTGCACATGCATGTGTGCCCAAGATCCCAGGGGGAGAATGAGGAGAAGGGATTGCAGCATAACCTACCCCCTTGGGGAGTGTTTTCTCATTTTCTGTCTCTCTGTCTCTGTCTGGTGAGTACACATGCCCTGTACCAAAAATATCTCCAAAAAAAGGAGAGAAAAGACAACAAAGTAAACAATTATAACAAATAAAAGCAAAGCTAACATTGATTTTTATATCCTTCATTATCATCATATAGAAAAAATCATACCCAACAAACAGATTTACAAAGACTTTTAATAATGGAAGAAAAAATTTTAAATGGGTAGGAAATTCAAGGTATTATTATCATTCCCCATGAATTTCAAAAATGGGTATATTTGATACAGACTGAGTGGCCATAATCAGAGAGAGAGAGCCAGAAATGATTCAGCCAGAAACATAATGTGACCAGAGAAGAACTGAGCACCAGGGTGGATCAAAACCTGGAAGCCCCACCGTCACCTGACCCCAAACGCAGGCATGCCGGTCCTCTCACATCTTTCCCTCCCTTCTCCACTGCTGCTCCTGCAGAGCACGCTCCCACTTCGTGAAGGGCCACGGGGCACCTGCCTCAGTATCCCTGGGATCACCTGCTACTAACAGTGGAAATGAATATTTGTGAACTCTTGGATCTGCAATAAAAATGCCTTCATTCTTGTGAAGGTGGAATGTCTTACATAGTTATATTCTTATTAAGAGGGAAATTTCACAAGGCAACTACGGCTCAAAATTACAGTTCTTCCCCAGGAAATAAGTGCAAATAAATCAATAAATAATGTGGGAATGATTTGAAGAAAAGACATCAAATTCAAACTCAAACTTTATATTATGCCACACATTGCATTTCATTGTCATCGATAAACCTGATGACATGAGTCCAAGGCATTTTCTCGAAATACTGTGTCTCAGTTTAACACCCAGAATTCAAAATAAAGATGCATGTATTATCGTAGTCTCCCCAACCACCTCTCCTTTAAGCTAAACTTGAGTGATGATAATCTTCATTTTGTGTGTTCTTGGCTATTCCAATTGTATATTTGAAAATGTTTTAATGTCCTTGCCACATGTCATGTGTGCTCACTGAAGAGAGACAGAGAGAGAGAGAGAAAGGGAGGAATCATCCCTTTCCCTCAGGGAGATGGCCACATTGCAATCCTCTCTCCTCCGCTCTCCTCTCAGGATTTTGAGCATGGGAGCTCACAAGCCAGGTGTTGTTTTCAAGCCACTGGGTCCAGGGCTAGAACCACAGTCTGCCATGTGAATGTCCAGTGCCTTAACCATCATGCCACCTATTGGCCTCAAATCACGTTAAGTCCATACTGTAGTCATGTATAATTTGTGGTCTCTCAGCTCTAATAAGATCAATAATTTACCGCTAACACGATTGTTTTCTAAGTCTCAGTTCGCTAAATGAGAAGTCCAGGCAAAGTTGGCCAGGTTCTATGCTTAGGGTTTCACCAAAGTCAAATTATTGGAGAAGCACATTCCCACTGAAAGCCGGGCCCTCTACTGGGCTCGCTCATTTATAGGTGGAATTCGGTTTTTGCATAGAGAACAGCTGAGGCCCACCTCTGCCAGCTGGCTTCTAGCCTGCAGTCTCTTAGACTTCCTCAAGGCCACCATAGTCCTTCCCTTTTGGCCCACGTGTCTTCAGCCCACCAACACAGCTGATCCCTGCAGTTCTTCAGTTCCTTCTGACTTCCACCATCAGATGAGGAAAGTGCTCTGATTTTAGGGGCATAGAAAGATAATCTCTATCTTAGGGTCAGCTATGACATATAACATAGTACAGGTGATATCTTACCATGTTCATATAAAATCAAGGTGAGTCATTTTTGGAAGTTGTTTTAGGAATTCAATTTACTGCACCCTGATAACAAAAATGGTGGGATTCCTTTTCAAATAAAAGACAAATCTACCATGGTCTTGTCAATAGAAGCAGCTCAAGCCCTCTATCTTCTCTGCCTCTGCTGCCCAAAAGGCCAGGCCATGCCACACAGCTGTCCTCCTGACATTCCTCCCCAAAGTACCTGTCTCTGGGCAGCATTTAATGTTGATCACACTCTCTCGCTTTCCATTAGAGTAATTGTTTGCCTCTCCCTCCTGTGGAAGATTATTGTGCCTACGATCTATCTACATAAGCGTGATAGGCTGTAAATGTATATCTTCTCCCTGGGCGACTGTTGTATCCATAATCTGTTACCTCTTTCCATTAAGCTAATGAATGGCTGACACTTGTGATTAGAACAATCTGGCATCCTTAAATGCTGTGTTGAAAGTAAAAAACTGGAATGGTCTAAAGTCTAACCCACCGAACAGCATCTGCTTTGCATTCAGCATGTGGTCAGAGGTGCCTCTTGCTTCCTAGCGACAACCCAAGACATTAAGTGGATGATGACTTGATTCCTCTTACTGCGATCAAAGTGCATTTGCTGATCCCACAAATCATGCCATGGGCTTTGTTTCCTTAACAATTAAGAAAACATTCCAAAAGACAAATAGTGGATAGCCTGAACTCTGATGCACCACGGATTTGCACAAAACACCAAGCTTAATCACATAGCTTCTAAGGAAGTACAAATTGGATTTCCATCATAGGGATCCCTTGGTGAAAAGATCCTTTTAAGCAGATAATTCATAGGACTCAATAAAAAGAGATATTTTAAATGAAATTTCCTTGGTTTGGAATTCAAAAGTCTAGTGTAATCTCTGTTGAGCTTCGACATGTGTGAAGCTATGAGAGAGTCTGCTGAGATGCTCAAGGTTTGCCCTCTCATGTGGACTTCTCTCCCATATAGCCAGCTGTTGCTGACCTCTCTTCACTTTAAATTCATATATATATATATATATATATTCAATTTTCCATAGGAAACATACACTCATCAGAGAGAGACCAAGAGAAGGGAAAGTAAAAATATCTTCTCCAGGGGCCATGGCCAAGCTGCAGACCCTTCTCCTCCATTCTCTTCTCAGGAATCTGGGCATGCACACACACATGCCTAGCATGATTTTCAGGCTGCCAGGTCTGGGACTTGAACTGCCATTGGCATGTGGAAATCCAGTGCCTTAATCACTACATCACCTGCTGGTCCCTACAACAGTAGATTTTAAAGTATCATCTAGAGCTTTTATTCTTAATGAAATAATCTTTAACTTTCAATATTTTGATGAGTGTAAGAGAGTTTATTTGATACATGCGTTGTGTTTCATTGAATTTCTTTTTAAAAGAATTATCTGTTCAACTTTATTTATTATTATTACTATTTTACCTTGACCAGAGAGATACAGAGAGAGAGAAAAAGGGAAAGTGAGAAAGCAAGTCACCAGGTCCAGGACTTGAACTGTGGTCAGCCATGTGAGAGTCCAGCACATTAACCACCACATCATCAGCCAGCCCCCTCCACTGAATTTTTTAAACGTATCTTAACTGTTTTTTCTTTTTCTAAAGCCGAATTTGCTATAGGGTGCACGTGCTCACCATAAAGACAGAGAGAGACAGAGAGACAGTGAGAAATCACCCCCCGGGGGGATGGCCATGCCGCAGTCCCTTCCCCTCTATTCTCCTCTCAGGATCTTGGGCACACACACATATGCCTTGCATGAATTTAAGCCACCGGGTCCAGGACTTGAACTGCAGTCAGCTACATGAGAATCCAGCGACATAGCCATTACGCTACCTGCTGGTCCCAACGTATGTTAACTATTACAATCTGTGTTCAGCATTGTTGTTTTACATTTTTAAAATTTATATTTAAGCACTCTACATCTTTGCAGTGTGCAACATGGTTTTCCCAAGCATACATATAGTGCATATCAGTCAAGTCAAAGATATTACCATATACATTATCATCAAGAGGTAGTTTTTCATTTTTGTGTCTGTTAAATGTTTTGTTCATGTGTTTTTTTCCCTGATCCATCCCTTATTACCGATCCCCTCCTATACTGTCTATTATCTACAGCTGCCCTCCTGGCCATTATAACTTGTGACCTTTCAATATCTGTCATAGAGTGCAGACACTGAGTGTATTTAAGTGGAGAAATACAATGCTTGTCTTTCATAGTCTGACTTATTTGCTTAGCATTAAATTGTTCATATTCATCCACTTTGTATCAAATGTCAGGGTCTCATTGTGTTTTAAGTCTGAGTAGAATTTCTTGGTGTGTATGTGCCACACTTTATCAATCCACTCATCTGTTCTTGGACATGTGTGTTGATTCCATCTCTTAGCAATTGTGAAAAATGCTGCAGTAAATATAGATGTGTAAGTATTTTTTACACTAAGGGTTTTCCTATCCTTGAGTAGATACCTAAGAATGATTCAAATTACTAGATTATATAGTAATTCTACTTGTAGGTTTCTGAGGAGTCTCCATTTGTTCTCCACAGTGGCTGTGCTAATTTACATTCCCATCAACAGTGTAGGAAGATTACCTTTTCACAGCAGCCTTGCCAGCCCTGATCATTTTTTATTTTTTTAATCTTAGTTATTCTGATAAGTTATTCTGATAAGTGGAATCTCACTGAGATTTTGATTTGCATTTTCTTTGTAATAAAAGATGTTAGGGACCAGCAGTTAGCGTGATGGTTATGTCGCTGAACTCCCACGTAGCCGACTGAGGTTCGCATTCCGGACCCGGTGGCTTAAACTCACACTGTGCATGTGTGCGTGCATGCCCAAGATCCTGAGAGGAGAATGGAGGAGAAGGGATTGTGGCGTGGCCATCCCCCCTGGGGGGTGATTTCTCACTTTCTATCTCTCTGTTTCTCTGTCTTTCTGGTGAGCGCACGCACCCTATAGCAATAAATAAATAAATAAATAAATAAATAAATAAATAAATAAGAAAGAAAAGAAAAAACCACTCCCCCCGAAAAAAGATGATCAACATTTTTACATTTTTTTCATATGCTTTTGGTCATTTATATGTCTTCTTTGGAGAGCTGTCTGCCCAGCTCTTTGCCCTCTTTTTAATTGGATATTAAGTAATTAATTATTAAGCTGTTTGAGTTGCGTATAGATTCTAGTTATCAGCCAGCCTCTTACCTGAGGCATACTTTACAAATATATTCCCCTACACTGAGAGTTGTCTCCTCACACTAATTATCGTGTTCATGTTGTGCAGAAGCTTTCTAGCCTGGTGTAGTCACCTTTGTCTAGTTTCAGGATTATTACCAGTGTTTTGGGGTCTTATTTCAAAAGTCTTTTCTTACTTCAATGTTTCCAAAAGATTTGCCTGTGTTTTTGACCAGTAGTTTTATAGCTTGTGGTCTTATATTTAGATCCTTGATGTATTTTGAGTTGATTTTTGTTAATGGTGAGAGATAGGAATCTAGTCTTCCTTTTGCTGTGAGTGGACAGCCCCCAGGGGGGATGGTCACGCCGCAATCCCTTCTCCTCCATTCTCCTCTCGGGATCTTGGGCATGCACGCACACGCGCCCGGCGTGAGTTTTAAGCCACCGGGTCCGGTACGCGAACCGCAGTCGACTACGTGGGAATCCAGCAACATAGCCATTACGCTAACTGCTGGTTCCCTTGACCAGTAGTTTTATAGCTTGTGGTCTTAATATTTAGATCCTTGATATATTTTTAGTTGATTTTTGTTAATGGCGAGAGATAGGAATCTAGTCTTCCTTTTGCTGTGAGTGGACAGCCAGTTTTCCCAATGACATTTGCTGAAGAGATTTTTACCCCCACTACATTGTCCTGTCCTTTCTCAAAAATCAGTTGGCTATATGCTTGGGGGATTATTTCTGGGTTCTCTATTTGGCTCCATTGGTCTACCTGTCTGTTTCTGGGCCAATATCATGCTGTTTTGATTATGACAGCTTTGTAATTTATTTTGAGGTCAGGAAATGAGAGACCTCCTAATTTATTCTTTTTACACAGTATTGCTTTGGTGATAGGGAGCCTTTTATGAATCAGACATATTTTATAATTGCTTTTTTCTATTTCTGTGATTAATATCTCTAGTCATTTGATCAGAATTGCATGGAAATTGTAGATTAATTTGGATAAGAGTAGCATTTTAATTATTTTAATTTTTCCAATCCAGGGATGTGGGCTGCCTTTCCACTTTTTTGTATCATTTTCAATTTCTTTTCTAGCTTTTTATGATTTTCCTTATAAAATTCTTACACTTCTTTGGTTAGGTTTGTTCCTAGGTATTTTATTTTCTTTGTGACTATTGGAGTAAATGGGATTGCCTTCTTCATGTCTATTTCAGTCTGTTCATTTGTGGTCTATAGAAACACTATAAATTTTTCTTTGTATGTTATTTTTGTATCCTGCCACTTTAGTGTATTTATTTATCACTTTCAGGAGTTGCTTATGTGTGTATGTGTGTGTGTGTAATCTTTCAGATTTTTAATGTATATAATCATGTTATCTGCAAATAGAGATAATTTTACTTGCTCTTTTCTTATTTGATTTTCTTTTTTTTAAATTTTACTTTCTTGTCCTCTTAATTTTACTTGCTCTTTTCTTATTTGATTTTTTTTTTTAATTTTACTTTCTTGTCCTCTTGCATTTCTTAGGACTTCCCGTACTATATTGAAAAGAGTAGAGAAAGTGGGCAGTCTTGTCTTGTTCCAGTTTTTAGTAAAAAACCTTTCAGATTTTCCCATGCAGTATGATGTTAGCTATGGGTTTCTCATACATGTCTTTTGTGTTGAGAAATGTCCTTTCTGTGCCAATTTTGCTTGAGTCTTAATCATGAAGGGATGTTGTATTTTATCAAATGCTTTTTCTGCATGAATTGCTATAAGGATAAGATTTTTATCTTTCCTTCTGTTAATGTGATGTATCGCATTTGTTTTAAGTACGTTGAATCACACCTGCATCCCCTGAATAAAGCCTACCTGGTCATAGTGTATAATTTTTTTAATGTATTCTTAGATACAATGTGCTAGTATCTTGGTGAAAATTTTTGTATCTATATTCATCAGAGATATTGGTCTGTAGTTTTCTCTTTTTTTGTTATGACTTTGTCTGTTTTTGGAATCAGAATGATGGGGGCTTTATAGAATGAATTTGATAGGGTTTCTTTTTTTGAATCTTTAGAAATAGTTTAAGGAGTATCAGAATTAGTTCTTCTTTAAAAGTATCCTAGAATTTAGAAGTGAAGCTGAAGGGACCTTGGCTCGTCTTTCTTGGGAGACCATTACTGATTCCATCTCATTGCTTGTTGTTGGTCTATTCAGGCTTTCTATTTCTTTCTGTTTCAAGCAGGGCTAATTATATGTGTTCAGAAATTTGTCTGTCTCATTTAGGTTTTTAGATTCATTGGTGAATAGTCACTTGTACTCTCTCCTCACCTTCTTATATTTCTGTTATATCTGTGATAATATTGCCTATTTAAATTCTGATTCTATTTATTTGATTTCTTTCTCTGTTATTCTTGATTCATCATGTTAAATGTGTTAATTTTGTTTATCTTCTCAAAGGACCAGCCTTTGGTTTCAATTATTTTCTGTATAGTTCTTGTATTCTCTATTTCACTTATTTCTCTCTAATCTTTATTATATATTTTTCTCCTGGTATTTTTGGGGGTTTCTTGTTGTTTTTCCATTTCCCTGATATGTATTATTAGTTTATTCGCCACTTTTTTTTTTTAATTTTTTTCTCTCATCGACACTAATTGCAATGAACATCCCTCTAATGACTGCTTTTGCTGTGTCCTATGTGTTAGGAAAAGTCATGTTTGTTATCACTTGTCTCAACGAGTCTCTTTATTTCAGCCTTAATTTTTTTAGTGGTTGTGAAGTTGTTCAGAAGTAGGTTGTTTAGTTTAATTTCACTGTTGTCAGAAAAGGTGCTGGATATAGTTTCTATTTATCTGAATTTTTATAGGCTTGTTTTGTGCCCTAATATGTAGTTAATTTCTCAAAACATTCCATGTGCAAATGAGAAAAGCATGTATTTCATAATTGTTGGGTGAAATGTCCTATAGATGTCAGTCAAGTCCATTTGATTTATGGGGTCACTTAGATCTTACATGTCTTTATTTTTTGTCTAAATGATCTGTTCAGAGTAGACAGTGGGGTGTTGAGATTCCTAAATGATTATGTGTTGTAGTCTTTCCCTCCTATTAGATCTAGCAGGCTCTCTTGCATGTATTTGAGTGTTCCAGTGTTGAGTGTGTGTATATTTATAAGTGTTATATCTTTGTGGTGAATTAGCCTTTTAAGTACTATTAATGTATTGTGTCCTTCTTTGTCTCTTTTGTCTGAAATCAGTATTGCAACTGCAGCCTTTTATTTGGGGGGGGGGGTCATTTGTATGGACTATCTTTTTCCAGTCCTTCACTGTCAGTCTATGTATGCCTTCATTAGTGAGCTGTGTTTCTTGTACCATATAGAGAGTTCCTTTTTTTTTTTTTCATTCAACCAGTCTGTGTCTTTTAATTGGAGAATTTACTCCATTAACAGTCAATGTTATTATTGGTATTTGTGGACTTATCCCTGCCATTTTGTTAGTCTTTTTTTGTGGTTTGGTTTTTCTTTTTTTTTTTTTTTTTTTGTTCTTATTTATGTTTCTCTTTTTAGTGTTTTCTGATGTAGTACTCCCTTCAATACTACTGGAAGAACTGGTCTAGTGTTGGTGGATTCTTTCAGTTTTTGTCTGAGAATGATTTTATTTCTTCTTCCCATTTGATAATCTTCTCAGGTATAGTATCCTTGGTTGAAATTTCTTTTCTTTGTGTGTGTGTGTGTGTGTATGTGTGTGTGTTTTGAATATGTTTTTCCATTCTTTTCTTGCCTGAATTGTTTCAGTTGAGAAGTCTGATGTAAGCCTAATAGAATAAATTTTGTAAGTAACTTGACATTCACTTGCCATTTTTAGAATATTGTCTTTCTCTTTGAACCTGGCTATGATGGGTCCTGGGAAGAATTTCTCCATGTTTCTCTAGATTTGTAAAGTTTTCAGATGATACTTTATGGAAGACCTTTTCTATGCTTTTATCAGCTTCTTCACCTTCTGGAATGCCATTATATGAACATTTGGTTGTTTAATGGTGTCTAGAATTTCCCATATATTATCCTCAATTGAGAGGAGGGTTTTGTTGTTGTTGTTGTTGTTTTGGTTTATGTTAGAGACTTTGTCTTCAAGGGTAGAAATTCTTTCTTCCACATGATCCAATCTGCTGTTAATGCTTTTGATAGAGATTTTAATTTCTATATTTCCAGAAGTTCCGTTTGATTCTTTTCAGGGAGTATCTAGCTCTTTATTGAACTCCTCTTTCATGTCATGGAATGATTTTCTTATTCTGAAAACTGGCTGCCTGTTTTCTTTTGCATCTCACTGAGTTTTGTCACAACGAATGTTCAGAATTCTTTTTCTGACATTTCTGTGAATTTTTCATGCTGTCTGTTGTTGATGAGGGGTTATCATGTTCTCTTGGGGGACAGATATTTCCTTGTTTTGTCATGTTTCTTCTGTCTCTGCACTGATTTTTGGTCATCTGAGGAAGTGTTCACTTGAACCTATTTCTTGAAGTAGATTACGTTGTGTCTGAGGGGGAACGATTGGCCCTAGATCCCAGGTGTGTTCCTGGTAAAAGGCTGTGTCTTCCAGATCAGAGCAGGTAAAGTTTATGTACACAGCTTCACATGGTTAGCTCTTCTCCTGACCTTTCAGATCCTGATAAGGTGGGGATGAACCTGGGAGATATGACTTAATTCAGAATCTCAAGTGGCATGCTGCATGTGAGGGCTGGAGGCTCCCAGGACCCCAAGGTAAACCTGGCATGGGGAGGAGGGTTGGGATGCACCCAAGAAGAGATGAATATTGACATCAGAAACTTTTCTGCTACATTTCAATGTTTATTTATTTATTTATACCTGGAGAAAGGGAGTCAGAGAGAGAAAACAAGAGAGACAGGCACTCCCAACAGCACATTCAAACCACTGTCCTACCTTCAGTCTTGCCAGTTGGGGTCAGGGGCACATGCACACATACGTGGCATACGTGGTGAGCTCTCGACATGCAAGCCCAGGGCTTTCCCGCATGGTGTCAGCATTGAGGAGCAAGGTGTTACTGCTGCGCTGCTGGGGCTCACCTCTTTTCGCTTTCAAAACACACCATCCACTGTGGTCTTGTTCGCATTCTCGTCATTGTCACATATTCATTTTGTCTATCTGCCGCATCCAATTATAAAATGTTATTCTCCATTGTAGTGTACATTTTGAATTTTCTATTTCCTATATTCTAAAAGCCTGTCTACTTTCAGTGTCACCTGTTATATAAAAGCTCCCACAATGTTGTATCTTCCCTTCCAAAATGCACACATTTTGGGTCTGAATATAAATACACAAACACACATTCTGACAATCACATTGTTATCTAATAGGGTTATAAGTAATTTGATTATTTAGTAAAATAAACATGGCATTCACTACTTTATATATATATATATATACATACACACATACATATGCACATGTACTATGTGTATATATGTATATACGTATACACACACACTATAAATATATACATTATAATGTACATAGCAATCTCTCCCTTGGGTCTTGGTTTATATGCTGGAATACCCTGAGGAATAAAACATGGCATTCAGTACTTTATATATAGATATAGATATAGATATACACACACACATACATATGCACATGTACTATGTGTATATATGTATATATGTATACACACACACTATAAATATATACATATGTATAATGTAGATAGCAATCCCTCCCTCAGGGTCTTGGTTTATATGCTGGAATACCCTGAGGCGTGTGTGAAACCTATTTCAGTTTTGAAGTGGACATGTTTTGGTCCAGTTTCAATTGCCACTGCTCCCAAATTTAGAGTTTGGCTCTGATAAGATTAAACCAATAAGCTATTTCCATCTACCTATTGTACTTAGGAGTGTTTCTCAGTGCTTCCATCTCTAAAATCCGAAATAGGCATAGACTGAATGTAAATCCCATCTCTTTATAGCAATAAATGGCATTCATCAGTAGATCTTGAAAATGCCGCATTTGATAAAATTTTATTACATATTATTATACATTGTTTTTATCAAATTTTAATACTAATAGTCACAATAAAACTCAACTAATTTTAAGTAATTAGAGGCTTTCAACAATTAAAAAATATTAAACTTATAATTTAGGCTTAGTGTAGGGATGATTGAAAGGACTTAGTTTGAAATAATGAAGAGTACATTTTAGGAGAGCTACAATCTGTGAGAAGAAAATGACAGTCTTAATTATTATTTAGCAGTCTTATTGGCTGGATAGTACTTTAGAATTTTCCATATGTTATCCTCGATTGGAGGGGGGCATTTTTTCATTCTTTTTTGGTGTTTTTGTCTATGTTAGAGACTTCATTTTCAGAAACCTGCGAAGTCTCAAATCATTCAAGTCATTTTCTGACCATTATAACAAAAACGATTTATTTCTCTTCTGTAGGACTTATGTTACATCAGACAGTTAACTGAAGACCTTCTACTCACTACTAATTTATTTAATTTTTACAGTAATGTTAGGTAGATACCATTGTTGAACTTTTTTTTAGAGGTTTTTGCCTCAGGGTGCATGTGCTCGCCAGAGAGAGAGAGAGAGAGTCAGTGAGAGGAAAAGTGAGAGATCACCCCCTCCAGAGGATGGCCATACTGTAATCCCTTCTCCTCCATTCTCCCCCCTGGATCCTGGCCTTGCATGCGCACACCCTGAGTAATTTTCAAGCCACCAGTCCAGGGCTCGAACTATGGTCGGCCATGTGGGGGTCCACATAAGTTCTGTGCCATCTGCTGGCCCAAATTGTACTTTTTATAAAGTTAATATAATTTGCTGGGGCCAGCAGGTGGTGTGGTGATTAAGGCGCTGGACACTCCCACATGGTTGACCACGGTTCAAGTCCTGGACCTGGTGGCTCGCTTTCTTACTTTCTCTCTCTCTTGTCAAATTAAAATAAATGAATGAATAAAAAAAAAAGTTAATATAATTTACTATAGCTAAGAGTTTATAATGTGAAACATCATTTAATAAAGGAAGCATTAAATTGCAATACTCTGTTAACCACCATAATTTTACATATTTAAAAAAATTGTTAATAGTAGAATTATATACCCTTAACACTAAACCACTTTTTTTTTTTCCTGAGAGGTTTTGCTATAGGGCGCATGCATGCCCCAGAAACAGAGACAGAAAGAGAAAAATCACCCCCTAGGGGAATGGCCATGCCACAGTCCCTTCTCCTCCATTCTTCTCTTGGGATCTTGGGTACATATACATACACATGCCTGACATAAGTTTAAGCCACTGGGTCTGGGACTCAAACCATGATTAACTATATGGGATTCTAGTAACATAGCCATTATGCCAACTGCTGGTCCCATAAACCATTTTATAAAAAAAATATTTATTTATGTATTTATTTCACATTCAATCATTGTGTATCATTACAGCATACTAAATGAATTTTCCCATCCTGAAAACACTATTTTTTGAGAGGTTTTTGCTATAAGGTGCATGCGCTCGCCAGAGAGACAGAGAGAGACAGAGAGACAGAAAGCAAGAAATCACCCCCCAGGGGGGATAGCCACGCCACAATCCCTTCTCCTCCATTCTCCTCTTGGGATCTTGGGCATGCATGCACATGCGCCCGGTGTGAGTTTAAGCCACCAGATCTGGGATTCAAACCACAGTCGACTACATGGGAGTACAGTGACATAGCCATTATGCTAACAACTAGCTCCTCTCCATCCTGATTACACTATAGATTTGATTAAAGATATTACCATTACTCAGCTATAAAAACCAATGAATCCCTGGCATTTCATAGAAAGAGGATGAACATCGAAGATTTATTGCTAAGCATGACAAAGCAGACTATGAAAGAGACACATTGTATGTCCCCACTCAATATATACCAAACATCTGCCCTAGATGGCAGAAACTGAAAGACTAGAAGGGATAAAGGCATGGAGACCTACTGTGGATACTAGAGAGTGGGAGAGGGTGGGAAATGGGAGAGAGGGAATCAAGGGGGAAAAGAAAGAAGTAAAACATTTAAGAGACACAAAAGTGGAAAATTATCTGTGATGATAACATGTATGTTGTTCTCTTTTCCAGATTTATCTATACAAAGATTGCAATGAGGAAACCAAGGCAAAGATAAGGGAACGAGGTTCCACAGTGATTCAAGTACAGACAATTGACAAAGACTTTCGTCTATAAGATTGCATTTGGTTTACTGGAGCAAACCTTGCCCGAGCATCTATATAGTAAGTTATTGGAGGCTTTAGATACCTTATTATTCATGATTTTGTTTCCCTGTTCTGTTTATGTGTTAAGTCAGGTAGAATTCATCAACTCAATTTAATGAAAGTGTTTTACTTGAGGGACTGGAAGGTAATCACCATAGTATGGAAAGTTACGGTTGTGGAGAGTCTTTGCAAAAGGAAAGCTTAAACTCCACCATGCCCTAAATAAGTGCAATTCTTATGTGTCATGGTGATTATCATTTGGCTGCCTTGATTCAAAGAAGTGACTAATTGCTTATGACTTCAAAACTCACCACATGATAAAATAAATCTTGCTTCTATTTTCTTTATCTCACCTGTTCACACAGTGTTGAATAATATAATTAGTACGCAAATATTACAAGACAAATCATTTAAATACTATTTGATTTACAACATCATTAGTGATTCAGCACAGCACAATTTATTTTTCTTAATTAAATGTATCAATCCCAGGGGATTGGATGGCTGGGAAGACTGTTATTGGCAGTTGATTTATTTATCTGTTGTTTGGTTTGTAGGCTTGCTCATTTATTACCTCCGGGTCATTGAGCCCCATCAAATTGTGGTGGGAAGTTGTTATTATAAGACGGGAGTCTCCAGATTTGCATGAGTGCCCTGGTTATACCAATATTGTTTCTTCACTTGAGGTAAGGACATTAATATCATTAATGAGCATACGAGCACTGAGATGTTATTTCAGGCTCGTCCATTAAATGAAATTTTGACACCCATTTCAAGAGAACCACCCACCTTATGCTGATGAGAGTATATTGGCTGTGGCTAAGAATGTTTTCCTGTATTTCTGGCATTGGTCTAGGAAGAAATTACAAGGTATGAATAATGTACGTTATTTAACCTTCTCTTTTCAAGCCATTGTCTACCCTTCGATCACTTAATTCCCATTACAATTTATTCTGGTTTAAGGAGAATCATATACATTATTGCTCTTTAGTTAGATAATCACATATCAGTCTGTCCACTTTCTGAATATGTGTAGATATATTTGTTTTATTGGGAATGTATGAGTAATGAATGATCATTGTAAAAAATTCTAAGATAAAAAAGCATTTAAATGGTGTTATTAAAGTCATATAAATATAATGATACATATTTGGGACTGTTAATGTTTTGAACAGATATAAGGCATCCAACTACTTATTTATTTAGTAATATTCATTATATTAGTAACATAAGAGCTAGTAACATAAATGCTTATCATATAGTGAAAGGTCAATAGTAGAACTTGTCATAGAGTGGAAGAACACTATCAATATTTGTTAAAATTATCTCTTACATGTGTGCATATGATTGTATAAATATTATTGCAAAATCTATATGGTGTAAGAGTATGCATTTTTCTAAATCTGTTTAATATTTTAATAACAATAATGTGTTATGGAAGTCTTAAGTTTTTGCATATAGTAATGATAAAACTTGATGATTTTCCTTATCTCTGATGGTGTTTACACCATTTGCTTCATAGCTAAAGAACTTCCAATTTAGTTAAACTGTTGTTTACAGTGTAATGAAGACAACTTATATTTTCATTACAGCTTTGGTACAGGGTGATAAAGTAGACTTTTCTTTCTAAATTTTGAAATAATTTCACAGATATGACCTTCTTTTAGCTTAAAATAAGAGTTGATGCCTATTGTTCCAGTGTTGCATGCTACAAAATGCCCTAACTCAAAATTTAGTGTGTTAAATAGCATGTTTTTTTTTTTTTTTTTCTATTGCCAGTTGAGTGGATCAGGAATTCGGGTTGAGCTTGGCTGGGACTCAGGGGGATGAGCTGGGAAGTCTGGTGTGGGCCTGGTTGGGCTGCATGCTTTATTTACAGTTATGGCTCTTCAGGGAGGAGGCTTGGGGGAAGGGCCTCTGTACCTGATCTCACACCTCTTCCTGCGGTCTCTCCAGCAGGGTAGTCAAACATATGTCGGTTACAGCACCTGAAGGCCAAGGAAGAAGTTACAAATCTGTCCAAAGTCTAAGGTTCCAAAGGTGTCACTATTTCTACCACGATCTGCTGCTCAAGGGTATTATTATAGAACAGTTTCGATTTAAAGGAAAGGACATAAATCCCAACTTTTGATATTCTAATCTACACTCATCTGTAAGTCATCACACTAATAACTAAACCCAATGTTTTTATTTTCTACAAAGGAGAAAGGATATAGAAGTTGCCTAAAAATGAGACATATATGACATTAACTAATCAAGTTTTTGTCTTTAGCTTTGTACAAAGTGAATAGAGATAGATTGAATTTTAAAAAGTTCAAAAAGATGAGTGGGACATCATGATGCTAGCACAACTAGACTCACGTGGGAAGGGTCCCAGGCCCTCCCTGAGCAAGGCTGGGCCTGAACCAAGGCCAACTGAGACCAGAAGCGGATCTCAATGTGACAAACCTGGTGAAAGTGCCCATCTGTCCTCTCTGTCTCTCTCTTCCTCATGAAATAACGGAATAAATTTTTAAAAAATGAAAAAAAAAAAGAGTCAAGATGTGATCTTCCTCCTTGCACAAATAATTCAAAAGGGAGACAAAGGAAGCCTACAGTTGTTTAATATTAATTTTTAGATGTCGTAATTGTAAAACATGCAAAAAGAACAGTATGTATTATTGCTAATTAGGGTGTTTTTAGGTTTTTTTCCCAGCGTTAAGAGTAGAAAGAGTGCAATACACTCTTGAGAAATCAAAAAAAAAAAAAAAATCTTATTTCTCCTGTCCTATTTTCTGCCTTTTCTGTTTTATACATTCGAGAATACAAATAAAGTGAGTAACCGTCTATTGATAAAAAGGATTTTGTATAAGTTTTAGCTTGGCTGTAATTTAATTTCCTCTGCTCTTGAATTTTTGTAACCTTCTGCAACCTTCATTTTATGTCTGGAGTGGCGTTTTTGAAGCCAATTTAAAGCAGTCTGTTTCCAGGAGCTCCTGAGCATATTTGAAAAGCTATCTTCTTAACCTTATTGGATTTTGACTTTTGAATGTGTATTCCTGAAAAATGGGGTGCATTGTTTAGGCCCTGACACTCCCTAGCATTTTATTTTTAGTCAGTAATGATGTTGCTCTATTGGGGAAGTTCCCAGAAAATGTAAAGATAATTCTTTATAGTTTCGAAAATGTCATGAGCAAATGTTTTAAGGATTTCTGCTTTTAATTTCATTGAGAGGTTTAAAAAACACTGAGCAGAGTGGAGCATATGGTGGTCTCCAGAGGCCGGCATGGGGTGGGGACTGGGGAGAAGGAAGCAGGTTGGTAAAGTGGTACTAAACTTCACTTGGAAGAGAGAAATTGTTTCTGGGGAGCTAATGCACAGCATGGTGACTACAGTTAATAATAATGCACTGTACATTTCAAAATAGTTAAAAGAATGAGCTTCAAATGCTGTGACCACAAAGAATTAAAAGTATTTCAGATGATGGATGTGTTAATTAGCCTGACCTGATCATTTAACTATATATGCATGTATTAGAATGCCTTATTGTACCCACCAAATATACACAATTATTATCTACCAATTGAAAATAAAAATATATTCAGTTGGAGTAAGTAAAGAAAAAAAAGGAAGGAAAAAATTAATTCTTCATATACCAAGCAAACAGTGACATTTCAGGCATGAAAAGAGGAAGCGTAGGCAATGCCTTTCCAAGGCCAAACTTCAGTAAACTTCATTCTGTCCACTCCACATTGTGGTCCAGGTTATTGTCCTTGATTTTTGTTGTTGTTTTTAATTTTTGCGATAGAGCATGTATGCTCACCAGAGAGAGAGAGAGAGAGATGAAGAGAAAGTGATAAATCCCCAGAGGGAATGGCCACACTGCAACCCCTTCTTCTTCAGTCTCCTCCCAGGATCTTGGGCAAACATGCACATGCATCTGGCATGATTTTTGAGCCACTGAGTCTGCATCTGGGACTCAAACCACAGAATCAGTCATGTGGGATCCAGCACTTTAAACCTTCATGCCACCTGCTGGCTCAATTGCCATTGTTAGAGTAGGGGCTTTCTTAGAGAGAACATCTCTGGCAGTAAGAATAATTTTACTACAGTAGAAAGGTGGTTTCCTGTCATGGGGTAGACTATGTAGGCAGTGTCCTTCCTGCTAAAGCTAACGTAACAGCTATGCCTAGTTCTCTCCTTTTGCTCTATTTGAATAAAGTTCTGCAGTTGATAGGATGCACATGAGTGAGCAGTTACATAATGATTCCCTTCCCTCAACATGAGAATGTTTCAGCCAAGGATATTGTCAGAGAACCAAGGAGCCAACCATCAGTCACCAAGTTACTTAAAAACGTCAAGACCAGCGAGCCACACAGGTCACAATGTTGATGTTATTTGGAAGAGGATAAGGATAATAATAATAATAATAATAATAATAATAATAATAATAATAATAACAATCCTGACCATGTACGGACTTCCACATTTTGCCTTCTTTCTTTTGTTGAAATTTTTCCAGAGGGCATCTGCACTCATGAAGAGAAACAAGAAAGCACTCCCCATGGAGCATAGTCATGCTGCATCCATTCTCCATTCTCTCTCCTTTCAGGATTTTGGGCTGACGTGCACACACCCCAGCATAGCTTTCAAGACTCCAGGTCCAGGACTCGAACTGCATGGTAAGTAATGTGAGATCCAGCTGCTTTAACCACCAGGTCATGGGCTGGCCTCACTTCCAAATATTTCCATCAGGATTGCACAGTGAAAAAAAGTATCTCATCTTATGTAGAAATTGCCTTCTCTATGATTGCTTTATTCAAGTTTGGGATTCTCTTTCTACTCCTGACTACTCAACAAAAATCCACTACAATTCTAACACCATGGAATTCTAATATTGGAGCATAATGCTACATGCTAGAATGTTTGCTCTTATCAAAGAATCAGATTAATGAGGAACTTTGATACAAGTCAAAGTCCACAACTGTTTAATATTCGTTGCATGTGAAATGAGTTGGTTCATCATTAATCATGTTTAGTTGCACCTGATTTTTTTTCCTGTAGACTTTATTATGCCAGTTTTATTAGAGTGACTGTTCTCAGGAGGTTTATAACAGTGATTACAGCTCTGTTAATTATTCCACGTATTTTGAGATTGAGTCGATGTAATATTTTTTAAAAGCAAGGTTATCGTGAGGAAAGAGACTAGGTGACTTGTTTAGATAGTTTCCGTTATGATAAGAAGACTTAGCATTAGATTTGGCTATTTTCATAATTGCAATATGATATTGTAATTATGTTCATTGCCATTTATTATTTTCCAAGTAAAAAGTTATTTTTATGTAATAATTTTTTGAGAGGTTTTCGCTATAGGGCACGTGCGCTCGCCAGACAGACAGAGAGACAGAGAGACAGAAAGCGAGAAATCCTCCCCCAGGGGGGATGGTCATGCTGCAATCCCTTCTCCTCCATTCTTCTCTCAGGATCTTGGGCACGCACGCACACGCGCCCGGCGTGAGTTCTAAGCCACCGGGTCCGGGACGCGAACTACGGACGACTAAGTGGGAGTCCAGCAACATAGTCATTACGCTAACTGCTGGTTCCCTATGTAATAAATTTTTGATGTGTTTTACTTCATTTGAACAGGAAAAACATCTTTAATTAATTTGATTCTCCTCTTTCAACCTTCCAAGCAATGAGCCTCCTTCATAGAACCATAAGCAGGAGTCATTAGTTAGTAAAACCCATTTTAAGCCTTTGCAATCATGGGGATGCTGGATAACGGTCTAAAAGTGACAGTTTATGACAAAATCATATTTTCAGATGCTTATATGAGGATGAGGAATTGCAATCAAATGGTATATATGTCCAGTGAAAAATGCTTCTCAAAACCTCAAACACATCCCAAATTCCCTCAGTCTTCTCAGTAGTCATCAACATTAGACTGATACTTACAGCAAAAGAACTCAGGTCTTGGACAGCTCATCTGACCACGCAGTATGGTAGGAATCAAAAGAGACATAGACCAGGATTGGACCAAAGTTTGGACCAGAATAACATGACGGAGATGGTGGTGCCAGTGAAAGGCACAGGAGTACGCCCTGTTGTAAATGAAGGCGAAAGTCGAGGTCCATTATGGGGAGCAGAATGTTTTGGGGAGTAGATGCAAGGAGTTCTACAGAGGAGGTAAAGTACACAGACAGAGTGCACAGTTAGGTTTTTGATACGTGGCCTTCTGATTTATGCTTGAACAGGTCTTGTATTCGACTTAAATGGTTTTCCTTAATGATTGTTACAAATTTCAGATCGGAATCATATTTTTTTGGTTCAAATTCCTTTTCACCCTAATGGTCTCTGTGTGAACAGAATTTTCATATTCTCTAATGTTTATATTTCTTTTCTTTCTTTTTTTTTTGGAGAGGTTTTCGCTACAGGGCGCGTGCACTCGCCAGAAAGACGGACAGAGACAGAGAGACAGAGAGATAGAAAGCGAGAAATCATCCCCCAAGGAGGATGGCCACACCACAATCCCTTTTCCTCCATTCTCCTCTTGGGATCTTGGGCACATACGCATATGCGTCCAGCGTGAGTTTAAGCTGCCAGGTCCGGGACTCGAACCGCAGTCAACTACGTGGGAGTCCAGTGACATAGCCATTATGCTAACTGCTGGTCCCTAATGTTTATATTTCTATGATGAATGTTACAAATACAGCAAATTGGGGTCCAGCAGGTGGCGTGGTGTTTAAGGTGCTACACTCCCACGTGGCCTACTGTGGTTTGACCACAGTACAAAAGCTTATCAAGCTGGACCTGGTGGCTTGCTTTCTCACTTCTCTCCCTCTCTCTCTCTCTCTGGTGAGCATATGTACCCTATAGCAAAATTTTAAAATAACAATAATAATTAAACTAAATAAACAATTCTTTTAAAAAAGAATAAAGCGAATTATAGAAAGATACTATCCTCATCTCTCAACAGACTGCGATAGATACACAAGAACCTCTAGGTATATGAAACTATGGGACAGCTTTAAAGACACTGAAGTTTACTACTATATTTCCAGTTCCATCTTTATGGGGAATCTTTGTTTCCTTCAATGATTCTTACTTAGAAAAAAAAAATTGCTTTCTCTGTGTAGATGGAGGTTTGTAGTACTTCTGCTGAATGAAAGTACAGACGAAATTCATTTTAAGCAATTCAAGATATAAAAATGAAGTTTTATCGGGAACCAGCAGTTAGCGTAATGGCTATGTCACTGGACTCCCACGTAGTCGACCGCGGTTCGCGTCCCGGACCTGGTGGCTTAAAACTCATGCCGGGTGTGTGTGCCGTGCGTGCCCAAGATCCCGAGAGGAGAATGGAGGAGAAAGGATTGTGGCATGACCATCACCCCTGGGGGGATGATTTCTCGCTTTCTGTCTCTCTCTGTCTGTCTGGCAAGCACACGTGCCCTATAGCGAAAATCTCTCTAAAAAAAAAAAAAAATGAAGTTTTATCAACTAGCAATTGAAATGCTTTCTCAATACCCAGGGACTCTCCACATGATTGACAAGTGTCTACCACTTGAGTGACAGGCCTTACGTTACACATGAATTTAAAAATTTAATTATGACTCATGAGCAAACAGAACTACCGTAATTTTTATTTATTTTTGGAGTTCATTCGTATGTATATAAATATGTCCAGCTAATAAAGCATGTGAATGGCATCTTCTCTAGTCTGGCATTTCATATTTAGCTGTGATTTCTCACATTTCAGTTCGCATGTGCTATAGTAAGATCTTTAGGAAAACTCGTAATACCGACGTGTACACTGGTACATAGCTCACTTGGTAGCTCAGGACTGAGGCCCACTGTTGATTAAAAATCCTAGGAGTGAGGAGTGTGCTAAGCCAGTATTCAGCAGACTGTTCATAATACACTACTGAGCCCTCTGTATGCAACGCCATATAGTTACTCTTAAATGATGCCTTTAAGATCTCACCACTGGTAAGTCTGTGAAAAAGGACGATTGTTATGTTTTCACTTTGATCAATTTTTAAAATGAGGCCTGGATCCTTTAAGTGACTTATCTACCATTCTAAAACCTCTAAAAAAAAAAAAAAAAAAGAAAAGAAAAAAACCCTCCAGAGTTTCTGCATGTAAGTATTTGTGTTCACTGAGATGATTTATGTACTCAACTCATTAAAGTATTTTAAAAGGATTCTCAGCAAGGTGAGCATTAGACAAGGAAATTAATTCAGTGCTGAGAATATAAATGGAATACTGTAATCATAAAAAAATAATAGAAATCAGCTCTTTCTTATCCAGCATAAACTTCTCTTAAAGAAAAAAACAAGAGCCAGCTTCTGTAATTACATTTTTATTGTGTCTTCCATTTACACCATATTCCTCTGGTAGGTAAGCTTGTAATTGCAAACAGCTCTACCTTATGTATTTAAATTAAAGTCAAATGGACCCAAGCCCTAGGAGTTTTTTTTT
This sequence comes from Tupaia belangeri chinensis, assembly GCF_000334495.1. Classification (NCBI taxonomy): domain Eukaryota; kingdom Metazoa; phylum Chordata; class Mammalia; order Scandentia; family Tupaiidae; genus Tupaia; species Tupaia belangeri. The sequence continues at coordinate 1,083,442 of NW_006159999.1, read as the reverse complement.
TCTTTTTTTTTTTTTTAACTTTCATTCAATAACTAAACAAAAATATATTTTAAATAGGATTCTTAAAGAAACTTTAAAATGATTCAATGAACTACAATTACTGTCATACTTCAACATTCTGAGTAAAGGAAAACACAAAAAGATTTTTTGTTTATAGGCCAGACGCTGTGCTAAATGTTTTATAAGAACATAAATTTAGTCTTCAAAACAATGTTAGGAAATATACAATATGTCTTTTAAAGACAATATTGATAATATCAGAAATTTCAACATAGGTTAAGAACAATCAGTTCAATTCTTAGCTCTAAATGGATTCTGCCCAGAAGAAGCAGGTTCCATTTCAGAATGACCCAAAGGCTAGGGTGCAGTTCCTTTCGCTCCCTCATTTCCGGGTTCACGGGGTCGATCTCTGGCTAAGCCAGTCTTTCCTGTGCACATTAGCACCAGGGAGACTCCTCCTACTGTGTCCACACTTCCTTCTCATGTGCAGAGAGACGTTCCCTTGGTTCCAACTTCCATGTGTTCTTGAATCTACTCTCCTGGATTGGTTTCAGTTAGGAGCCTAACCCTGGCCCCATCATTTCGGCCAGAGGAATGCAATGTGAGGACGAGTTAAGTCAGCGAGGATCTACCACACGTGGCTTAGACCATGGGTGGTTACTCAAACTTTGGGTACTGTTGACTTGTTGGGAAAGTCATGGCGCATTTGCATAGAAAACACAGAAAAATATGTCAGGACTTTTCTTATGACCTAGTATAAATGAGGAAAATTAGAGAGTATCTATGGGGTTGGTAGATAAAATGCCCACTAGAGTACTATAATCCATATTTAATAAGTGAGGAAATGAAGTTCTAAGAAATTGAGCAACTTAACAATGTTTATTCAGAACTGAAGTCAGCAATGTATTTGATGTTTTGGGGGGAGGTTTTTGTTTCTTTGTTTGTTTAGTTTTGTTTAGTTTTGGTTTGTTTTTCACTATAGGGAGCATGCATTCACCAGACAGAGAGAGACAGAAAGCAAGAAATCACCCCCCAGGGGGGGATGACCACACCACAATCCCTTCTCCTCCATTCTCCTCTTGGGATCTTGGGCACACATGCACATGTGCCAGGCGTGAGTTTAAGCTACTGGGTCCAGGATTTGAACTGTGGTCGACTACATGGGAGTCCAACGACATAGCTGTTATGCTAACTGCTGGTCTCTGTATTTGATGTTTTCATAACCAAACCCCATAACTCCCAACCAAATGAAAAAGACTTGATTTTATGCCTTGTCATGAAGAGTATATAATCACACTATGGTATTGGTTTGTTCATTCTACCATCATGAGATTTATTGACTGACTTTTTATGATTTGGGAGCTATCATCAAAAATCATTGGATTTTGTTGGGCAACTGGTGGCTCCGTCAGCCCCATCCGAACTCCCTCCCGGTACCCAGCACCCGATGCCGGTTCCAGTGAGCAAGGGCGATGTTGAATTGGGGGATTGTCTGGCTTTCCATGACCCAGCCACTGTCACATGTGGCGGGAAGGCCACCTACTCGAGCCCAGTCAACACATAAAATAATGAGAGAGAGGCAAATCATCGATTTATGTTCCTGAATTGTGACATTCCATTGTCTTATAGTGAAACAACAGAAAAGCGAAATAGTCATTATCTACAATGCATTTCTTAAGTTAATTTGCAGTTCCTTCTCATGATGCCACTGGTAAAAATCCTCAGATAATATTTGTCTCTCTGTGTCAGAGCCCCACTCTTTAACCCTCGGTACATTTTTCTGCTTCCCACCACACTAATTCACAGCTTACTTTGGATTGTGCTAGCTCCAGAACTCGTGAGAAATAGGTAGAAAGCCTCAATCTCTGAAGTGGGCGAGAATTTAGGAGAGAACTATGTATACATCCTTGTCGTTAGAGCTACTCGGGTTTTTTAAATGACTGGACAGACTCATGCAGAGATGTCTTCGAGGAAAGCTCACCCTTCTCTGATATGGGACGACAGCTGCAGTCATTGCTTACTGCTTCCTAAAATTTCACTGTGAAGGTGGACTTCACTCTTACCGTCTGAGATGGAGAGGTGAGATTCTGAGGCAAGAAACATCCTGAGGCTACTCCTCTGTGCCTGGGAAACAGGGCTGCTACTTTTCACGTGACATGTAAACACGCCCCCTTCTCGTCCCCACTCTCTTAGTTCCAAGAATTTTCCATTTATATGAGGTTTATGAGCTAATTAATGGCAGGCAATTACAGATTATGTGTTTCTTGTCATTCCACCTTTAACTTTTCTGATCTACATAAAGTTGAAAAATGAGCCAGGCCGAATTAGGAGAGAATACATTGGTGCAATGGCATGAGAGCCAGGGGCAGTGGCTAACGTGGATTTGCCATTTTTAGTATTAATATATTTTTAACATAATGTGCAATCCAGAAATGCAGATCTCAATCATGTTTGCACGGTCTGTACGCTTACTTCTTCATTGCATGGACCCACAACATTTTTTTAAAGAAATTCTTCTAGCCAAGTTGCATTATGAGTATGTCTTCTTTACTGTTCAGGCAGATTGTTCAATAGCCACTATACCACCGTATTCAGTAGACTGATTACTGTTAGGCCATCAGAAAAGTCAGGATGTATTTTTCTATGCAAAAGTGTGTCACGACTTTCCTGATGGCCCAAAATGTTTATTCTAAATGGCACCCACCTTTTTGCTAGGCGAGACACAACTTTAGACTTCTATTGAGCAAGAACCTGTCCTTAAAATGAATTTACTGATCAACATCCTAAACACATCTTTATATTATCAAAACACATCTTTATATTATATTATAAAAAATTTATATTATAAAGAAATCTATCTATCTATATATCTAGATATAGATCTATATCTATCTATCTATCTATCTATCTATCTATCTATATATATATATATAAAGGGGACCTTAAACCACTATAGAGAACTTGTAAGGTCACTGAATATTTTCTTAAAAATGAAATTCAATAAAGAAAGGCAAATTTTTCATATCCTGATGCTCTTCGTTCCCATGTTTACTCTGCAGACCTTACGTCTCCCCACCCTTAGCCTTCGGAGTATACAGTGCTCTAATATTGCTGTTATAAGCTCCTTATTAGATATATATTTTATTTTAGCAAGTACTAAGGTCCAAATATCAGTATGCTTTTTATCTTGAATGTGGTGTGCTCAGAGACAAGTTCTCCAGAGGAGAGCTGACAGGGCTGCAGCCTGACATGCCGTCGCTGTCCCGCTGAACCTGCTCTGGTCTGCTAGAACGCTGAGTTACTATCTCATAGGCTCATTTTAGGTTCTCTTCGGACATGTTGTTATATCCAAAAGGGCTGCATAAAGAATCTTAAAAACAACGCATTTCATCATAAAATGTTCCATTTTTTTTTAATTTTTAAAAGAACTATTTATATATTTTTATTATTTATTACGTTTTTAAATCTGCTCTAGGGTACTTGCAAGCTGCCAGGGCTGGGATTCGAACTGTAAGTGACTGTGTGGGAGTCCAGCATCTCAACTATCACACCCAGCTGGTCCCACAGGTGTTTCATGACGCCATAGGCCTGGAGCCAGGCACCGAGACATTAAAGAATGACCTAGAGAAGGTCAGCACCGGAGCGATTACGAAAGCCCTCCCCAGAGCAGCACTGGAGAAGACAGCACACACGGCAGCACTCAAGATGGTAACTAGTTCACTGCAGTATGTTACAAAAAGGAATACTGGGGCCAGCAGATGGCCTAGCAGCTACGTCGGGGACTCCCACGTGCTGACAGCAGTTCGAGTCCTGAACCCAGTGGCTTGGAACCATGCCAGTCACGTGTGTTGGTGCCCAAGATCCTGGGAGGAGAATGGAGTGAAAGGGACTGCAGCTGGCCATCCCCGAGGGGGTGATTTCTCACTTTCCCTCTCATTGTCTCTGTCTCTCTCCGTTAAGCACATGGGCCATAAGGCAAACGACCTCTACCAAATAAACAAGAACTGTGGGGTATCCGTAAAGGGTGGACCGGTGGCTGAGGCTCCCGTCGGTAACGGTGAACCGGTGGCTGAGGCTCCCGTCGGTGTCAGGTTCGCCGCGGCTCAGCTGTGCTCTCCGGGATCCCCCTCGGCACAGAGAAGGCCAGCGCGGAGGGTCGGCCTCCGAGGAAGCACCCCCTGCTGGCTGCGGGCGACGTCCATGGAGCAGTCCCCTCCGAGTGAGCGGCCAGCTGCAGCAGGTGCACCGCGGACGCGGGGCAGCTGTGCGGACAGAGGCCTCCGGGGGCACAGCCCCTGACAGCACCGCTTTGTCAAATGCCCCGCTCTCTTACCACGGAGTGACCAGGAGAAGAGGAGATCATGTTTCTCATCTGAATCTGACGTTTTCCTATCTAATTAGCCAGGAGGCTTTTAGACACTTCATGAACCGCCTCCGCTCCCTCTGACTCTGCTCCGCTTTTGCAGATCCGCAGACACGCAGAGGCCGTGTGTTTTCACTGAGCTGTCTGACCTCGCAGGCACGAGGCTTCCTAACATCTCATTCCTCTGAATGCTTCCGCGTTTTAGTACTGACATACGGCTAATGTAAGGAAGGACGACTTTAATCTGCTACCAATTAATCCGTGTAACTATCTCCTCTCCAATGCAGAATCAAAACCAGACGTGAGAAGTAGTGGGGAAAAAGTAAGGAAATCTTTATTTGCATGAATGCTTGACTATCAAAACAAAAACGAAAAATATCTTTAGGAGCCAGCAGGTGGTGCTGCAGTTAAGGTGCTGGACTCCCACATGACTGACCGCAGTTCGAGTCCTGGACCTGGCAGCCTGCTTTCTCATTTCCTCTGTGTGTCTCTCTTTGGAGAGCACAAACTGAAAAGTTATTATTATAAATAAGATTAAATACATAATTCTATTAAAAAACGAACTGAAGTTTCGCTTTGGGAGAAGTGACTGATTTGGTAATAATTCTCAAATTAAGAAGAGTTTAAGGGAAAGGAAATTGCGTGTATTTTACACATTGCGTTTCAATGGGACATTGGAAAGTTATGAGAAAGTTTATAATAAGAAGAATAAATGATTATTATATTTTATTGGGTCATCAGAAAAGCTATATTTTTCTATGCAAAAACGTGACAGGAATTTTCCGATGACTGAAATAGGTAAAAATTAAAACCCTTGACAGTTATGGTCTAAACGAGGTGACTCAAAACCCACAGAACTTCATTCTCTCGCCGCTCTGGAGGCCAGACACCTGCGGGCAGAGCGGGCACACGGGTCTCCTTGGAAGGCTCTTGGAGGAGCGGGAGGCAGACCCGCCACGCCCGCCTCCCCGTTTCGCATCCCTGCTGCTCTTTACTCGGAGGACACAACTGGATTTGGGGCCTACCAGAATGAGCTGGTCTCTGGACCTTAATACAACCACGGACCTTGAAAGCACATCCCATCAGGTCTCAGCGAGTGTGTGCTCATCCACCTGCTCACTTTCCCTCCAATAAACTCACATCCAGGGTCCCAGGGATTACGACTTGGACTGTGGCTCTCGGAGGCCACGGTTCAACTCACCGGATATGTTTTATATTCTGTGCTGGTCACGATACCAAGGAGTAACACATCAGCAGTTAGAGAGAGACCATTAGATATCGCCGGAGAAGGGTTCTATCGATATCATAACTTCACGAGGTGACTCCTCCCCTGTAAGAGATTGGAAGGGCCACGGCAGGAAGTATTTCAGAACTGTATCTAAGAAGGAAGACAGCCCTGGTTGGGGGGTCGTGTGCTTTGCTACAGGGGCCTGTTACTGAGCTTGAGATGGCTGTGTCATGCTGGAGGCAGACAGCAATGTACCCTCCTGGATTCTAGGGAGAGGACTGACTGGTTTGTCTTTGGTGTTACCCACCAAACGCAGGGGTCAGCGCGAGGAAAAAGCCTCTCACTAATAAACAGAAGGTTCGGGCTCTGCGGATGGGGGCTCGGCCTATAGGAGAAGGGAATTCACAGCCCTGTTCAGAAGCATGGGCCATAACCTCTCAGCAGTCCCCTGCAGCACTGTCACCTCAGTGACTTCATGACAGATACTTAGGTTCTCTTACTTTGAGAGAAGAGATTGACTTGGTAATTATGGTTCTCAAATGAAGAAGAGTGTGAAGGAAAGGGAATGAATTTGCGTGCACATTTTACACATTGTGTTTCCACGAGATGTTGAAAAGTTACAAGAAAATGTTTTTAATAAGAAGAAATAATTATTACATTTTGGATGGGATACTTAGTTTCGGACACACAGAACTAAGTTATGAAGGGAGAAGAGTGTGCCAGCCTTGTATTCGCCGAAGCGGGAAAACACCGGTGTACCTGAACCGTGAGATGGACGTTGGAAGGTAAAAACGCCCAAGTCCGCTCTCCTGGTGCCGTGCAAGTTTGGCTAGAACACACTTATTTTGATATGTGTTGTGCATCAGTCTCTCAGCGTACTGGCTTCGGACCAGTCCTCTCCTGAACCCAAGGCAGTGGATTGCTTGACTAAGGCCTGAACCTCGAGGGAACGAGACGTGGACACATGGAAGCAGCACATCTGATGGCGGGATTTAAAAAGTGATCCGTGTGGAAAACTCATGAAGAATGTCCACTTATTTGAAGAAGAAAACAAGACATTGTTGGCATTTTCAAGAGGAAGAGAAATATAGGAAGAAATAGAAATAACCTAACAAGTATGAAGACAGAAAATAATAAGCTTTTTTTTTTTTTTCGGAGAGGTTTTTTATTTTTTTATTCCTGCTATAGTGCGTGTGCACTTTCCAGACAGACAGAGAGACAGAAAGCGAGAAATCACCCCCCAATGGGGGATGGTCACGCCGCAATCCCTTCTCCTCCATTCTCCTCTCGGGATCTTGGACACGCATGCACACGCGCCTGGCGTGAGTTTTAAGCCACCGGGTCCGGGAGGCGAACCGCGGTCGACTACGTGGGAGTCTAGCGACATAGCCATTACGCTAACTGCTGGTTCCCGAAAATAATAAGCTTTTAAAAAGCGTTTCATTGCCAGGGGACAGTGTACTCGCCGGGAGAGAGTGCCTCCCTGGCGAAGCACACCACGCTGCAGCTGTCTCCTCCATACCTTCTTCCCGTCAGGATTTTCGGTGCACACGCACGTGCACCTGGTGTGCTTTTTAAGTTGCTTAGACCAGAATTCAAATGGCACTTGACCCTGCGGGATCTGGCTCGTCATGCCCACAAAGTAACTACATTTTCCTTAATTTGCTGTAGGGCCCATACACTCGCTGGTGAGACTCAAAGAGAGGAGAGTCAGGGAGAGAGAAAGTGAGAAATCACTCCCAGGGGAAACAGCCATGCCATAATCCCTCTCCTCCACTGGGATTTTGTGCACACACACACGTGCATCCTGTGTGATTTTCCAGCTGCTGGGTCTAAGACTCAATCCACACTGTTGACCATGTGGGATCCAGCCTCCATCATCACCATGCCACCAGCCGACCTAAAAATAACGTTTTCTTCAGAAGGAAAAAGGGGAATTTCAGGAAACAATTTGTGAAGAGATCGGGTCAGCATTGATTGTGACACACAGCCAAAGACCAGAGATTAAAAGGCCACCAGAGAACGTGACTACTCTTCAGATCAATGCTAGAGTAAATTTTCAAATTAGTTTCATAGCAAACTTGCCTCTCCTGGACAAGATACTGTGTCCTAGGATTGTAACTGATTCATCTGGGTATTGATTACAGAAGTAATTTTAAATTCAACTTAATTGGGGAACCAACAGTTAGCGTAATGGCTATGTAGCTGGACTCCCACGTAGTCGACCGCGGTTCGCGTCCCGGACCCAGTGGCTTAAAACTCACGCCGGGCACGTGTGCGTGCGTGTCCAAGATCCCCCAAGAGGAGAATGGAGGAGGAGGGATTGCAGCGTGACCATCCCCCCTGGGGGGTGATTTCTTGCTTTCTGTCTCTATGTCTCTCTCTGTCTGTCTGGCGAGCGCACGTGCCCTATAGCAAAAAAAAAAAAAAAAAAAAAATCAACTTAATTGAATTCTGGAGCAATTGAAAAAGTGTTACTTATGCAGGGCAGTGTAATAGCTAGTCAGTCCTAACAGCCTTTCTCGTTCACCAATAACGTCGGTTGTCTCCTCTCTCTAGGTCGACCCTTCAAGTCCTGGGCAGTTACTTATTCTGTAGGTCTGTAGTAAATTTGTGGGTGGAAGTTGCAAAAACAAGTAAGAACTAAAATGATTTCAAAAGTGTTTATAAGGGGCCTGCACGGCCAGGGCTCTGCTCCGCGTTCCGCAGCCCGGGCGCCCGTCCCTGCTGCCTCTCTGGCGCTGGGTGTGTCCCGGGCTCGGCTCGGGCGGGCGGCGTGGCCCAGCCGAGGTCGCCCTCCTTCCTTTCTCTGGCCTGGCGGGCGAACGGGAGGTGGTGCTGGGTCCTGCGCACATTCGCGCACTTGGGACTGGCGTGTGGTCGCTGGGCCTGTGCCTGTGCGTGGTCCCTGGGCCTGCGCGTGGTTGCCGGGCCTGTGCCTGGACACCGGCAGCAGGTGGCAAACTGAAGCAGAAAACAAGGATTAAGAACTTGCAACTATAAGCAACAGAAAGAAACTTTAGCTGTCTTAAACCAATTGAGAAATATACTGTATAGTCTTTTTTACCCATGTTATTCTCTAAGATGGTCTGAGTCAATGAACACCCAGAAGGAGATGTTGGCTTTGCAATTGAGGAGGACTCTTTAGGAACTTAGCAAAGGCCTGCTTGGCATAAGTCAGAAGTTTGAAAGGCACCCTTTGTTTAGAATTTATTTCTTAGATTTAGGCATTGCTCCGCTCCTGCTATCAAACAACCTCCTGCTCGTTCGCTTTTTCTGAGTTCAGTTTTCATTTTATTTTTAGTTTGTTCCTTGAACATAATTATGCTAATTTAGAAAGTCAGTGAAACTGTCAATGTTAACTCAGTAAGGTACTCTATAAGTAAAGTATGATGTGAGAACTACAGTCACTTAATCTACTGTATTTAAGCATTAGCAGATAGAGTTTGATAAATAACATGGATTATAAGAAAACTGAGCAAGTGTATGTTATGACCCATAGTGTTCTGTGTAGTCATTATTGCTTAGTCTGCAGAAAATACTGACTTGGATAACTGGTTTGCTTTCACTTATTTAAACATGTTCACCGTGGGATGATGTCTATAAAATCAGATATTGTTACTAGGTTTTAATAAAAACTGAAAGCTTGCTGGCCTAAAAAAAATTTAAAAAGTGTTTATAATGTGGATAAAGAATTTTAAAATACATGAAAGTAATTATAGGACCATAAATTATTAAATAGAATAAGAAAGGCACAGAAAACAATTACCAGTGAGTTTCAAACACTGAGATATTGGGAACAGCAGGTGGCATACCGGTTAAGACACAGAATTCCCACATGGTTGACTGAGGTTCAAGCCCCAGATGCAGCAGGTTGCAACACACACTGAGTGTGTGTGTGTGTGTGTGTGTGTGTGTGTGTGTGTTTCCAAAATCCCAAGAGGAGAATTGAAGAGAAGAGATGGCAGCATGGCCGTGCCCCCTAGGGGGTGATTTCTCGCTTTCTCTCTCTGTCTCACTTTGTGACTCCAGCAAGCACATGTGCACTGTAGCAAAAATCTCTCACAAACCAACCAACCAAAACTTATTACTTCTTATTCTTGGGAAATGGAATGGGGAAAGTTTACATGAAGGTTTTGCCTCCTTAACAGGATGTGCAATGATAAAATAGCCTGGCTATGGATAAGTCAAGAACACTGCGAAGGCGCGTTCTGGGCTGAAGGCGCAGTATGTGCAAATGCACGTGACAAGAAAAGGGAAGAGACGAGAAACCGTGACTGTGTTGGTTACAGCTTCCGATGCCTGGAAAATGCCAATAGATGATCACCCGGCAAAGCAGAAGAGGGGGACTCGGGCTATCCGTTTAAGGGATTTGCACATTGCTCTATGAACGCTGAGATTCAGCAGCAGATTCAGGGAAGCAAATTACCATGATAAGACAGAAATGTGGGAAAAGCTCGTGTTGCAGGGCTATGCTGTAACTGATACATTCTGAATGCTTTTTTGCTACTTTTTGTAATTTTGTTTTTACTCATACACTCAGTACCAAAAATGCATATTTGTTAGTGTGATAGAAACAATTATTGCTTAACAAGCATGGAAGAGAAGCAGCAGCAGACTCCACGCATCAATCTGATTTGAGCAGGATGTCTCTAAACAGCATCGTCAGAAACATGGCCAGCAGGTTACATGTAAATAGGGCTGCTGTTGAATCTGGTGGTGGGGGAAGGGCATTCTCTTAATTTAGGGACTGCCGAACTTTTCCCAGCTGTGTCCTGGAGAGAATTATCCATACTCTCACCCTTCTGAGACAGACATTGAGACAGCCAAAAAAATGCATACTCGCATTTCGAAATGGCCCCAAGTGTGGGTATCCCTTGGACAACCCCGGTAGAGAAGCAGAGGATCTACGCAGAGTACTTCTTCATGAGGTTTGTAAGTTAAGGGTCTAATATGTACATTCCGGAATGTACTTGTTAGTTTCTTATCCGTAAGAAACACGATAGTGAGAAATTCAGTTTTGAATAAATTAAGAAACTCATAGCCCAATCTCTATTTTGCATTTAATGATGTGCAGTCATAAACAGCCTTGGTAATCATTCTCTAAGGAAATGCTTTGGGGCAGGGTGGCATCACAGCAGTAGCATCCCATCCTCTGCAAGGTTGGCTCACAGGAGAAAGTTCTGGGTTCGCATCTGGAGAGCTTCCTGAGCTTCCCGGTCATGCATGCTCAGAGGCTGGACCTGGCGGAGAATCAAGGAGTCAAGGCATGGGAACCAGCAGTTAGCGTAATGGCTATGTCGCTGGACTCCCACGTAGTCGACCGCGGTTCACGTCCCGGACCCGGTGGCTTAAAACTCACGCCGGGCGCATGTGCGTGCATGCCCAAGATCCCGAGAGGAGAATGGAGGAGGAGGGATTGCTGTGTGACCATCCCCCCTGGGGGGTGATTTCTCGCTTTCTGTCTCTATGTCTCTCTCTGTCTGTCGCGCCCTACAGTGAAAATCTCTCCAAAAAAAAAAAAAAAAAGTAGTCAAGGCATACTAGGGGCACTTTCTAAAGAGACTGAGAAAGACTGAGATCTTTTTTCCTTATAGAAGAAATAAATAAAATAAGCTTTTGAAGAAAAGAAAGTCTTTTAATATTATATAACGCCTTACAATACTTTGGGTGCAGAGCTTTCTCTTTTGTTTAATATCTCAGAGGTCCAGGGTCATGTTAGAAGTGCTGACTAGAGGGGTCAGAGGACCCGATGATGGGTGTCTGAGAAGGACCAAGACCTGAGTGTGGGGCAGGCCTTCTGTCAGCACCGAGACCTCACTGAGTCAGCCTCCACCCAGTCCCCTCGTCTTCACTGCTCTCTTTTCCTTTTTATCCCACCACATCCAATGGTTTATGCACCAGTTTATTCAATCCTCAATTCCCTCATCAGCACTTTCAATGAGTTAAGCCTGTACTTTTTTGTTTAAGTTTTTGTCATAGGGCACCTCCACTCACATGAGAGACAGAGACAGAGAAAGTGAGAAATCACCCCACAGGGATGGCCATGGTGCAATCTCTTCTCTTCCATTCCCTTTCTGGGATTTTGAGCACACCCACATGCATGCCTGTGAGTTTCAGGCCTCTGGGACTGGGACTCGAACTATGATTGACTATGTGGGAGTGCCTTAACCACCACACCGCCTGCTGGTCCTGCCTTTACATCATTTAAAACATTTAAAACATGTCTACCTTCTTTGTATTTTTAGGCTAATGATAGAACTATGTTTCTTCTTTTATAATAGAATTTTGATCATTCTGGTCTACCATTCTAATCTATTACCAATCTCTTCTTCTTTCCTTTTTTTTTTTTTTTTTTTTTGTCCCTGTCTTGTTCACAGAATGGAAGTGCTGCAGCTTCAAGGCGTTTCATTCTGGTGACATTTTCCTCCCTGGAATAGCTTAGTTGCTAAAATCTCACATGTGTAAAATTCTCACCTTTGTCATACGTGAAACATATTCTCTACACCTGGGAACAAAGGACTTTGTATAGCATGTGGGCGTATTGTTGCAAATGGCTAGTTGTTTCCGAACCACATCCTCTGGTAAGCATCATCCTTGGAAACAAAACATTATTTGGATGCTATAAAAGCACATTAGTCAGATCGAAGTGTCATTGCTGCTTTGCCTGCCAAGAGAAAATCATAGGTAGAAATAAAGTTGTAGCTATCCCACAGGCTGCAAAGAAAAGGACAACTTTACAGAAATGAGTGGCAGAGGGGACCAGTAGGTGGCACAATGGTTACGTTGCTGGATTCCACAGTCAATTGCATTTCAGTCCAGGACCCGGTGGCTTAAAACACACCGGGCATATGTATGTGCATGCCCAAAATTCTGAGAGGAGAGTGGGAGAGAAAAGATTGTGGCATGGCCATCCCCCCCCTGGGCAATGATGTCTCACTTTCTGCCTCTCTCTGTCTCTCTAGAGAGCGCACACATCCTATAGCAAAAAATCTCTCTTAAAAACAAAAACAAAAGTGAAAAAAGAGCCACAGAGAAGATGAAAGGAGCTAATATAGACACCTGCTATGTGTCATGAGTTGTGAAAGGGGCTGCAAGGCCTCTCACTTCTCAAACACCCTGTGAGACAGGGCAGAGGTGATTGGCATGCCCCTCCATTGTGAACAGTAAAGAATACAAGGCAGATTAGAATGAATGCATCTGCCCAAAGATACATGGCGCAAGTTCATGTTTATCTAAGTCCAAGTGCTGACTCTTTGGACTATATCCTATTTTCTCTTTATAAGAGACTGCAGACAATCATTGGAATTTCTTCTTTTCTCTTTTGGGATTTTGTCATAGGCATGTGCACACACCAGAGAGACAGAGGGAGACGGTGAGAGGGAAAGTCACCGAGGGAGAGAAATCACCCCTCAAGGAAGACGGCCATGTCGCAATCCCGTCTCCTTCCTTCTCCTCCTGGGATTTTAAGTATGCACACATACATGCCTGGCATGATATTAAACTGCTGGCTCTGGGACTTGAACCATGCTCGGCCATGTGGGCATCCAGAGTCCCAACCAGCACATCACTTGCTGGCCCCTTGAATAATTTAATTTCTGTAAACTAGGCCTCACACCCCTAGTCTACTTGTTTGAAAAAATCTTTAAAACAAATTGTTAGTAGTGAAATGTTAGATACTGTAGTATTAATTCCTATTTTTAGTTTCTACCTTTAGACCATGTTCTCCACTTACTTCTATTTTCCTTAAGATCAAGGCCAGGTTAACACTTATGTTTAAAATCACATTAAAAATGCATATTTAAATCAAGTCTCTACCTTCAAGTCAGACCACTTATTTAATGTCCGTAAATCTGTTTGATTTACATAGAGAGTAATGAACAATGATACCAATCTAATGCAACTGTTCTTTAGAGGATAAGATTTCATTTCAAACTCAATTTCTACACTTGGTTGACATGCAAGTATTTTTACCTTCTCTCCTATCCCTCTACGTTCAATTACTTTAGGGAAAATGTAAATTCTAAGATGATAATTTGGGGGTTTTGTTCTGTTTTTTGTTTTTCTTTAAAATTGCCATAGAGTGGGACCAGCAGTTAGCATAATGACTATGTCATTGGACTCCCATGTAGTCGACTGTGGTTCGAGTCCTGGGCCCAGTGGCTTAAACTCATGCCAGGTGCGTGTGCATGTGTGCCCAAGATCCCGAGAGGAGAATGAAGGAGAAGGGATTGCGGTGTGGCCATCTCCCTTGGGGGTTTGATTTCTCACTTTCTGTCTCTCTGTCTCTCTCTGTCTTTCTGGTGAGCACACGTGCCCTATAGCAAAAACCTCTCAAAAATAAA
>NW_006159999.1:1059683-1068434 GCF_000334495.1 Tupaia belangeri chinensis | reverse complement strand
TTTCTCACTTTCTGTCTCTCTGTCTCTCTCTGTCTTTCTGGTGAGCACACGTGCCCTATAGCAAAAACCTCTCAAAAATAAATAAATAAATAAATAAATAAATAAATAAATAAACTGCCATAGGGCAGATGTGGTCACCAGAGACCAACGAAGAGAAAGGGAGAGGAAGAGAACGTCCCCTGATGGGGACGGGTCATGCCACAGTTCCTTTCCCATTTCCCTGTTCTGTCAGGATTTGGGGCACGCCTGCACACACACACACACACACACACACACACACACACACTGGTTTCCCAAGCTGCCAGGGCTGAGATTCAAGCCCCGTGATCAGCCACGTGGAATCTGGTTCTCTCAACACTAGGCTATGAGGCCTCCCTCCAAGATTATCATTTAAGAAGTCTACAGGATTGAGGAGAATGAGGGGAATCAAGGGGAATCTCGGTGCTGGCCTACTTCCATACAAATAAATATAATTCAGAGAAAATCTTTCAGGATTATTTCCCAAGGAATATTGCTGTGGGAGAATTACATGGTGTGCACTGTGCTCTGGGGACATGGCCATTGAATAGGCTGGCTGAAAATTCATTATGATGGCTCCTTCAATCCATGAGTTGAAGGAAAGTCTGTCGTACTATTCAGGTTTTGTTTCTTAAAATACATTGATCTCACGGAGCGTGTTGACTGGCTGTGAAAGGGTCGCTCAGAGCACTGACAAACCACATGATCTGGTTTTCAAGCAAATCGTATGCTGTGTGCTGATTTCAATTTCAGGCTTGAAAAGGAGTGCAATTTTTTAATTGTTGCTTGGTTTTGTTTTGTCTTACAAAAAAAAAAAAAAACATATTAAAACACCCCCTCTCTAGTCTCTTAGTAAATTCTCATGGAAAGATAGCATTTCAAAAACCCTTCAGGAAAGCAAATAGGTCATTAGCATTTATGTAGCATTATTTATGAACAGGAGATTATGTGAAGCTGTGCAAATAATCTCACAGAATTCCGCTCTGGCCTTCCAACCTGGAGATAATTAGTTCCTCACACCCTTGCCACATTATACAGTTAATAACGCTAAAAGTCAAGGAGAATGAGCTATTAGATGTAGTCGACCACGGTTCCAGTCCCAGACCTAGTGGCTTAAACTCACAGCGAGCGTGTGTGTGTGTGTGCCCATGATCCTGAGAGGAGAATGGAGGAGAAGAGATTGCAGTATGGCCATCCCCCCTGGGGGATGATTTCTCACTTTCTGTCTCTCTGTCTCTCTCTGTCTTTCTGGTGAGCACACACGCCCTATAGCAAAAACCTCTCCAAAAAGTAAAATAAAATGGAATCAGTCTATCCTTAGAGAAACACATGCAATTGATAACATGGGATACAAAACACTGAAGAGACAAAGTTTTGTACCTATCCTGTGCTCCTCCATGAGCCATCAACACGAGCCTCGATGAACTCTATTACAAAATGATTCACAGAAATTATAAATGTAAGTAACAAGAGTGTCTGTCCAGGTTAAGCACATATTAAAGTGTGAAACGGTCCAGGTGATAGCTAGTACATTTGGTAGTGTTTCTATCATATCTACATGTAAGCCATATGTTGGAAAAGCTGCCTACTGAAATGTGAAATAGACGTGTAATTCACTGGGGGCCATGGGGACATAGCAGTACTGTAGCTGGGCCCACGTGGGGAAGGCCCCGGGCCTGCACTCCAGGACCTCCTTACATGTTAGGTGCACTTGCGCACGTCTGTGATCCAGGGCTCAAGGAGACCGAGGGCGCGTCATGGAGTGAAGACCCTCTTGGGGGGTGCCTGTTTCTCTCTCTTTATGTCTGTCTCTCTTGTGGAAGAAACAAATGAATAAACTTAAAAAAAAAAACTAAATACAATTTAGCACTGTCTGGCCAAATATTGAGTTTATTTTATCTAAAAAATACTACTTTATCCCAACCATATTCTTTGTGATTATATGTAAGTACGCATTCGAGCAGGCCCATGCAGATCACTCATGTGGGGAAAGCAGAAACGGGGAGCTGAGAAGAGAACATGTCGTACGAGGTGGGTTGTGTGGCAAAGCTGAGAGGAGAACACGTCGTCTGTCTGGCCAAATATTGAGTTTATTTTATCTAAAAAATACTACTTTATCCCAACCATATTCTTTGTGATTATATGTAAGTACGCATTCGAGCAGGCCCATGCAGATCACTCATGTGGGGAAAGCAGAAACGGGGAGCTGAGAAGAGAACATGTCGTACGAGGTGGGTTGTGTGGCAAAGCTGAGAGGAGAACACGTCGTCTGAGGCGGGTGGTGTCGTCCGAGGCGGGTGGTGTCGCAGAGCTGAGAGGAGAACACGTCGTCCAAGGTGGGTGGTGTGAGAACACGTCGTCTGAGGCGGGTGGTGTCGCAGAGCTGAGAAGCAAGTGATGCTCTTCCTTGTGACCCACAAGTTCGTTGTTCTTCCCGATCCCCGACTTTGCAATTAGGTCATAATACTTAACCTCTCTCAAGGCTAAGACACGTGCACCAAATACACGTGCAAGGAGCAGAATTGTCTTGTCTTTGCTTTCTAATACACATTAGGCAAACAGGATATTGTTAGATGTCATTTCTGCAGCAAATACACACTTTCACCCTAAAAATCATGAGATCCTAGGAAATCAGTTGGGGAGAGAGGAAGATAGTGTGTCTTAGAAAACTTCCAGAGGACTTCAGAAAGTCTATAGAGAATTTAAATAGAAGTAGAGGGTTATTATGTGAAAAATTTCAAAAATCCATGCATTTTTTTTCATAATACAAGATTCCCTTGAAATTTTTAAAAATCCCACCTGTACTTATATCAAGTTTATAAGCTTCTGTGCAGGAAAAAAAACAAAAAAAAAAAAAAAAAACCCCAAAAAAAACAAGAAATAAGAGTGTACAGAGACAATCCGTAGATTGGGAGGGAATATTTGCTCACTATTCTTCAGATACGGGATAGATAAGCAGAATATATAAGGGTCTCAAATGGCTCACTTAAAAAAAATTAACAATGGACAATTTATATGAACAACTCTCAAAGAAAGACATACAAATGCCAAAAACACCTCATATGAGAAACTGTTCAGTATTTCTTACTATAAGGGAAATACAAATAAAACTACAATGAAAGGGGCCAGCCAGGGGTCTGGTGGTTAAGGTGCTAAATTCCCACATGGCTGACCGCAGTTCGAGTCCCAGACCTGGCAGCTTGAAAATCATGCTGGGAGTGTGTGTGCATGTGTGTGTGTGTGTGTGTGTTTGCGTGTGTGTATGTGTGCATCCAAAATCCCACGAGCAGAACAGAGGAGAAGGGATTTCTCACTTTCCCTCCCACTGTCTCTTTTGTCTAGTGCATGCACCCTATGACAAAACAAACAAAAACAAAACAAATGGACAAACAAAAAACAAAGAACAACATAAAATAAAAACGAAACCACAATGAGACACCACCTAACTGAATTCAGAAGGACTGGTCAAAACCGCAGAGGATGACAAGAGCTGGCGAAGTTGTACCTCTCATGCACGGTTGCTGAGAACATACTTTACTGCAACCGCTGTGAAGGCAGCATGTCAGCGGCTAAGAAAGCTAAAAATAGAAGCACTCCACGAGTACCCCATTCTTGGATACCTACCCCAAGGTCAGGAAAGTACTGTCGGAGGGACACTTGCATCTCCATGCTCACTACAGCATCATTCACAAGAACTAAGGCAAGGAGGTAACTTGTGCCCAACAACCAACGAGTGAGTTAAGAAATATCACACATTGGGACCAGCCTCTGTTGGCTGGTGGGTAAGGTGACTGGATCCTACATGACCAACGGAGTGATTCTAGGCCCAGATCTGACAGTTTGAGAAACATACTGGGCACATGTGTGTGCCTGTTCTAAGTTATGAAGGGATGAATAAATATAGGAGCAAGGATTGTGGCCGGACCACTCCCCATGGGTGCTGTTTCCTCTCTTCTCTCTCCCCCTTTCTCTCCTCTTTTGGGCAAGGACACATGCCCTCGGAAAGGGGAGAGAAAAAAAAAAGACTATGCAGTACATGTACACAAGGGAATATACTCAACCACAAAGAGTAAGGTTATCCTGTCGTCAGACACAGAGTGTATGAACCCGGACGACACAATGCTAAGGGAAATAAGCCAGCTACAAAAGACTAACACTGTATGTCCCTACTTACATACCCCAAATGTCTGCACACTACGGCAGAAATGGAAGGACTCTGGCATAGCAGTAGAGATCAAGGGTGGGTACCAGAAGCAAAATGGCGAGGTGGGAGGGTGGGGGTGGGGCTCCAGAGAAAATGACTGACAGACACCAGAGTGCACACCGACAAGGGGAACGGGGTGCAGAATGGTTTGCCACCACAAAGTACACGTCATTGACGATTCATTACACACTTCCAAAAAAATAAACTAGTAGAACTACTACTGAATGTGCATAATATAATGCTATGTCCATTGTAGAATAAGGTGCCTACGTCCATATCCTTAATTTGATCATTACCCTCTGCAGGCATGCTTTGAAAAACCACACTAGGGGCCAGCAGGAGGCATAGTAGTTAAGGTGATGAATTCCCATGTGGCCAACCATGGTTCAAGTCCCGGACCTGGTGGCTTGAAATTTGGGCCAGGAATGTGTAAGTGCATGGTTGAAAATCCTTAGAAGAGAATGGAGGAGAAGGAATTATGGCATGGCCATTCCCTCACAAGGGTGATTTCTCACTTTCTGTCTCTCTGGAGAGTGCATGTGTCCTATAGCAAAAATCTCTCAAAGAATTATAAAAAGAAACTACTTTCTGGACCAGTATATGGTCTAGTGGTTAAGGTTCTGGAGTTCCATATGGTGGACTGAGGTTTGAGTCCCAGAACTGGTAAAGAAAGAAAGAAAGAAAGAAAGAAATTAAGAAAGAAAAAGAAAAACTATATCCCACAAAGATGTACCATGATTTTGTGTAAATTTAAAAAATAGTGAAAATTCCTCTGTGTGTTTCCTAACAGGTACAAACTACAAGTGGGTAGTTAACTTAAAATCTAAGACCTCCAGCAGTGAAATTCTTCCTTGGAAATTTTATGTTAGGTTAGAATTTGCAAGAAGATGTCCAATATCTTTCATAACAATGAGTTCTGACTTTAATTTTAAAAGGGACAAATATCCAGAAGTACAAGCTATATCTGGGACGATAAAGACAAATACAAGCTGAAAATGTGTTGAATGGTTGCTTTGTTCCAAGAACCACACAGGAAACATTGTACTAATTAATTCGGTTAGAATGTGTAACAGTCCCACAGAAAAGCATGATTGGTTCTATTGCCTGTAAGGAAATTACATTTCCATTATCAAGATCTAATAGAAATATAAATAAATAGCTAGTGTAAGTAAGAAATCTTGGTGAATAATCAGAGAGGTGAAAAAACTTCCTGAAGTAAAGAAGGCAGAAATTAGATAAGAAACTGGGACTGAGGCTAGCAGGTGGCCTGGTGGTTAAGATGCTGGACTCCCATACGATTGATTGCAGTTCGAGCCCTGCAATCGACGGCTTGAAACACATTGAAGGCACTGGCGTGCATGCCCCAAATCCCAGTGGGAGACTGGCAGAGAAGGGACTACAGCATGCTCACTCCTCCTAGGAGGTGAGCTCTCTCTTCTCATCTCACTTTCTCTCTCCTCTCTGGAGAACGCACATGCCCTCTGGCAAAAAAACTTTAAAAACAGACAGGCAAAATAACCCAGGACTGCTTTACATCCAGGGTTATGCTCTTCCAATGCTGACACACTTCTTATCAGTTACATTTCTGAAAATTTATCAGTTTAGGGACCAGCAGTTAGCGTAATGGCTATGTCGCTGGACTCCCACGTAGTCGATCACAGTTCAAGTCCCGGACCCAGTGGCTTAAACTCATGCTGGGCGCATGTGCATGAGTGCCCAAGATCCCGAGAGGAGAATGGAGGAGAAGGGATTGCAGCGCGTGGCCATCCCCCCGGGGAGTGATTTCTCACTTTCTATCCCTCTGTCTCTCTCTGTCTCTCTGGCAAGCGCACTCACCCTATTGCAAAAAATAATAATAATAAATAAATAAATAAATAAATAAAACCTCTCCCCCACACACACACAAAAAATATATATATATCAGTTTATTGGAATTGGAATTATTCTGGGATCTAATGGCTAATATGGATTATGTGCTCTAGAATATATGGTGATGGCTTAAAATATTCCTAAGTAAGTGTGTTCCAGAAATTATTCTACGGCACTCTCTGGGCTTTGGTGGCATGGAAACTACAAGAATAAAGGCATATTAGCCAATGTCAAAAACATCTCCAACGTTGTAGTCTCTGAAGGACAGTATTGTTGAATAGCTATAAAAATTACTCTTTCATAATGTCAAAATTTAGTAAAGCAGGCCATAATAATTATCTTTTATAGTCATGTTTAATATTTACTAAATGAACCAAGGCTTGTATAGATCATAAAGGAGCCACATTCCAAGGAAAGGACTATTCGATATTTCTGAATGAACGTGTCCTGCCTGCCTTAGACCATTCTAAGAAAATGCTTTGAAAATGTGCTCATCTGGACAAAGTGTTCAAATTACTGTTAGGACGTTATAATTCTCAGCATTTGTATTTTGTTTTCCCCCACTGGGCTGACGTTCTTTGAACACATGAGGACTTTTGAAATAAGACAAATTATTTTGCATAGAAAAAAAATCAACGATTGAAGTGATTTTCTTTTTATCTATTACACAGATCCATGGGAGTTGTTTTTGCTGGGAAACAAAATCAAATTATAAAATGCATTTCTGTATGGCCTTTTTTCCCCAAAAAAGCTATTATTTATTCATTTATTGACCTCACTTTTGACATCCCTGATATTATCTATTGATATACTTCCATAGATATTGTGAGTAAAAGATTCAATTAGTTTTCAAATAATGAACCACCATGCAATCTAAGTAAAAAGGTAGCAGGATCGAGGGCAATGGTGAGTTTAATGAAAAAGAAACCTTGCTCGTGTGGATGGACGTGCTAATGCTAACACGGCGCTCTGTGAGCAGTTGAGTAGAGCAGATGCTCGGGAATCGGAAACGCCCTTAAGAGCTGGCTTCCTGATGACGGGCTCTCAACCCACCTTGCTATGCTCAGGAGTAGTTAAGGGAGAGAACTGGGCCTTGACGTGTACACGGATCTCAGACCTTCTGATAACCTAAGGCCCCTGGTAGGAACACACAAGGAATCAACCCCACATAAGAAGTTACCAGGAGCTGGGGCCAGCAGGTGGTGTGGTGATTAAGGTGCTGGACTCCCACAGGGCTGACCACGGTTTGAGTCCCAGATCTAATGACTTGCTTTCCCACTCTCTCTCTCTCTTTCTCTCTCTCTCTCCTCTTTCTCATGAATGTATGCGCCCTATGGTAAATTGAAAAATAACAATAATAATAATACATAAAATTAAATAGATAATTCTAAAAAAAAAATAATGACGTTACCAGGAGCGCGGGTTTGCTGAGTCGCCTGACCCTTCGTAAGACCCTGGATTGAGACCTGATCCTGCTGACAATGAGATAGTGGGGACAGAAGTGAATGAGATAGTGGGCACAGAAGTGACCTGCAGGGGGACTCGCACAATAACGCATACGTAGCATTTGGGCTTGAGTAGGCGAGCCATTTGGATTACGTGGCTAATAACAATATAAATTTTTCCCTGATAAGCCAAAACTTGCATAGATTATACTAGGGGAATGGGGCAAACAGGTGAGTCGTGACGAGAACCAACAGACGGAAAATGCACTTGCTCAGGAACTAGTAAAATTAAGAACAAAGTATTGGCATGATTGCATTCGATGAGTGACTCACAGTTGAGATTGTTCACAGGGAATAAAATAATAAATGTTATTGAGATAAGTTAAAGATAGGAATGAGGATGTTGGAATTCTAACACTGGCTGGTTTTCATTAGGTAATATTGAGCTATTTGAACAAAGGAATGATACAATAGGAGCTTATCTGTTAGAGAAACTGAGTGTTGAAAGCTGCGGAGTGGAAGGAGCGGCGCTGGCTGCCACTTATTAAAATGCCACGTGTCACGTGATATGCATGGCATTTTTATGTACATTACCAATTTTAGTTATCTTATAACTAAAGTATTGTGGTCAAGCAAACCTTATCTAGTTGTAAGAAAACAAACTCATTATAGCTTAAGTGAAAAAGAAGAGGTTTTGGTGATGGCGTTCTTAGGGCAATCAGATCTTTTAGCCTCAGGAAGTAGAGCTGGGATGAAACCTCCCCCACTTGCTTGTCTCTCAAGAATGCTTTTTCCGACTTGTGTCCATACTCCTCTTCGATATCCTCCGCGTTCTCGTTCGTACCTTTCTCACCTCAGTTTCTGCTGAAGGGTGGCGCTCGTCAGAGAGAAACAGAAAGAGGAAAGTGAGCGCTCATCAGAGAGGAACAGAGAGAGGGAAAGTGAGAAGTCGCTCTCGTGGGGCTGCCCACACCACAGCCCTCTCCTGCAGTCTCCCCTCGGTATTTTTTTTTTTTTTGGAGAAGTTTTTTGCTATAGGGCGCGTGCACTCACCAGAAAGACAGAGAGAGACAGAAAGCGAGAAATCACCCCCCTAGGGTGGATGACCACACCACAATCACTTCTCCTCTATTCTCTTCTTGGGATCTTGGGCACACACGCAGATGTGCCCAGCGTGAGTTTAAGCCTCCAGGTCCGGGACTTGAACTGTGGTCA
>NW_006159999.1:1051139-1059504 GCF_000334495.1 Tupaia belangeri chinensis | reverse complement strand
CACCCCCCAGGGGGGATGGTCACGCCGCAATCCCTTCTCCTCCATTCTCCTCTCGGGATCTTGGGCACGCACGCACACGCGCCCGGCGTGAGATTTAAGCCACCGGGTCCAGGACGCGAACCGCGGTCGCCTACGTGGGAGTCCAGCGACAGAGCCATTACGCTAACTGCTGGTTCCCCCGAAGTATTTCTCAGGTTACGAGGTCAAGAACTGAAACCATGCAGTCGGCCCTGCCGGGAACCAGCCGCCCACACTCCTGCACCACCTGCTGGCCTCACTGTGTACATTTTTATGTTTTCATTAAAAAATTTAAACTTACAAAGCACCTAGATCAATCCTTTTTAAATTCTTAAATTAAAATACTCTCATAAAGCTAAAAACCATTCTATTCATTTTATAACTGTAAACGAGGCACGGAGAGGTTAAGACACGTGTCCAAGTGTGTCCAGTGTGAGGCCATGTGGTTGAGAACAGGGCATCTTGTCCATGTTCTCAGTCTTCATGATGGGTCAGTGCCACTGCATCGGCCACCACAGACAAGTGGCCACAATGAACCCCGAGAAATGACAGTCCTCCCTGACGTCCCACTGCAGACCTCCCAGCTCAGAAACCCAACACAACAGAGTTTCCGGGCAGGATTTCTCGACTGGAGCATCTTGGAGTGGAGTTGGACAAAGCAGATGGAGCGGTGCACAGAGCTGGCGTCTGGTTCGTGACAGTCTTGTAGTGCAGAGAAACTCCCAACTCTCGTGGCGCACCCTCAGTACAGAGTCTGCGTGTGTCGGAGCACATGGCAGCTCTAGTCGGTGGTGCATGTAGAACAGTAGCATAAACGGAGCTGCGGGCGGGCTCTTTGTAAAGTCAGGTCTACTCGCCCCTGGCCTGAGCACGGAGTCTGAACCCGCGCGCATCACGGTTTGCAGACAGGAGACAGCAATCGCAGTGTAGGCACTGCACAGCGTGACGGAAAGCCCAGAGACGCTGCTTCGAGAGCAGACCGTGCACGAATGCGTCCTCTGCTGCTTAATCTCAGAGTTACATGCCTATATATGCCAATTTGTGTGTAAATCAAGATCAATAATCATGCCTAGTTCAGAGGATCATTCAAAGGGTTGTGGTGGAGAAACTGCATAAAAATACGAGGGAACAAAAATAGAATTCAAGTATAAAGTTTTGTGGTGCAAAATATTTTGAAATCGAGCTGCCATCTTTTTTTCCATAACATGCAGTTTCCCAAAATGTTGGAGGTCCCCTTACACATAGCGGTTAAGTAGC
Organism: Tupaia belangeri chinensis; assembly: GCF_000334495.1. Taxonomy (NCBI): domain Eukaryota; kingdom Metazoa; phylum Chordata; class Mammalia; order Scandentia; family Tupaiidae; genus Tupaia; species Tupaia belangeri. The sequence continues at coordinate 1,058,229 of NW_006159999.1, read as the reverse complement.
CACAATAATCATTAAGGTATTCCAGGCTGCGAGGAATTCTGAAGCAAAAGAGACAGTGTGCTGAAGCCTTTGTTAAAATACCTATTATGGCAAATTAGATTGGCAAGGAAACTGCAAAACAATATTGTTTGGTGTGTGAAATTGGATTAGGTAACCCCCTAAGATATAAAATCTCATTGACTGCTTAAATAATGTTCTATAATAGATTAAAAAAAATCATTCTGGTGCAAAAAACAAAAAATAAGAGAAACATATTACTGTAATCAAATATTTAACTTACCTCAATTTTTCTAGAACAAAGCAGATGTCTTTTGTTATGCACGTCCTCAATTGTGGTGTAATACAATAAGATTTAACGTAATTGTCTATTGTTTAAAAGTAATTTTTCAATTAGCACTACAGGAATAATGTGTTCTGAAATTAATAACGTAAGTTGGTTTTTTAAAAATTGTAGAATGTACTCATAATTTTGGGTAAGGTTTGATGGAAGGAACTCCAACTGGGGGTCGTGTTTCCACCATCACAGGCTCTCACACAGGGTGTCCTGTTTTAAATTCACATTCTCACATTTCATTTGATTTTTTAAATTTTTCCCTTTTCAAAGGGTTTCTAAGCTTAATTCGGGCCAAGCTGCAGAATGGAGATCAGAAAAGAGGAATATGATGTTTCTTTTGTTTAAGATGTTTTTGTCATAGGACATGTGCACTCATTGGAGAGAGAGATGTAGAAACAGAGAGAGAAAGTGAGAACTCACTCCCTGCAGGGATGGCCATATCATGATTCCTTCTCTTCCATTCTCCTCCAGGGATTTTGGGCACTCATGCACACACCCCCATTGTGACTTTCAGGCCACCGGATCCAGGAGTTGAACTGCGGTCAGCCACATGGGATTCCAGAGCCTTAACCACCATGCCAAACGCTGGTCTCAGAATACTATATTTCTAAGATGCACACAGAAGGCGGTTGAATGTGGTTTGCCATAAGTGTGACGTCCACACCAGGCGACGAGGATGGCTGAGACGGTACCCAATATATAATGAATGCAGAGAACGATGATGAATTACAGGATTGCCAACTTACAGCTTCAATGTGAGTCGTTCTTCCGAATTCGCTAGTCACTGCCATGCACCAGTTTAGTAGCACACTTGCTGCCCCTGTGCCTTGGGAGTCAGGAATCAGGGTGCAGCTTGTCGGAGCCCCTGCTCCGTGGGTTCTCAGAGCTTAGTCAGCACGTCAGCCCTGCGTGAACAGACCCGTCTGGAGGCTCGCAGGAGAAGCATGGCTTCCAGACTTGGTGGTGCTTGGTTGGACCGATGTCCTCCGGGCTGTTGTTGGCCAGAGGCCTCGGTTCTCCACGTCTGTGAGCTGGAGGCACTGCCGTGGTTGACGTGGGAACCACTCCCCCCCAAACGCTCGCTTTGTCCAGTAAGCACAGAACACGGCACAAGTGCAGAATCTGCCTCAAAAGGAGGCACAGTCTTTGTAACCTAACTGTGGAATTTACCTCCCATCACGTTGTTGTGTTTTATTGATAAAAACCCACACTCACTGGGCAGTTATCACCAGTGACCGTTTTAGGAGGGTCCCTAAGTCACCACAAATTCCTGCCCGTTATCACGCAGTCGTTCTGTCTCGCTTATGAATGAAAACAGCTCGTCCCTTACCACGAGCTCAGTTCAGAACAAATCATGGACCAGCACTTAGCGTAATGGCTATGTCACTGGACTCCCATGTAGTCAACCGCAGTTCGAGTCCCAGACCCGGTGGTTTAAACTCACGCCGGGCGCGTGTGCGTGCGTGCCCAAGATCCTGAGAGGAGAATGGAGAAGAAGGGATTGTGGTGTAGCCTTCCTCCGGGAGTCGATTTCTCGCTTTGCCAGGGGTTTGGCTTTGGCGGATGGTGGTTTTTTGTTTTTTTTTTTTTTGGAGAGGTTTTTGCTATAGGGCCTGTGTGCTCACCAGACAGACAGACAGACAGAAAGCGAGAAATCACCCCCCAGGGGGATGGCCACGCTGCAATCCCTTCTCCTCCATTCTCCTCTCGGGATCTTGGGCACACACGCACACGCATCTGGCATGAGTTTAAGTCTCTGGGTTCGGGACTCGAACCGCGGTCAACTACATGGGAGTCCAGTGACATAGCCATTATGCTAACTGCTGGCCCCTCGGCTTATATATTTTATACACATGTATTTATACCCAGGTCCATTGAGGCCGCAGACACATTAATTTATCAAGTTTTATTCTAGTTCTGTCTCCGAATGACCATCACCCTTCTAGAGCCTTCGTCTGTGTTTGATCTCAGTCTGCCATTTCCTCCTGCGTTATCCAAATGAAAGCCTGTCTCTGTGACAGCGAGATTGCATTCTGCCCCGGAGTTACAATACTTCCACGCTTTCTAACTGCTCAAGAGGAGCAACTTCCTTACCACGGGGCTTTGGTAGCCCCGATTCCTGTAGGACCCAGAATGGGCTCAGCAGCCGGGAGCCCAGGCCAGCAGAGCCAGAGCCCAGTAAGCCAAAGGGCACTCCCCAGTCTGGCCCCAGGGGCAGCCCTTCTTTCCAGACCAGTGAAGGCCCGCGGGTCCAGATTATGTCTCCGGATCCACCACTTGTAGCTTCACAACCCTGGGCAAGTCAGGTCAAATCTAATCATCTCAAAAGTCTCAATTTCCTGACATGGGAATAAAAATATTATCTGCTTTTTAAAATAAGATTTTTATTTAATTAAACAATACAGATTATTTAATGCACTTAGCATTTCGTAATTAGATATTATCAGATTTTTGACCTCATTGTGCCTTGTATAGGCTTCCCTTCTTTAATTGATGACTGTTTTGTTTCATTTTCCATAATTATTTGGAAGATCATTATTATTTGCATATGTTTTATTTATTAATTTATTCATTTACTTATTTATGGTGACTCAGGGTCAATGTCTATTATATTTGTCCTAACTTGCTTAATATTCATCCTGTGTGATTGATTTTTTTTTTTAATTGCAAAAGGTTTGTGTGCTCAAGGAAGAGAGAGACAGAAAAACACAGGAAGTAAGAAAAACAGGGGGAGAAAACACACCCTGAAGCGGCATGGCCACGCTGCAATCTCTCCTCTGTTTCTACATCTTATCGGGATTGGGGACAAGGCATGCAATGGCTTCTTTTTCAAACTGCCAGGTCTGGTATTCGAACCCTAGTTGACTATGTGGGATCCTGCTCCCTTAACTATAAGGCCAAAGGATTGACCCGTTTTCTCAAGATTTATCATAGGATATACTTAATATTACCAGCTCTTCTGTTATGTAGCTGTGGTTCAAACTGTGTCTTATGACAATCAGCAAGCTGCTTTTCTCTGAAATACTTGTAGGTTTTGTTTAGAAGTATTTATTTCATTTTGTTTATTATTATTCTTTTTTAAAGTTTGTTATTAGGGACATGTCCTCACCAGAGAGAGACAGGGTTATGGGGGCCAGGGAAATGAGGAATTTGCCAGGTCTGGGACTTGAACTGCAGTCAGCCATATGGAAGTCCAACGCCATAACCACCATGCCACCTGCTGGCCCCTCTTAAATATATTTTTACCTCAAATTTTTTATTTGTATAATGACACAAATAATCATTCCTAATTTCCCAAGTTGCTATGAGAATGAAGTGAATCAATACATCTAAAGTTCAGCACCAGAAACCATGCAAGTTCTCACCCCACAGTGGCCTTTGCCCCATTGCCAAGCTTCCCTTACCTTTTGACAAGCCTTACTTGTTCTCATGTCTACTCTTCACTAGTCTGAAGTTACATGTAAAAGTAGTAGTCTCTTTCCAAATGGAAGCCTGACCCTTTGGGAATGCAATTTGGGGCTCAGTCTAAATTCCATGGCGTTTCTGCACATGATGGAAAGTGGGCCAGATCGCCTCTTGCGATATGTTCTCCGAACCCCAGCCCAGCTTGGTGTTTTCATACGACCGTGACATAGAACTCCCCGCATTATGAACACCTCCTGCAGGAAGAGGGAAACGTTTCTTAGCTCTCTTCCTTGAATAGCGCGCTTCCATTCCAAAACCCAGTCTGACACCCTCACAGGCAGCGGCTTGCCACGGCTACACACTGATGGCGTCTTCCTGTCTTCCCCCACTCCAAAGTCCCAAAACTGAGTTTTTGCATTATGTCTAAATTTGTGACTTACTGTCTTTTTCAATTTATCTCATTAAAAAAAAAAAATTGACTCTGTGACCTTACGTGTTCCTTCTGTCATGAAATCCCTTGGTTTAGTATCTTTATAGTATCTATATTATAATTTACAGTATTTGGTTTGGTTCTCATTTTAAAAATTAATATTAAAATTTGTACTTGTATTTTTTTTTTTTTTTTTAGAATTTTGCTCTAGGGCATGTAAAGTCTCCAGAGAAAGATGGAGACAAGGAAAGCAAGAAATCACCCCTCAGGGGCATGGCTGTGCCACAGTCCCTTCTCCATTCTCCTCTTGGGATTTTGGGCACACACGCATATATGCTTAGCATGAGTTTCAAGCCACCAGGCCCAGGACTTGAACCATGGTCAACCATGTGGAAGGCCAGCACATTCTCCATCATGCCGCCTATAGGCCCCGAAATTAATGTTAAAAAACACTGCGGCAGGGACCAGCAGATGGCACAATGGCTATGTCACTGGACTCCCACATGGCTGACAATTGTTTGAGTCCTGAACACAGCAGCTTGAAACTCACGCTAAGTGCATGTGCATGTGTGTCCAAAATTCAGAGAAGAGACGAGGAGAAGGGATGGTGGTGTGGCCATGCCCCCTGGGGGTTATCTCTCACTCTGTCTCTCTGTCTCTTCTGGCGAGTGCACCCGCACTATAGCAAAATTCACTTTAAAAACCAAAACACTAAACCAGGTGGCCGTGGTTCACACTGTGGTTTATGACATGAAGCAAGTTGTTTTTCTCTTAAATACTTTTTGGTTTTGTTTAGAATTATTCATTTAAACTTATTTATTATTGTTCATTTTAAAAATTTGTCTTAGGGTATGAATGCTCTGCAGGGAGAGATGGTGTGGGGGGGCAGTGAGGAAGTTCACACTAACGTTGCCATAAACCTCTGTGATAAGGCTTATACAATGCAAGATTTAATAAATAAGTCATTTATGTGGGGAATTCAAGACATGTGGAAGAATGGAATTACACTACAATTTGATCTTGGTGCAAAAATATTTGGAAATTCATGTTTTGTTCTGTTTTGTTGTTGTAGTTTTTAGAGAAGTTTTTGCTATAGGGCGCATGTGCTCACCAGAGACACAGAAAGAGAAAGAGAGACAGAAAGCGAGAAATCACCTCCCAGGGGGGATGGCCATGTGGCAATCCCTTTTCCTCTATTCTCCTCTCACGATCTTGGGCACACACACACGCCCAGCATGAGTTTAAGCCACCAGGTCCGAGACTCGAACTGCAGTCAACTATGTGGAAGTCCAGCGACGTAACCATTAGGCAGGTCCTGGATTTTTTTTTTTTTAATAATATGCATTTTGCATAAACTTTCTGAAGTTCCTTCACGTCCTCACATAAAATAACAATTAGGAAGAATAACATTGGTGCTACCAAGGAGAACACCTAGAGCATCTCGAAGACTGTGTCTGATCGGCGACTACCGCTGTCCACCCCTGAAGATCTGAACACCTACCGGGAGTCCAAGGTAACGGGAAAATTAGAATTTTCTGTTTTGTTTTGTTTTATTCCCTGATTCAATGTCTAGGTAAAACTCCAGGGTTGTTATTTTCTAAAAGGTCTGTATAAAGTCATTTTTTTCTTAAATATTTTTCAGGATAAATTATAGATGCATAGTACTTGTAAGTACAATGTGTCTCATGGATGTGGAGTCAAAGAGAAAGCACATAAAATTCAAGTTGATTGTTAGTTTTGAAAATTGCTGCTAGGTTTTATCTTTTGTGTTTTGTAATTATTCTCTTTTTCAATTATTTCATTTCATTTTCTTTATTATTATTATTTATTTATTTATTTTTAAAATTTTTATTTATTTATTTATTTTTTGGAGAGATTTTTGCTATAGGGCACGTGCCCTCGCCAAACAGAGAGAGACATAGAGACAGAAAGCGAGAAATCACCCACCGGGGGGATAGTCATGCCGCAATCCCTTCTCCTCCATTCTCCTCTCGGGATCCTGGGCACGCACGCACACGCACCTGGCGTGAGTTTTAAGCCACCGGATGCGAACCGCAGTCAACTACGTGGGAGTCCAGCAATATAGCCATTATGCTAACTGCTGTTTCCCATTATCTATTTATTTTAATTTGCTGTAGGACACACATGCTCATCAGAGGAAGACAGAAAGAGAGAGAGGGAAAGTGAGAAGGCAAGCTGCCAGGTCCGGGACTCAAACCGCAGTCTACCATGTGAGAGTTCAGCACCCTAACCACCACACATCCTGCTGACTCCATGTGATGTAGTTATTTTTGAGGTAACAAGAAAAAGGCCTTGGCACAAACAAATAAATTATACAATTTTCATTAAAGAAAAGGCTTTTTAAAAAATAGATTTTTTGTTGTAGGGTGCATGCACTTGCCAGAGAGACAGAAAGCGAGAAATCACCCCGGGGAAATGGCCACACTGCAGTCCCTTCTCCTCCAATGTCCTTTCGGGGTTCTGGTCATGAGCTTCCAGCCTGTGGTCGGGATCTGGATCCTTGGTCAGTCACATGACCCAGAGCCTTAACCAGCACACACCACCTGTGGGCCCCGGTCAAAAAGACTTTTCTGCCTCCTGTGGCCTTGCCTGCTTTGGGACAAACAGCTTTCAGACCAGTAGGTGTCCCTCCTTTCTCCTACGTGTGGTGATGCCCGAGGCACCTCAGAACCAGCACTTCCCAGACACCCGGCTTTGGCAAGACCACGCACAAGTCAAAATGGCTCCCAGGGAACCAGCAGTTAGCGTAATGGCTATGTCGCTGGACTCCCACGTAGTCGACCGCGGTTCGTGTCCCAGACCCGATGGCTTAAAACTCACGCTGGGCGCGTGGGCGTGCGTGCCCAAGATCCTGAGAGGAGAATGGAGGAGAAGGGATTGTGGCGTGACCATCCCCCCTG
>NW_006159999.1:1040581-1050670 GCF_000334495.1 Tupaia belangeri chinensis | reverse complement strand
AGTCGAGTAGAAGCGAGTCGGGCGTGACCATCGGAAAGTCTCTATGTCTCTCTCTGTCTGTCTGGCGGGCCCACGCGCCCTACAGTGAAAATCTTTCCAAAAAAAAAAAATGGCTCCCAGACTGCTATCTGAGCCTCTCCTGCACATCTTGGCTTGTGCTTTCTGCAGATTCTTTGTCTGTAAATAGACTGATTTAATTAATTAGGCGGAGAAAAACTCACATCTGGTAAGAATTTTATTGCCAGGTAGCTTGAGCTTTTCTTGCCAAATTAACTAGCTCGTGATATCCTTTCAGTTCTTTTCTTTTCTTTTTGAAATCTGCAGCCAAGCACTAAATATTCTCTTAATTCTGAAGTAGCTCTAAGATAATAATCCTGTTTCTAATCTAATCTTTGTAGCTGAAGTCAGAGGGTCTGCCAGTGGCTTGGTGGTGAGGGTGGCCGGATCCCACAGGATGGTTACATGGTTCAAGTCCCGGACCTGTCAACCTGAAAAACTACACCCAGTGTGTGTGCCTGCATGCCCAAACTTCCAGGAGGAGAATGGAGGAGAAAGGATTGCAGCGATAAATAGTCTGATGCCTGAGGAATGGGAGAAGGGGAACAGGAGAGAGCTGGAGGTCGTAAGGGGTGGGCCGAGACAGAGGTTGGGGAAGGACACTGTCCCCTGAGTGTTCGCTCGGAACCAGCCACGTGCTTGACATTTACATGTGATCGCACATGAGTTTAAGAGCTGCTCCTTCCCACGGCCGGCATCACTCGTGTAGGAACAGGCTCGGGAGGGGTAAGTTCTTGGTCCAACGTCGTTAACTGGCAACTCGTTACTCGGGATCTGGGCCTATAAGCCATTTATTAATTTACTTACTTTTATTTTCTTATATTACATTATTCCTTTAAAATTATTGAAACATATACATTCAATTTCCAGATGACTTAGTATTGATCACTGTATGATACTTTTTTTTTTCCAGAGGTTTTTGCTATAGGACGTGTGTGCTTGCTAGAAAAACAGAGAGAGACAGAGAGACAGAAAGTGAGAAATCACCCCCCGGGGGGATGGCCACACCGCAATCCCTTCTCCTCCATTCTCCTCTCAGGATCTTGGGCACGCATGCACACACGCCTGGCGTGAGTTTAAGCCACTGGGTCTGGGATTCGAACCGTGGTCAGCTACATGGGAGTTCAACCACATAGCCATTATGCTAACTGTTGATCACTATATGATATTTTCTTGTAAAAGAATCATGCTTAGTGCCTATTTTTTTTTCCCCCTCCAACTTGTCATTAAGTTCTGGGGTAATTGGCAACCCCAAATAAAAATATTCATTATTTTAACATCAGGAGCTAATTCACGTGGCTCTAACCACGTGGCTTCTTCCCTTGCTGGCCGCTCACTCACAAGAAGGAAATTGTTATCATGGTTGCCCTTCGTCTGGCTCTCAAAACATAGCAGTTCAAAATCTCATGAGGTCAGGTTGTTCTTCGGCCATGTGACATTTCCAGGTTTAAGTTTTCAAAACTGGTGCCCACCTTACCCCTTCCTGTTTCTGTCATTGTGTGATTGTGACAGTCAAGTTGCCGTGAAGGTGTTTTTGAGCTTGGGCTCCTGAGTAACTCCAAGGGGCAGACCTCCCTTTCAGTCAGACAGTTGGCATTTGGCTGTGGTCTAAAACACCGTCAGGGCCTCCATGGCTCACATCATAAAAGGCTATTTCCCATTTATGCAAAATACCTGTCAGCTATGTGGGGATTCTGCCTCATGTTTAACCCTCCTCTCATTGGCTCTAGGGAGTGGCCACGTGGCAACCCCTTCTCCACTGTCTATCCCTCTGCCAGGATGTTGGGATGCATGTGCAGGCGTCCAGCGTATTCTCAGACCACACAATCCAGGACCCAAACGCACGTGGCCCACACAGGGTCTAGGAGGATCAAGCAATAAGCCAGGAGTGGCTGCCTAGAAAAGTTTTTTTAATGATCACAAGAAGTTGTAAAGTGGAAATCTTTCATCCAAAGAGATAGTTTTTAAAAATCTTGGAACCATCAGATGGTGCATCAATGTTACGTTGCTGGACTCCCACGTAGTCAGCCGTGGTTCGAGTCCCAGACCCAACAACTAACACTCCGGCCATGTGTGTACACATGTCCAGCATCCCAAAAGGAGCGTGGAAGAGAAGAGATTGCAGCGTGGTCATCCCCCCCCAGGGGGGAGATTTCTCACTTCCTGTCCCTGTCTCTCATGGTCTCTCCTGTGAGCACACATGCCTTAAAGCAAAAATCTCTCTGAAAAAAAGTCTTGGGTTTTTTTTAATGGCATGAGGAATACAATAACGAATTTGTTCAGATTCGTTCAAAACCAATGTACTCTTTAGTAAAGACTGACTCCATTAGAAATTTGAATATTAAGGGCCAGCCCATGCTGTAGTGGCTATGTCACTGGACTCCCACATGGCCAACCCTGGTTCGAGTCCCGTACCTGATGGCTTGAGCACCATGCTGGGCACATGTACATGTGTGCTCAAGATCCCGGGAAGAGAATGGAGAAGGGATTGCGGTGTGGCCATCCCTCTCAGAGGGTGATTTCTCACTTTCCATCTCACTGTCTCTGGCTCCCTCCAGCAAACACACACACCTTAATGTAAAAACCTCTAGAAAGAAAGAAAAGGAATTTGAATAGTAGAGTGAAACTTACAATAAGTAGGTTTAGAAACGTGTCACCGATGTCAGGATGGCCGAGCAGTCTAAGGCGCTACATTCAGGTCGCAGTCTCCCCTGGAGGCATGGGTTCAAATCCCACTCCTGACAAGCTCACATTTTGGGACCAGCAGTTAGCGTAATGGTTATGTCGCTGGACTCCCATGTAGTCGACTGCGGTTCACATCCCAGACCTGGTGGCTTAAAACTCACGCTGGGCACGTGTGTGTGCATGCCCAAGATCCCGAGAGGAGAATGGAGGAGAAGGGATTGCAGTGTGGCCATCTCCCCTGGGGAGTGATTTCTCGCTTTCTGTCTCTCTGTCTCTCTGTCTGTCTGGCGAGCGTACGCGCCCTATAGCAAAAACCTCTCAAAAAAAAAAAAAAAAAAAAAAGAAAGAAAGAAAAGAAAAGAAAAAGAAACGTGTCACGTTTTTCTCGTACCATGGGGCAAACAGAAGATCGCAGTCCCCGTGTAGCTGTTAGTGTGAACTGGCTGCATCAGCCTGGGGCCAGGAGCCCACCTCAGCTAAGGGCCATCCCAGAGCTTACTGGCCTTTTGTGACGGCCAAAGGGAGCAATATTTTGGCGTATAGGAAGCCGTCTGCGACATGGTCTGGGAAGTTTCCTTACAATAAGTTTGAGAGAGATGTGGAAAGAGTAACATGCCAGATGTCAAGGAAAAAGGTTTTGAATTATGATTAAAATTTGGCATTAGCATAATTCGGCACTAAAAATTCCTTGAAGCGCGTCTCACCCGGTATCCGTCATCCAAAGACTAGGAGACGTGGTGACATAAGGGTTTGCATTTCTGTGGAGCACGCACTTCGTGGGAGATTAACTTGACTGAAGGGCATGTATCTACCATTTGTGTCAAATGTACAAATATCTAGGAAAGAATAGTTTTTATGTCCAGTTCAAATAAAAAAAAAAAACACTTAAACCGAAGGGAATGTGCTCGTATGCACACGCGTGCGTGCATCCTTGCAAAAGAGAAAGCAAGCACCCCCCACGGACCTTGGTCACGCCACAGTCTGCTCCAGTGAAACTGAGAAAACTTTGCTACAATACTGTGTGGCGTAAGGTCGATTTAAACTCACTGAGTACGAGTCAGGTTGGGTCCACGCAGCTTTCTATACCAAGATTCCTTTCAGCTTGCTTAACTGGAAACGAAGGGCAGGATGACACGGGAGGGGAACATACATGACAAGTGCTTGTGAGCTTACAGGAACGAAGATGAAAACGGAGGAGGCCACGACCGTGGGTGATTGATTTTGTCCTCAACCACAGGCCCAAGTAGGAGAGGGTACACCCTCCATGCCTCGGTGGCTCTGTCTCCCACAGTGAGATCTCGCAGCGAGCAGAAGGGGTTCTCCCACACTGAGCATGGAATTTGCCTGAACTCGTGAAGAAAAGCGCAGTCACACGAATATCATGATTCTCAGCTGCCCATACTCTAGTCCATCAAAGAGGTAGGGAGCTGGTGGGCGGCTTGGTGGTTAAGGTCCTGGATTCCCGTGGTCAGGCATGGTTCTAGCACGGGATTCTGGTGTGGGGGCCATCATGGGTGCCTGTGTGTGCGTGTCCAAAATCCCAAGAGAAGGATGGAAGAGAAGGGGTTGCAGCATAGCCATCCTCCCCTGCCCCACTGGAGGTGATTTCTTATTTTTCCCTCCTTCTGTTTCTCTCTGGTGAGTGCATGCGGCCTATAGCACAAACCTTAAAAGAAACAACCAAACCCACGCATGAAAGAAAGAGTAAGGAACTCTAATAGCCAAAAGTGGGCGCCTAAATGTGGTGGAGTTGAGATAATCTTCTGCCAATTTCAATTTTGGAGATTTCGGGGTGATTGGCCTCACATACCATCTTTCTTCACCTGTCAGCGTTGCTGGCTCCACGTCAGCAGGATTAAACCCTCTTGCTGATGTTTCCCTTCTTGCTTCTCCACGCTTTTAAGAGGATGATCTGGGAGACACAGTCAGCCTCAGCTTGACAGTACTCCCAGAAGTTCTCACGCGGAATGACTCTTCTCCCAGTGGTACAAAGAAAAAACAGGAGGGGGGTTTGCCACTCGGTACAGAAACCTATCCGTGAAATAGACATCATGTCCCTTGTATAGTCAGAAATTCTTGCCCAGGATTTCTCAAAATAATAATAATAATAAGTAAAAGAAATATTATGCATTTTAATTTACTTTTTAGAAGTTTATTTACTTATTTTTGTCTTAGGGCACATGTGTTCACTGGAGAGAAAGACAGAGAGAAAGAGAGACAGAGACAGAAAGTGAGAAACCACCCCCCAGGCGGCATGGCCATATCACAGTCTCCTCCGTTCTTCTCCCGGGATCTTGGGAACTCATACACGTGTGCCTGGTGTAAATTTCAAGCTGTCAATCTGGGATTAGAACCATGGTCAGTCATGTGGCCGTCCAGGGACATAAATGCCATGCCATCTGCTGGACCTGAAAGAAATGGTTTTTATTTTATTTTTTGGGAAGGGGGAGGGTGTCCAGGGCATTGTTGTCTCTGTGGGGTAAATGAGGAAGGTTGAAAGTTATTCCAGGTGGTCACGAAGAGTCATCATGCAAGGGCCTCTAGGGCAGCCCACTCTCCCTGGACAATCCCTCTGCAACCCCAGTGGAGGGGAATAGAAAGGAGGAATTGAGCCGCTGGCCCTGAAGGCATCTTGGGGAAAGCACGTTCCTGCCCATTTTAATGTTCACAGTTAAGCCATCTATAACAAAAGACAGATTAACAGATTAAAAGCAGAACACTGATTTGACAGAAGTTTCACGTGGCAGAGAGCCCTGACAAGGGAAGGCCAATGGAAACGAGAAGGGCGTGCTTACAGACAGGCCTGTCGAGTGTGCCCGCAAGCAGGAGGTCCAGGACCTTGGCCCTGCCCGCTTGGTCAGTCTTCTTGGCATCTCTGTGTCTTCAGAACTGAGCACCTTCCATTCCTCCAGATATAGGACAGACTCCGCTGGAATGAGGCCTTCTAATCTCCCTGGAGGAGAAGGTTCAAGCGCATCCTGTGGCCCACTTCTGTGGAAAAGGGATGAGAAGATCACAGAGACTCCCTGCTCCTGCTGTTTTTCAAATGCAGTGTGCAGTATCTTGGGGCAGCCGCTCCTGAATCTCAGCGTTAACATACCTTGTAAACTTCGGAAAGAGACAAATAACGTGGCCAGCCAGGTGCATGGTGGTGAAAGTGGCTGGGTCTCCCATGGCTGAACGTGTGTGAGTCCAGAACCCACGGCTTGAGAGACGTGCCAGGCGCGTCCCACCAGGTGGGGTGATGTCCTGCTTCCCTTCTCTCTCTGTCTCCTGCTGAGCACATGTGTCCTTTGGCAAAAACTAAAAAAAATTAAAAAGAGAGAGAGAGAGAGATGATAGGTGTGCCTTGTGTTTATTTTTGTTTAATGTATTTATTTTCTTAAATGCCTCCATGTAAGAATGAGGCATGGTGAAACCCTGAGGTGGTTTTAAATTAAACAAACACCCACCTCAAAATATCCAGAAATGCCCAGCCTGGCGGGACAGCTGGTGGCTAACTGAGCTGCAGTCCTGGACAGTCCACAGCTGGGTACAGGTTCAGATCTCGGAGCTGCCTTGAAAACGCAAGGGGCAGGCATGTGTGCCCAGACTGCAGGGCCAGGGAGGGGCCACTGCTCAGTGAGACCCTGCTGAGGCCGTCTCTCTCTCTGTCTCTCATGTACATGCACACAGTCTCTATTATATATGCAATAAATAAATGTTAAAAAATTTAAGGTATTTAAATATTGCCCATTACTCAATAAGAAATAGAGATTTTTCAGAGGTTTAGTAAAACATTTCTAAACCGGGACGAGCAGTTAGCGTAATGGCTATGTCGCTGGACTCCCATGTAGTCGACCGCAGTTCGCGTCCCGGACCTTAAAACTCACTCCGGGCACGTATGCATGTGTGCCCAAGATTCCAAGAGGAGAATGGAGGAGAAGGGATCACGGCATGGCCATCTCCCCTGGGGGGTGATTTCTTGCTTTCTGTCTCTATGTCTCTCTGTCTTTCTGGCAAGCACACATGTCCTATAGCAAAAAACTCCAAAGAAAAAAGAAGTAAATTATTTGTACATCTTTGATAACCAATGTCCCAGCATAGACATCAAATAATAAAACTATCTGGGAGACTTTTCACTTTTAGTATTTTTTTTTTACAAAGATTTTTGCTATAGTGCATGCATGCTTGCTGAAGAGATAGAAACAGAGAGACAGAAAGCAAGAAATCACCCCCGGGGCATGGGCACGCCTCTCAGGATCTTGGGCACTCACTTACACACATCTGGTGTCAGTTTTAACCTCCAGGTCCGGGACTTGAACGACTGGCTATGTGGGAGTCCAGCAATGTAACCATTACGCCATCTGCCAGATTCCGCCTCTAGTAACATTTTACGTAAACCTCCTCCTCTTGCCTATATATTTTTTTCCCTCCTATTAATCTGTTCTTTTAGAAAACGAAACACTGATTGTTCCTTCTAGGACAAACGGACCTTTAAAAAGTTTGTTCATGACATGTAAATTCCTCCTCCTCACAACATTTGAAGCAAGTTCAAATATAATCAAATATGTCCTTTCATCCTCCACACTTATCTCTGAAGTTGCACCTTTTTAAATATTTTTAAATGAATTGTGATCCTGGTTCAGGCATCTGACTGACAGCATTGGAAATTGCAGTTTTCCAGCCAATCAAACGATAAAGCCCAGGCAATGGTAGAGACTATGGGTGAGTCTGATAGGGGCTCTCGGGCCAGGCTGCCGGCACGCGCTGCACCTGTTCTGCTGTGAGAAATAAAATCCACGCGAGTGTTTCTACAGACTCGGAATTAGGTGGTGCCGGGGCTGCCAGTTTTGGTCAAACCCCAGAATCCGAGCAACCACATGGTATACTAGTGCTCTGAAGAATGTCCCAGCCCCACAGCAGGTGTGTAAGCAAGAAATAAACTTTTATTTATGTGGTTTTTAATCACTAGGATTGGGGGGCAGTTTGTTCTTACGAAGCAGTCAATTTCCCCCTGCCTTTTGGGTTCTTTAAAACATGTTTGAAACCATATTGATGTCTTCCCCTTTCTGAAACTTCATAGGCTGAATTAGAAGCCTAGACTACAATATCTTCTGAAGGCGTTTCCCCATTTAATGCTCACATACTAGCCTTTGGGGACTATAAGGAAGTCCCTCTTCTTCCTATGAGATCTCTCTGTGAACCTGTGCCTGGCTCAAGGACAGAAAGCTGGTCATGGTGGCACATTCTGAGAGACTGGTTCAGATGTGGGCACCAGCCTCAATAATTCCAAGCACTGTGAATCTCAGACTCCTTCTACTCCGAGATAGAAATACGTTCATCTTACTGAATGATTTGAAGCTGAAAAGAAATAGATTTAGATGCGCTAGGAGCCATTGTGCTGCCATGAGAGATGACCCATTTTTAAATCAAAGCCAACATAGGCAAAGGCAATGCCCATTAACCGAGAGAATCATAGCCCAGGTCCACCACCTGACCTCACAGATAGGCCTCGAACCAGCTCACCCTTGGGCTTTTCTGGTTGTGACCTGATCAATTTTCTTTTTATTAAGTGTGGGTTTAGTTTTCACATCAATTTTATTCTAAAAAATATTGCTGGAATAGCTTCTTACTTGAGTAATCATTACACCCTGTAGTCATTGCCAGAGGAGCACATTAAAATGTGCTTTACTATGTATTTGGACTCACATATCCATCTTCTGTTTTATAGAATTATTTATCGAGTGTTTAATATTGCTATTATTATTTCTAATTTAACCAGAGAGAGAGAGGGAAAGTAAAAAAGCCAGATGCCAGGTCCAGAATTTGAACCACAGTCAGCCACGTAGGAGTCCAGCCTTAACCACCACGCTGCCCGTCGGCCTCCATTTTCATCTTTATAGTCCAAGTCTCTGGAGGCCGGAGTCTGTCTTGTTTTGCACAACTGGGGCCTAGCTTACAGCTGAAGTCTAATGAATGCTTATTTATTTAGCTGAACGGAATCAAAACTCCAGCGTGGAGATCCAGGCTCCAGCAAGGTTGGCAGGCAGTCAGAGGCAGAAACAGCTCTAAAATGATGACCGAAGAGAGGATGCTCAAAGCAAGCCTGCAGCCCTCTCAGCATTGCTTCGGCCCATCCTGCTGTGTTCATAGGAACTGGAGTCCTGCCTCGACTTGCACGTGGCTCCAAAATACCAGCATGGCCTTGCGACGGCTCTGCCGCTTTACCGTTGGAGAGGCCACCTCAGGTCCTGAAGAGTCACGGTTTGCCTGAAGAATGTGAGAGAGAAGAGGAAAGATAAGTTTACGTTAAAGAGAATAAAGTCCCCGACGGCTGGTGTTCTCTGAGAGGACGTGACCACAGTTAGAACCTAGCCTATGTGGGCGAGCACCTCTGCAGGTGTCTCTCTGCTCAGGTGTTTCTCAGCTGCAGCTCGTCCCACCGAGGACCGTGAGACCCGTGAACGATGCCGCCCATTACCTGTCATCTCAGGGACGAGGCTCTTTGGAGCATGACAGGATGCGTCCTCTCAGCCACGACCTGAGCCTGCCCCTTTTCCCTTTTGACCTTGTCCAGGAGCTGCTGGGGCATCGTTCTCCACTGACACTGATGGCGCCAGGAACCTTGCTCCCAGGGACAGCCCCCAGCGCCCACTGGCTGTGACGAGAGCTGAGGACTCGTCTAACAGGAAAGAACTGCACGGGGACGCTGACAGCAATGCAGGAGTGAGCTGACACGGCGCCCTGCTGCCATAGGCCTGCTGCATGGCTTCCTGCCTGTGGCCTGGCAGCGCCGTCTCTGGCTCCTGGAATCCTGCTTCGCCGTTCTCGGCTCTCTTATTTGGACCTGTGCAGTCTTTGAAACACAGTTTTGTTTATTTGTCGGTTTGCTATAGGGCATGTGTGCTTGCTGAAGAGAGGCAGAGAGAGGGAGAGAGAGAAAGTGAGAAATCAACCCCCGGGGGAGGGCCATGCCACAATCCCTCCTCCTCCATTCTCCTCTCAGGCTGTTGGACACTCACACACTTGTGCCCACTGTGGTTTTCAAACCAGCAGGGCCAGGCCTCAGACCACAAGGCTGGCGATGTGGGATCCAGCTCCCTTGACCGCCAGGCCACAGGCTGGCCCCCAAACGCAGGAATTATTTATTAAACTTTCATGGCTGTTTGCTAAACCACTGGGTCACTGGAAAAGTCATGTTGCATGTTCTTTATGCAAAAATCATTCCTTAGTTTTCCATCAATGTATTTCCATATATATATATATATTTATATTGCCATATATATACTTGTATAAATATACATATATACATGTATACAAATAATATATAAATACATTATATATGATATATTATATTTTATATTT
>NW_006159999.1:1023053-1040079 GCF_000334495.1 Tupaia belangeri chinensis | reverse complement strand
TATTACACATTTATTTATTATATGTGCATATATAATATAATATGTTTATATTATATATTTATATCATATAATTTTATAAATTATATTATACAATATATGTAAAATATATATCATATAATACATGTTATATATAATATAGCATAGTACAAACTATGTATTTATATATATTTATGTTTCCATATATAAATGTATACTCCCATATAATATATTACAACCAGGCACTTTATAATTCATTACACTATTTTTCAAATGTGATTCACAGAACTTGTGCCTCAGAGTTACTGGGATCACCTGTTTACAAACACAGCCATTGACCTTCTGGGACTTTCCTTCTCCCACAGTGACCCAGACAGTTCTTGCAAGTCTCCACAGAGTTTGCGAACTGCTGGTTTATTGCTTCCTCTCTATTAGGCACTGGGCTGAGTATCCGGAATATCACTGTGAAGTGGGCGTCATCTGAAGTGGAAACACTTCTCGAAGAAACAGACGTCAGTCAGCTGAAACGCAGTCTCTGTCTTGCAAAGTGCCATAAAGGTTAGAGTAATCAGGATAAGGTGTACTAAGCCTTCATCTTAGTATCTACTAGACAGAGAGTTTTTGTTTTGTTTGTTTGGTCACAAGGTGCTTGCTCTCACCAGGAAGGAGAGAGACAGAGAAAGTCAGAGACAGGAAAAGTGAGAAATCACACCCCTGCTGGGAGGGATGGGCACGATGAAATTCCTTCTCCTCCCTTCTCCTCTCAGGATCACTTCTGGGACACGAACTGTTTTCAGTTCTGTGCGAGTCCAGTACCTTAACCACCATGCCACCTGCTGGCCCCTCAACTGGAATTTTGTTTTCATAAAGTTAACCTATGAATTAATTTTCCTTATGTTTTAATTCTAACATATGAATCTTTCTTGTACTAAGTGTCTGAATTAGATTAGCCAGCAGAAGAGGAGCTAGAATGATTAATTCTAGCAAATATTTAGATACAGTTCTTGCTTCCATTCAAGTTTTAGAGATATATTAAAACCATCAGAAATAATGAAAGAATTTACTCGTACAGAGAGAGTACCCACACATAAAGCTTCAGCGGTTTCAGTTATTTAAGCCTGAGAGGTATTGGAATCACGAGGCACTTGTGGAAGCATGTAAGAACAAAACAAGGAGTCAACGGTGGGTGGATGGATAGAAATAATTTATTTACCAAAGAGAATAAAGGGGAAATCTGGCATCGACAGGTCTTACTCTCTTTTTGAAATTAAGATTTAGTAATGACCTAAGAAATGCAGGCTCAGCAACCATGTGGACATACAAGGAGTCGTGAATGTCCCCGTGAGGTGTTAAAAGCAGAACAAAAGCAAACACACATTATAAAATGGCAGAGGGTAGTCAGGTATCTGACTTAAAGGTACATTGCCCTGACAAAGAATGAGATTTCCAGATTCATGGCAAGACTTGCTGTAATGCCATCAGCTACAAAGGAAAGCCAAGATCAGAGCTTGAAACTCTCCAAAGATCAGGTAGAAGAGTAGACATTTGGGTACTAGCTTAAAACAAGAAGTATTTCCTAACAAATCTAAACATGTACATAGTTCTGACTATAGTGTTAAAATCACAATATTTTACTTTGAGAAAGTTCTGAGTTGTGTCATATCATGCTAAAAAAGAAATCTTGCAATTTGTATTTACTATTGGAATTTAGCCATTGTGAATACATCTACAGAAGACAACTCTAAATTGAAAAAACAATCATCTAAATTGTCTTGTCCCAAATGATTATCTAATTTTGTACCCATTTATAAATGTAAATATTTTCACCAATTGCTTGTTTATGTCATCGTTCTATTCAAGAAATGAATTTTTTTGTGTGTGGAGAGGTTTTTGCTATAGGGCACGTGCGCTCGCCAGACAGAGAGAGACAGAGAGATAGAAAGCGAGAAATCACCCCCCAGGGGGGATGGCCACACCCCAATCCCTTCTCCTCCATTCTCCTCTCGGGATCTTGGGCATGTATGCACATGCACCCGGTGTGAGTTTTAAGCCACCGGGTCCGGGAGGCGAACCACGGTTGACTACGTGGGAGTCCAACGACATAGCCATTACGCTAACTGCTGGTTCCCGGAGTTCAGCATCTTAGCCACTACGTCACCTCCTGGCCGCACACATGTGCTACTCTTTAATGCCTAAAAGAAGATGTCTATGTGCCTGGGAAAACATCTACATATAGAATATTTGTCAATGACTGTAGTAAGAGATTCAAAACTGCTATTATCGGTCATGAAAAAAGGCATGCTGTGTTTTTCTGTGTTTCTATGCAGTATTTCCCAGGGAAGTCAGTCATGGGAGGATGCGAGGCCTACGAGAGACTGGCATGTGGCTGTAACAGGAGGAGGATGCGAGACTGTACTTCCGTGCGTGCATGAAACCGCCGAGGTTTGCAGCACGCGTTGTGAACCATCTCAGCCGCCGGGCACGTCCACACCCAGTGTTTCTGTGTTCGTCTAAAAAAAAAAACAACACTGACTAGGAAAAGAAAGAAAGTTGCTTTCACCGTGCACGTTTGGAGAAGCTGGAGCACATTTGGCAATGACATTTATTATTAGCAGGGTCCAGTGTAAATCACAGACAAAGCTGACACATTTCACGGGCTGTTCTCAGAGGGAATATCAAGTGTCGTGGTGTAGGACGGATCAACGGGGCTGTGGGGTTAAACGTGTGCAAATTATGTCTATGCGGGGATCCTAATGTCAGACACATAAAGCGATCCGAGTCCTCTGGCCAAGAACGATAATCAAGCTGACAGTGATCTGCGGATTGGTTCTCATTCAGCCTGGGGTGCTGACGGGCTTTACCCTTCACACCTGTCGTCTCCAGTGAGCGCAGAGTTGAACTGATAAACACAAGAAGTCCTATACTTTAATCGTATGTTGACCAGGATTTAATTTCTATTCATTGGCACTTTATAAACCTACATTTGCAACACAAAGATAATTGACATTTATGGCAGGAGGCAGGGGATGGTAAGTGGGATAGATTTGGGGCCTGAAATTCAGCTTAGCCTGGTAATAACTGGGTGATATTTGGTAAAACACCTGACTGTATGAGCCTTGATTTTTGCATAGCATCAGGAAAACAAAAATAAAACTATGTCCACTGCCTACCTAAAAAGATTTTAGCAAGACTCGAAATCGGAGCCAGGGGTAGGGAACTGCTCTGTGATGCTGAGGCCATGTGGAAACAGCCTGGGTTGTGTTCCAAGGTCTCTGTGCTCCAGGTCTGCACACGTGCCCAAGAACTGATGTGGCTCTGGCTGGGTGTGAAGGCCCTGTTAGGGGTCCCCCTCTCCCTTTCTCTCTCATAGAAAAAATAAATTTTATAATGAACTTTAAAAAGAAGCCCAAAATCACAATTTCAGAGCAAGCTAAAAGGCCTTTAATTAAGAATTATTTATGGGCCAGCAGACACTGTGGTGTTCGAGGTGCTGGATTCCCAAATAGTCAACAACAGTTCAAGTCCTGGACCCTGCAGCTTGAATATCTCGACAGACATCTGTGTGTGTGTGTGTGTGTGTGTGTGTGTGTGTGTGTCCAAAATCCAGAAAGAAGAATAAAGGAGAAGGGATTGTCGCATGGCCCTCACCCCTGCCCCACCCCCAGGAGTGATTTCTCACTTTCCCTTTTCCTGTCTCTCTCCAGTGAGCGCATATGCCCGAGGGCAACCCACTCATAAAAAAGTGTTATTTAAATAAATGATGACATTTATGTGAAAATGTATGAGGTGTTAAACTAGCGTTGTAGAAAATGACTTAATGAAGAGAAAATCATTATTATAATTAAAAACATTAAAGTATGCTACCACTTTATTTTTTATGAAAGAAAAAATTGAGTAAACACAGGGTAAGAAAGAAAAGATAGATGCAATACATTAGATATTCATAGTGGCTATTGATTTTTTTCATCTTCCGTTTAAAAAATCTTTTTCAAATTTTAATAAAGAGTTATTACACTGAAATTTGAAAGTACAGAAATGATTGAATGGGATAGCATGGGGAAACCAGAAGGTTATTCCTACACATAGAGACCGTGGGTTTTTGACATATAGCATGTCAGAACAGTTGGAAAAAGGACAGGGGTTTTTTTGTTTGTTTGTTTTTCTACAGAATTGATACAGTAAGAAAGAAATGAAAATGAAGTAGGACTCTTATCTCATATGACACATGATAATCCCAGCGAGATCAAAAGCTAGAACAAAGTGTGTGTGTGTGTGTGTGTGTGTACACTCACCTGTCACTTAACGAAAGGGGTGCATTCTGGGAAATGTGTCACTGATGACTCACTGTGGGATGTCATAGATTGTTCTCCCCTAAACCGGGATGACACAGCCTAGACTCACACCTGCTAATGGAGAGCTCCTTGCTCCTGGGCTGCCAGCCCGCACGGGACCCTACTGTAAAGAACAGGCTAGGCGATTGTAGCATGATGGAATCTGTGTGCCTAATCATACTAACCATAGAAAGGGCACAGTGAGGACCAGCAGTTAGCGTAATGGCTATGTTGCTGAATCACAAAAGAGAAAAATCAAATGATGGCCAATATGTAAATAACCAGAACAACACAAATTAGAACTACATTGATTATGGACACCAGATGGCTTCATGGTTACATCCCTGGACTCCAGTGTGGTCAATTCTGGTCCCAATCCCAGACCTGGTGGCTTAAAATTCACGCCGGGGCGCATGTGAATGCATGCCCAAATTCCCAAGATGAGACTGGAGGAGAAGGGATTGTGGTGTGGCCATTCCTCCTGGGGAGTGATTTCTCACTTTCCTTCTCTCTGTCTCCTTCATAAATGCATGTGCCCTTTAGCAAAAATCTCTCTCTCTAAAAAAATTAAGGTAAAAATCTGTATTGATTAATTGGTCAATTAATGTTGACTAGCATTAAAAGCCTGGTATGCTCAACTGTTAGCGAGGGTGGAGAACAGTGAGGATTCTAACATCAGAAGTAGGCTCGTGACCGGCATTACCCATGAAGTAGGAAATACTCATATTTATTACTCATAAAATGCATGCCTAGAGGGACCAGC
Source organism: Tupaia belangeri chinensis (assembly GCF_000334495.1). NCBI lineage: Eukaryota > Metazoa > Chordata > Mammalia > Scandentia > Tupaiidae > Tupaia > Tupaia belangeri. Next base: position 1,035,009 of record NW_006159999.1, on the reverse strand, counting down.
AGTTAGCGTAATGGCTATGGCGCTGGACTCCCATGTAGTCAACCACGGTTCGAGTCCTGGACTCGGTGGCTTAAACTCACGCAGGGAGTGTGTGCATGCGTGCTCAAGATCCCGAGAGGAGAATGGAGGAGAAGGGATTGCGGCGTGGCCATCCCCCCAGGGGGTGATTTCTCACTTTCTGTCTCTCTGTCTCTCTCTGTCTTTCTGGCGAGTGCATGCACCCTATAGCAAAAACCTCTCCAAAAATAAAAATAAAATAAAATAAAATAAAGACCAAAAAAGCAGTTAAACATGATGTAGCAATTTCAACATCTACGAACTGCTGTTAACATTTTTAACATTCTTTCCTTTTGCCTATTGTGAACATATTTTTGAAATATTTTAGTGAATAATCAGCCTCATCCTAATTTGAGGCATTTTTATGATTAAAACTTAGTCTGCTTACTACAGCTGTGTGTCAAAGGTCTGTCAATCTACGTAGGTCATATTTTCCTTTAAGGTATCCTACACCAGTACAGATCTGTTGTGTTCAAACATGTCCTCACTTACTACCATGCTGGAAATTTTGTAGGCCAAAACAGAGATGGGAGAAAAATTAAGTTACAATTTGTCTCTCTCTTAAAGGAATTCACAGACTAACACAGGACATAGACACTTAAATGAATTACTCTAATAAAATAATTAAATAGTGATTCTATTAAAGATTTATCAAGATGATCCATGAAGGTTTAATAAGTTGCTCGTTATAGAACAATAGTTGAAACATTTGGTATTATAAACGTTTGTTCAAATATTTACTCTTTGAATTGAAGTTTAACACCATTAATTGCAGGCGTTTCCTTGTGTATATACACGCAAACGTAAACGTCAGTGTAAGTAGGTAAGAGTCAGAGGATGGTGCCTGGTGACACATCTGGACCCTCATGGGACAGGTCCTGGGTTAGTGTCCTGTGCCTGCCTGAGCTCACCCATCTGTGAGCTTGGTGTCGGTGGGGACAGAAACGGAGCAAAGTGTGCTGGGAAGACCCGGGGCAGGGACTCTCTCTCTCTCTGACTCTCATGGAAGAAATAAATTTAACAATAACTCTATCTACCTATATCTATCTCTGACTCTCATGGAAGAAATAAATTTAACAATAGGTCTATCTACTTATATCTATCTCTGACTCTCATGGAAGAAATAAATTTAACAATAGCTCTATCTACCTATATCTACATATATAGAGGGAAAGGTCAAAGCTATCGTCATAAATATAGAGTTCATATTTATTATTTTTAAAAAGGCCATAGGGCATGTGCACTCACCGGAGACAGAGACAGAGGGAGGATGAGAAATCACTCCCCAAGGAGGATGGCTACTCCACCTCTTCTCCTCCATTCTCCTTTTGGGATTTTGGACATGCATGCACATGTGCCTGACGTGATTGTCAAGCTGCCAGATGCATGGCTCGCTGAAGAGACAGAGAGAGGGGGAAAGTGAGAAGACACCCCTCCCCCCCCACCATGAGGATGGCTGTGCCCGAATCCCTTTTCCTCTATTCTCTTTTCAGGATTTGGGCACTCTTTGCACACAGCCAGTGTGATTTTCTAGCCATCCGGTCCAGGGCAGTCAGCCATACGGGAACCCAGCACCTCAACCACTGCCACCTGTTGGCCCCTAAATAAATGTCTTTTAAGGAGAATTCTTCAGATGACATCTATCAAAGAAGGTGGAGCTATGCCTTAAGAGAGGCCGTAGGCTCGGAAGCTGTTGTACAACCATACTTTCTTTGTGTTTGGTTGCTTCTGATAAGCATAAAATGTGTACCCAGGTGCACACCCTTCTGTCACTTCTCCCCGGGACACGCAGTCAGGGACAGGGTCGATAATACAGTAGTTAGGGATCTAGAGAGACTGGACGTGTCCAGCCCCACCTCAGCCACTTTCTCTGGGTAGCCTGGCTGTCGACAGAGAAGAAAGTTTCTCTGTGCCTTCGTTCATGGATCGAATCTGGCAAGCTTTCTTCTCGCAGTAGGTTTGGCGAGTTCTATAGATAAATGTCCACAAGTCCGTCTAGTTCAGAGCCTGCAGGGTGGCCTCCCCCAGCGGTAGCCATTGCATACCAGGCTCTGTGCTACTTTCTACTGTCCGCACGTGCTGAGGTGGTTTCGGAGAAGCAGTGGATTTTTTTTAAAGGTTTTTTGCCATAGGGCACGTGCACTCTCCAGAGAGAACTAGAGAGAGACAGGGGGAAAGTGAGAAACCATTTCCCCCACCCATACCCCCAGAGAGGATGGTCACATCACAGTCCTGTCTCTTCCATTCTCCTGGTGGGATTTTGGGCACACACACACACACACACACACACACACACACGTGCCCACAGTGATTTTCCAAGTGATGTCAGGCCCATGACTTGAGCTGTGGTTGGCTATGTCGGGGTCTAGGACCCTAACCACCATGCCATCTGCTGGGCCCCCAGTCCATGATTTTTGACAGAAGTCTTACATCAACACAGGCACTAACCCAAAAGCTATGACGATGTTGGAGCCACGAAGCATGAGCACGTGGGAAGATAGAAGGGTGTGCCCAGGACACGTGCGTTTTTATGGTTTGTAAGAAGCTGGGCCACACAGCGAGTCTCTTTGTCAGCACAATAGAGTGAAAACAATTTTTAAAAGCTATTTTAGGAAAACAGAGATAGAATCTCCATCTATTATTTTGGCTTTTGTTTTTATTGTAATCTACTTCTTCAAATCTCCACTGAAGGTAATAAAAGATACTAATCTCTTTTTGCCGTTTTTCTGAGTATCCAGAAACACAGAGAAGGGGCTGTAGGCATGTCTGACTCAGTACAGTCCGGTCTGTAATGACCCTTCCGGTCCTTTCCTTGGTATTCTTTCCTTTCCACAGTGTGTCCATGTTACCCACTCACGCAGTGAGCGCCCACTCATTCCGCAGTCACTCAGCCCAGCGCAGGGACCTCTTCAACGCTGGAACCACTGGGAGACTGGAGTCCAGATCCAGGTCACGTGGAAACACAGGGTGCGTGTGCACGTGCTCAAGTCCTGGCTGACTGAGGACTTGGGAAGGGGAGTCACAAACAGCAAGGCAGAGACGACCTGGTTTTCTCAAGTTCTGCTTCTCTCTCTCCTTCCTCCTGTGAAAGAGAGAAGAGTCTGTGCACAGCAGTTAGTTTGGCCTGGCGTTGCAATATTGAGCAAGGCGGGTGTGAGCCACGCCCTGGCATGAAGTCGCAATCGAGTAGAGAAGACAGACATAAAGTCAGTTATTCCAAGAAATGATAAAGACCATGCCATCTAGATACCTCGAGGAAAGAAGAGAAGAGGCTTAGGGAAAGGTTTCTCAGCTCAGCTGACACGGGATTATTCATTACTGTCTTTTTACTCCTAGAGTATGATGTTCATTTAAAAATATTTCAAATGCTGTGCTAAGTTCTTATTGAGAAGGGGCCTACCTTAAGGGGAAAAAGCCTTTATCTTAAAAGAGAAAAAGTTTAAACAGAATTAAATGCCAAGTTTTCTGGGAGGCAAGTTTATTCACAAAATAAATTTATATTAGTCATAGAGAGATTTACAGACAGAAGAAAATGTAAGTGTGTAATCTGTTTGTTTTATGGTCCTATTTTAACTTATGAAGAATAATTTATAGGGGAAATGGTGTGCAGAGTTTTGGAAAATATTCAGCTCTTTGAGCAAAATAGAGCAGTGTGGATGAACAACACTGACATTCTGAAGGGAGCCTGCTTTGAGAGGAAAAAGAGTGAAATAGTGGTCATTTAACAATATCGAATAGCAGGGCAAGCATATTTTTCTTTTATCTTTTCAACTGTTTCCAAAATAGGATTGTAAAGGGTCAGGTTGTTACTGCGGACTCTGTGACAACATAGCATTGAGTTGGAGGAAACATTTGTCTTCCAATAAAGAACCTCGGGGTGTCCCACTTCTTAAAACTTATTTATATTTGTTAAAAAAAAGGAAAAGAATCTTGAATTCCTGTGAAGAATAAAGCCCTCCTGCTATGAGGTATTGTGGGAATACTGTCCAATTAAGGAACACCTTGCTCAGATCCTTTCTAAAAGGAAGTTCCTCTATCCAAAAGTTATTTGATATTAGAAAATGTTTTATTTTAGGTGAGTAAGCTAAGAAACCCTGCATGGGTTTCTTATCCAATTTATCTCTCTCCTATTTTCTTTCTTCCTTTTTTCCTCCCTTCCTTTCTTCCTTCCTCGTTTCATTAGTTTCTAACGTGTGCGCGTTGTGTATGCGTACACACACAGTGACAAGAGATCACGTATTAATTTATTATGTGTGTACTTTGCACCGCTACTGAAGAATAAATAAATGAAACCTTGGCTTTTCCATGTCTCTTCATTCCATTTTCCACCAGCCCCACCTAACCAGAAGGCAAACAGGACCCCAAGAGTCCCTTGTTTAAGAAAATCAACAGACTTAAATTCAGAACCAAACGATGTCAAGAGGACATTTACTTGCTAAGTGTGCAAACTTAACATTGTCACAATATGAAGCTGTGGTGGGGAGGTTTCATCAACTGACAGTAAACTGTGACCTATTTCCAGAAAGTACACCGTCTTGGGACTTCTGATGTGGAGATTCATGAACACTGAGAATCTAAGCAGGAAGTCTGATCTTTGGAGCTATGAGAAGAGTCCGGGAGGGCCATTTGAAAACAGGGCTATGGAAGGTGACTTTGACTGTGTGCTTCCATCCGTGTGGTGAGCATCCAGTTGGGAACCTAGTGCTGGCGCCCTAGAGCTTCTGTTTCTGCTCAGACTGCAGGAAGGCTCTTCAGACGTTGGCAGTACTACAGGTAAGTGCGAGGACTACAGAGGAGCTGAGTAGGGCTCAGTTTCTCAGAGTTCTGGGCAGCTGAGTGTTTAGTCAGTTTCTGTCTAAATCAAGACACTTAAGGAATGTGACTGGTTGAATACCAAGAATAGTGGCATGCATTTCTATCCCTCCTGGATTAAATTTTCCATCTGGCTATATAAACCCTTAGAATGCATACATTGTTGGTCCTAAGGTTGTAGAAATTTTGAGCTTCCAAAGAGTCCTCCTTAGTGAATAAAGTTGGTAAACTGAGCCAACTAAATAGAACAGGCTAAGAGGAGAAATTAAATTCAATCTAGTCATTTACGGTTTCTATAACTGTCATGATAAGTGAATAAAAAGTAAGTGCCTTAAGTTTTCATTTAGCTTTAGATAAAATTACAACAAAATAGAAATCACAAATTCCAATGGTATTTGATTTTGAAATTGAATAATCTCATTGACAACAGGACTTGTAAATTTATTTTATGAAAATACAGACAAGACAATTGGGAAACTCTTACATTCCAATGAGCATAGGAGCTCATGGGGAAAAAAAAACAAACCTCATTAATTAGATTGACTAAAGGTTTTATTTGAGTTAAAATTCATATTCCCAATTCGTGATCATGTTTACAATTCTTTCAATGTTCCTTAAGTAGTAAAATAAATTTTTGTGAGATTTGCAGCACTGTACGGGGATTACCATTTGCACTCTAAAAGCTAGTTCATTTCCATCACTTTCCTGCTTATAAAATGTGAAAGTGGCATTTATTTTAAAAACTGCATTTGTTACCATATGTTTAACATGGAAAGTTGTATTTGTTCAAGTGTTATAAGAATTGGGCTAGACTCACTCAAGCTATAAAATGAACCCATTAAGTTTATGAAAATGATTCTAAAACTAAGACCTCAATTGCTTTGTTTATTAATTCCACCTCCATAAATATGATGTTAAATCTCTTACTAGTAAAGCATTCTTGATTTTGTCCTCAGAAGCCTCTTCATTTTAAATATTAACTTTGGGAAGTTTGATTTCCACTACAACACAAAATCTGGTTTCTTGTTTTTGTTTGTTTGTTTTCACAAGAGAAAATTTAGTTTCTTTCTTTCTAAAAGTTGGTCTCATTATAACCTGTATGTTACCTGGTCCAATCCCAGGCTGATTTTATTTACTGCATCTACCATGGGCGCTGGGACTCCAGAGCAGAGAGCAATACCTCTGTTGCACAATGAGATCTCTAATCTGTGAGTCTCAGCGTGGCTCCCAGAACAGCAACTCCTGTCAGCTTGTTAGAAATGTAGATACCGAAAGCTCCCTCCAGATCCCTTGAACCGAAAGGTACTCTTGGCTTTGAATCCGAGTTCCATCATCACTTGTCCATTCCACTTAGGCTAGGACATTCTCGGTAAGAATGCTTTCCATATTCCAAGATCTTCCCTTGTTTAATCTCGCTTCTCCCTTAAAGCATTCCTAGCCTCTCCTGTAACACATACAGTGATTTTTCTCAACATGTGAGAGAATGAAAAGTTACTTTCTCCACAAAAACACCTTTGACTCTGTTTTCACCTGCATTTTATAAAGACAAGGTGGATATATCAAATATATGCACATGAAAGTCTGAAGGATGAGAAAGCTATCTAGAAACATTTTTATGTAGCTTAGTTTGTAGCCAAAATAGCAGCATCTCATGAGTGTTAGATGCCAAATGGCCTGGCAATGAAGCAAATGCATTTCCCTGACTGTTCCCATTCCATACACTTAAAAGGCGACAGAGGTGACGAACAGGAGTGCCTACGTGAGCACGTTTTCCTGGTAGCTGCCGTTACTCCTTAATTCACTTCTGGGGAAGAATGATGACAAATATGAAGCTCTAACTGAGTAGGCACACAGCTGCTTTTAATATTGTACAATTAAGATCTTGTCAACAAAATGTGATTAGACTCTTTCTGAGGAAAAAACTAACAAGGGAGACTTAGAAAACAGTGAACGTGTCTGAAACACGGTGACACAGGGTGATGTGGCTGGAAAAACTGCATTGCCTGGCTTGGTACTGTACATTTATTTGTGTGGAAAGGATGCGAATTTCATGACAGTGGGGACTTTTGTCTCATTCAGCCTAGACATGGGCTCAGCTTTTGCAACTGGATAGCATTTTATTTTATTTTTGTAAGGTTTTTACCGTAGGGTGTGTGCACTTGCCTTAGAGAGACAGTGAGAGGGAAAGTGAGAAATCACCCCCTAGGTGGGATGGCCACACCACAATCTCTTCTCCATTCTCCTCCTGGGGTTTTGAGCATGCATGCACATGCGCCCAGCATGATTTTCAGGCTGTCAGGTCAGGACTTGCAGCACAGTGAGCCACGTGCGAGTCCAGCACCATAAGCACCACCTTCTGGCCCCTCGGATAACAATTCTTCTCTTTTTCTTTTTTTTCTTTCTTTCTTTTTTTTTTTGGAGAGGTTTTTGCTGTAGGGCTTGTGCACTCACCAGAAAGACAGAGAGAGACATAGAGACAGAAAGCGAGAAATCACCCCCCAGGGGGGATGGCCACGCCACAATCCCTTCTCCTCCATTCTCCTCTCAGGATCTTGGGCACGCACGCACACGCGCCCAGCATGAGTTTAAGACACCAGGTCCAGGACTCGAACCGCGGTCGCCTACGTGGGAGTCCAGTGACATAGCCATTACGCTAACTGCTGGTCCCAACAATTCTTAAAGGAATAAATGAAACGAACACACAACCTGGGAATCAGGGGCCTATATATATCTTACATGGACATACAATAAATAGCATTTCTTTGAGATTCTCAGTTTCTTCATTTGGGGAGAACAGAGAAGGTAAGTGAGAGACTGAACGTACGAATGGACAAGCCCAGGCCACACATAAGAACAGACCTCGGCCCGCTGAAAAAGCAGTCCAGGAAGCCAGACTCAGTGTGGCCATTGCAGGAGTCAGCGCCCACCAGCCGGCCAGGCGTCATGCAATCCCAGCTTCCCGAGCTGGCACCTCCTCTTCCAGAGAAAGCCGGGCCTGCCCAGTGACCAGTCACACAGGCTACTTGCTTCTAGCTGGCCACTTCCAGCTTCCTCGTGCCGCCAAGTTCCAGTCGGGACGTGCCTACGCCTCCCTGTGTTTCCACAATAAAACTCCTGATGTCCCTGCCGTGCTCTGTGTGCTTGTATTCCTCACAATGTACATGTCAAAATTTTTTTTTTTGGAGAGGTTTTCACTATAGGGCGCATGCGCTCGCCAGACAGAGAGAAAGAGAGACAGAAAGCGAGAATTCACCCCCCAGGGGGGATGGCCACACCACAATCCCTTCTCCTCCATTCTTCTCTTGGGATCTTGGGCACGCACGCACACGCGCCCAGCGTGAGTTTTAAGCCACTGGGTCCGGGACGCGAACCGTGGTCGACTATGTGGGAGTCCAGCAACATAGCCATTACGCTAACTGCTGGTTCCCTGTACATGTTAAATTTAATCCCTACTGAAACACCGTTAAGAGGGAAGACCTTCAGGAGGTAACTGGATCCTAAGGGCTGTACCCACATAAATGTTAGTGATTTTTTTTTTAAGATTTTTGTCAAAGGGGGAATATACTCTTTGAAGGGGGGGAGTTAAAAATCATCTCCCAGGGAGTATGACCATGCCACAATCCCCTATCCATTCTCCTTTCAGGACTTCAGGCATGCACACACACATGCGACGTGTTCTTCAAGCCTCCAGGTCCGAGATCGAAGCTCGGAATGAGTCATGTGTGATCAGCACCTTACCCACCATGCCATCTGCTGGCCCAGGGGTTAGTGTCTTTATGTAAAAGAGATCTGGGGCAGAAAGTGAGCCCTGGCTGCCTCTCTCACCACGTGAGACGGCACCATCTTCAAAGCAGAAAGCAAGTCCTTCCAGTCACCAAATCTGCAGCTTCGATCTGAACCTGCTCAGCCTCCGGAACTGTGGTAAATGTCTGTTGTTTCCAACTGCACAGCCTAAGGAGTGTGGTCACAGCAGCCCGCACAGCCCGAGTCACCCCCTGCCTAAGGTGTGTGGTCACAGCAGCCCGCACACCCCCCTGCCTAAGGGGTGGGGTCACAGCAGCCCGCACCATCTGAGTCACCCCCTGCCTAAGGAATGGGGTTACAGCGGCCCGCACCATCTGAGTCACCCCCTGCCTAAGGAGTGTGGTCACAGCAGCCCGCACAGCCCGAGTCACCCCCCTGCCTAAGGCGTGTGGTCACAGCAGCCCGCACAGCCCGAGTCACCCCCCTGCCTAAGGCGTGTGGTCACAGCAGCCCGCACAGCCTGAGTCCCCCCCCTCACCTGCCTCTGAGCCTTTGCCAAAGGCAGTGGTGGTGGTAACTGCCTTGCAGTTGTGAATAACTGGCATTTGTTTGTTCTAATTGAGGACATCTTTATTTATTTTCACGCACCACGTCTGTAATACTTAAAATGCTTTCAGCACTACATTTCTATGAAATCTAGACACTGTGACCTTCGACAAAAAATCTACATTAATCTAAAAGCAATTTTTCAACATCAGATAATAAAAGCCAGAGAGATCCTAGTGAAGATGCTATCAGAGTAACATTGAAAGAGTACTGACACGCTACTTGGAGATGTGCAAGAGACACCGGGTTAGCCACACAGAATAAAGAACTACAGATTCCAAGTGGGTTTTGTTTTATTAATTATTTATTTATTTATTTATTTATTTATTTATTTTAGATTTTTGTCATCAGGAACATTCCCTCACTAGAGAGAGTCAAAGACAAAAACAGAGAGAGAAAGAGAAAGTGAGAAAACACCCCATTGGGCTGAAATACACACTGTTCTTGAGATTCCAGGCATGCATGCACACGGGCCCAGGGTGTTTTTCAAGCAGTTGGGTCTGGACCTTGAACTGCAGAATCTCCATGGCCATGTGGGATCCAGCAACCATAACCACATGTCCCCTGCTGGCCCTCAGGTGCAGGGAGTTTAACAGGATTAGGAGCATGGATTCCAAATCGTTTTCTAAAAGCCATTGGTACTGATTTGAGCAATCTGTGAATCAGCTCCAAACCCTCCACTCTTCGTGCAGAACAAGAAAGCTTCATAGAAACCTCCAGAGCTGAGGGTGCTGTGAGCAGACCACGGAGACGCAGCGGGGCAGACGTGCTGGGAGTGAGCGTGGTCTTCCCCAGTGGCCTTCAAAGACGAGGAGTAGGATGGCTGTGGGGCCATCTACCCTGAGCACACGGAGGGAAGGGGCAAGCGATCTGGAGAACACGGACAAACAACAAAAGCGAAGGGAAGTGCCGTCATTTTAATTACGACCATGCGCTGGAACGATGTCAGTGTGTTTACAAACTCCAGGTTTGGGACCAGCAGTTAGCATAATGGCTATGTCGCTGGACTCCCACGTAGTCAACTGCGGTTCAAGTCCCGGACCCGGTGGCTTAAAATCTCACGCCGGGCGCGTGTGCGTGCGTGACCAAGATCCCGAGAGGAGAATGGAGGAGAAGGGATTGTGGTGTGGCCATCCCCACTGGGGGGTGATTTCTCACTTTCTGTCTCTCTATCTCTCTCTGTCTGTCTGGTGAGCACATGCGCCCTATAGCGAAAATCTAAAAAAAACAAAAAAACAAACTCCAGGTTTTAAGAGAGAATCGGGACTTCGGCTGGTCTAAGTTCCAAACGACGCCTGTAGTAGAGGTTCAGTTTTAGCAGTTCGTATTTCCTGCACATTCAGACGCCTTTATTACTCTGCTTCGCCGTCGCTGAGCCCCACATAAAGCCGGCTGTGGCACCTGTAGGCACCCAGCTGGCACTGTAGCAGACACAGGTGCATGACACGCTTTGGAGAGAAAGACTGTGGCCGCCGAGTCCTTCGAGCCCACTTTGTGCGAGTTCACAACTTTGAAGCTGTGCTCCTCGATATTCTTAGGTTTAAATAGGAGATTTGAAATAAGTCAATACAGCCTAAGTTTTTATGTAATTTTTTTAATGTTTAAAAATTATTATTATTTTAATTTGCTGTAAGGCATGTGTGCTCACCAGAGAGAGAGAAGGCAAGCCACCAGGTCCGGGGTTCAAACCATGGTCGGCCATGTGAGAGTCCAGCGCCTCAGCCACCATCCACCTGCTGGCCCCAATATGATGATATTGAAAATGAAGCATTAGAACTTGATTTACTTCAGTCTGTCGTTGTGTGTTACCACTTGGTGTTGTTTACTTATGTGAAAAGCTTAAAACATTTCAATGAAGTGTGAACAGTGAGATAAAATATTTAGTTTGGTAAGTGTCTATGGGTTGATAAAATGTACCATTAAATTTAAATTTAGAAAAACAATGATTTTTTTAAAATACAACTATGTTCCATGTAATACTTAAGATGTACTTATGCTAAAAAATTAACATTTGGTTTTGGTCAAAGCTCAAATTCAGTTAGACATCCTGATTTAGCATCCAGATTTAGCATTTGATAAATCTGCAAGTTTAGCAGGATGTCAGTTCAAAATGACATAGTTTACTGAATTTAAAAATATTTAAAGTTGTGGGACCAGCAGTTGGCGCAATGGTTATGTCATTACTCCCATGTAGTCGACCGCGGTTGAGTCTCAGTCCCAGTGGCTTAAACTCACACCGGGCATGTGTGCATGCATGCCCAAGATCCCGAGAAGAGAATGGAGGAGAAGGGATTAAGGCATGGCCATCCCCCCTGGGGGGGTGATTTCTTGCTTTCTGTCTCTCTCTCTCTCTCTGTCTTTCTGGTGAGCGCACGCACCCTATAGCAAAAACCTCTCCAAAAAAAAAAATATATATATATATGTGTGTGTGTGTATATATATATATATGTATATGTATATACATATATATATATTTAAAGTTGAAACAAAATGGAAATTTGTTTTTGATTTTCAATTTTATTTTATTTTATTTTTTATTTAACTTCATTTTATTATTATTTTCTTTTTGTAATTTATTTTTTTATTTTTCTTTTTTTAACATTAATATGCTATACATTATTACAATATGGAAAATGAATTTTTCATACAAAATACACTGTTGGCTCAATCAAGCACATCAACATATGTGTTATCAGCAAACAATTTTTCATTTCTTATGTCTTGCATATTTTGCGGG
>NW_006159999.1:1019695-1022311 GCF_000334495.1 Tupaia belangeri chinensis | reverse complement strand
AGCAATATCTTAGTCAAGTCACAGAATGCTGTTTCATCAGTTCAGTCTCATGTACTTAATCTTCTGTTGCTGTTGAGGTACGATCTTCCAGATTGAACTCTGGGATATAAGACTTAACTTCAATTTTATTAAAACTGAAGCATGTGAAGCCAGCAGGTGGCATGGTGGTTAATACGCTAGATTCCCACATGGTTGACAACAGTTTGAGTCCAAGGCCAGGCAGCTTGAAAGTCATGCTGGGCGCGTGTGTGCATGCTCAAAATCCCAGGAGGAGAAGGGACTGTGGCATAGCCATACCCTGGGGGCTGATTTTTCACTTTCCCTCTCTCTCTCTCTCCTTGTCTCACTGTCGCAAGCATATGCACCCTACTACAACAAAAACTTTAAAAAAAAAAAAACTAAGAAATGAATTAAGAAATGTACATCAATGGTACAATTATTAGTTTCTAACACCATATATATCAAAGATCATTTATTTTTATTTAAAACCAGTTATTACTTGACAATCATTTTATAAAATATTATAAGACTATGATGAGGAGATAAATGTTCAAAATCATATATAAAACCACCAGAGATAGTCCCACATAAATATATTCAATAAGTTTTAACAAAGGATCAAAGGTAAACCAACAGATCAAAGCTATCCTTTTGAAAAAATAATATTAGGACCAGCAGTTAGCGTAATGGCTATTTTGCTGGACTCCCACGTAGTCGACCGCGGTTCGAGTCCCGGACCCGGCGGCTTAAACTCACGCCGGGCGCGTGTGCGTGCATGCCAAAGATCCCAAGAGGAGAATGGAGGAGAAGGGATTGAGGCGTGGCCATCCCCCCTGGGGGGTGATTTCTCATTTTCTGTCTCTCTGTCTTTCTGTCTGTCTGGAGAGCGCATGCGCCATAAAGCAAAAACCTCTCCAAAAAAATAAATAATGTTCAAAAAATTATGCATCTGCAATCATAAAAGTAAATATTCTACTCGCTGACTTCGTGCCCTTCACATAAATTAAGGTAAAATAGATCATGGGCCTAAATGAAAGCACAAAACAATACAGCTTGCAGAAGACCACCTGGAAGAGAACTTGGGTGATTCCAGCTACCACGACGGCATTTCAGTGCTGCACTAAAGGCACATCCATGAAGGGACAGTAGACTGGACTTGATAAGCTGGGTCTCATTAGAAATAAAATGTTTTCCTTGGGACCAGCAGATGGAGTAATGGCTATGTCACTGGACTCCCACATAGTCGACACAGTTCGAATTCCTGACCTGGAAGCTTAACACTCACATGTGCATACATGACCAAGATCCCGAGAAGAGAATGGAGGAGAAGGGATTGTGGTGTGGTCTCCGCCCCTGGGAGTGATTTATCACTTTCTGTCTCTCCTGCAAGTGAAAGCGTCCTATAACAAAACTCTCTCTAAATTATATATATATAAAATTTAGAGTATAATTTAGTATATATATATTTATATGTACTATAGTATATATATATATTTATATGTAAAATGCAAAAGACAATGCCAAGGATGAGAAAGTGAGTCACAAACTGAGGAAAATCCATTGCAAAAGACAACTGATAAAAGACTGTCAAGGAAAATATACAAAAAATATACAAAGAAAACTTAAACTCCAAAATAAGAAAATAAATAACTCAATTTAAAAACGGCCGGGGCTAGCCTGTGTCCTAGTGGTTATGGGGACGGGCTGTCACATGGTGGAGTGCATGGTTTGAGTCTAGAACCAGGAGACTTGGAACTCAGACTTAGGTACATGCACACACATGTCCAAAATCCCAGAAGGAAGGGGAAGTGGAGGAAAAGGATTGTGGCCTGACCATTCCCTGTGCTGGGGTGCTTTCCTCCCTCGTCTTCTCCCTCTCTCTCCATCTCGCTGTCTCTCTGGAGAGTGTATGTGCTAAGTGGTCAATTACGAAAGAGAAAAACAGTCCGTAGATCTGCTGCTTCACCAAAGAAGCCGCACAGATGGCCAACAAGCATGTGAACAGATGCGCAACACTGTGTGTCCCTGGGGAACTGCAAACCCATACAACGATGACTTATCACTACGCCCCTCTAGGAGTGGCCCGGATCCGGAACACTGACAGTGACAAGTGTGGGTGAGGACGTGGAAGGCAGGAAAAGTGGCTGGTAGGTTCATAACCCCGACCGTACTGCTACCTAAGTCCCAGCGGTGTTACTCCTCGGTATTTACCGAGGGAGGTGAACACACTTCCACAGGAAACTCCCCACGTGAATGTTTCCAGTGACTTCATTCACAATTTCCAGGGCCGGGAAGCAAGCACTGTACTTTCTAGTAGGTGGAAGTGTAAATGAGCTGGTGGATCCAGACAACCCAATATGAGGGCTCTTTACAAAGTTCGTGTGAAAGCAGAGCCAACAAGCGGTGTGGTGGTTAGCGCCCTGGGTCCCACATGGCTGGCTCTGCAGGTCAAGTCCTGGACCCAGAAGCTTGAAAAGCACTCCAGGCACCTGTGCGAGTGTGCCTGACATCTCATGAGAATGGAGGGGAGGAGATTATGGTGTAACCATCTGTGGGAGGCTGCGCACCAGCGAGTCTGCCGAGGTTTCTCAAGGAGCACACAATTACCATTGTTGG
>NW_006159999.1:1002902-1019557 GCF_000334495.1 Tupaia belangeri chinensis | reverse complement strand
TTGACAACCCCACAGAGTGTATATAACCACGGTGCCTGGCCCACAGTAGCCAGACGACAACGATGACGTTGTCAGGATGACGACGACTGAAAGCCCGAAGAGCCAAAACACCGCGCAGTCTCCAGACGACCTGGGAGACCCTGAAGAGTTGTAACACTACATCGTCACCGGACTGTCCCGACCCGGGGGGACAGCCGAACGGGTTTCCTGAGTGAAGGAGTGAGAGCCAGGGCAAGCAGCGTAGTGTTACAGCAGTGTCACAGCTAAGGGGGCAGACGCAGATGTGGGGGCAGGGAACTATCCTGTATGTGGCCAACACATCTCCTTACTCCTTTGTCAAAACTCATCAAATGCCCAAGACCAAGAGCAAACCCACCTGTAGGGTGGGGACCTCCGACGGCCATGAGCAGTGAGGTGCCCTCCAGTGAGGGAGGGCACCGTGGGAAACAGCAGGGGCGGGAACAGGAAGCAGGCTGGAATGCTTCCTTTTCTACTCAGTTCTGATCTGAACCTAAAATTACTCTAAAAAATAAAATTTACTAATTAAAGAAGCTATCAAATACTAAAACTATATTTTCTTTTGTCTTCTTTGACTACATTTTTTCTCTCCCTTTTTATTGACACAATCATATATACATATTTTCAGAAATAACTATATATATGTATATCAATTATATATATATATATATATATATACACACACACATATATAAATTCAATAAGAACATTGTACTTTCTGGAACTTTCTAAAACTTTTTGTTGTGCTTCCTGATTTTAGAAGAGGAGAGGAGGTGTAGAATATGTCTGATTTTTATGTCAAATGTGCATTCACCACTGGCCTTTGAAGGTCCCTGTCACTGACCACTATATAATACATCCGCTCTTACCTGCAACTGAATGTATTCATTGGAGCTTTTAAGTAAGTCAGGGACAAGGTCAAAATAATAGATAACTCGGTTTAGTTCAAATAGCTGCTCACTGTTGTGTTTACTGAGTTCTACGACATGATATTTTGGTGGGAGGAAAAAAACTCTCAACATGCTATTTATTTATTTATTTTAGTTTTTGCTATAGGGCATGTGTGTTCATTAGAAAGAGAGACAGCGAGGGGGAAAGTGATGAATTACCCTCCAGAGGGGATGGCTACTCTGCAGCCCCCTCCCTCACTCTCTTCTCAGGACTTTGGGCATGAGCACACACAGCCTGGCATGTTCTTCAAGCTGCCAGGTCTGGGACTCGAACTGTGCAGTCAGCCATGTAGAATCCAGCTGCTTTAACCTCTGCACCATCTACTGGCCCTCAAATGTTATTTATGCTCTCAATGAGTTCTTTCAGAGCTGGAAGTCCTTTGAAATGCTTTTTGTAATATTCTTATCTTACCCTTGGGCAATCCCATAACAATGATTCCCAACAGATTTGAGAAGAAAAGTTTATTAAATTGAGGACTTTTTCCCTCTAAAACACCTAGGAGGATATGTAGAGTCTATGTAAACCATTCGGTTCTTATTTTACTTGTATACATTAATGTTTTAAAGAATTATTTACTTATTCATTGTTATTATTATTTTTTTTAGAAGTTTTTGCTATAGGGCGCGTGCGCTCGCCAGAAAGACAGAGAGAGACATAGAGACAGAAAGCGAGAAATCACCCCCCAGGGGGGATGGTCACACCGCAATCCCTTCTCCTCCATTCCCCTCTCGGGATTTTGGGCACGCACGCACATGTGCCCGGCGTGAGTTTTAGGCCACCGGGTCCGGGATGCGAACCACAGTCGACTACGTGGGAGTCCAGCGACATAGCCATTATACTAACTGCTGGTTCCCTCATTGTTATTATTTTAATTTGCTATAAGGGATGTGTGCTTACCAGAAGGAATGGGGGGAAAATAAGAAAGCAAATCACCAGGTCTGGGACTCAAACCATAGCTGACTATGTGGGAGCTCAGCGGCTCAATTACCATGTCAACTACTGGCTACTACATTAATTTTTTTAAATCTCAATTTTTCCCCATTTCTCGTTATTGGCAACTAAAATATAAATATACACTAAACCTCTTTTTAAGTCTGTAGAAACGTGTTAGCTGTTTGGTATACGGAAATAGAAAGGAAACCCAGCACGAGCTGCCCTGCAGGCAGCAGGCACTTTGCTCAGTGTTTTACGTAGCTCCTCCATCCCATTGCAGATCCATCCCGTGAAGGAAGTATTTTTACAACCACTTTATAGATAAGGAAACAGAATTAAATATTAATTAATGCAAGTCTGAGGAGGAATGAACTTCAAATTGCTCGTGACTAATTTGTTGTGAAACGGTAAAATTAGAATTCTCATATAACATTGACATGTGTCAGTGATTTGATTTACTGTTTTCACTAGGGTGAGGTTCAGTAAGACATTCTAATGGGTTCAAAGGAGAATTTATAGAACAGGTACAGAGGCCACAGGGAGTGCGGAAAAGTAGCCAATATCCAAAGGGCAGAGGTCAATCCCATTCCACCAGAGACAATCCGTTTGCATGTACATGGATAAGAAAAACATACATTGTTACTAATTCTCTACACGGTACAAAGTTCTGAAATAGCTCAAAAATAATACAACTTGTAGACCTAATAAAGTTTAGGAAATTCTGAAAGGATAGTCTAAAATACAATTTGCTTTTTACTGAAAAGCTACCTGGTACTTTTGTGCCCATTTCAAATATTTCACACTTTCCCTGAATCTTCCAAGAGCTATTAATAAGACCATACTCTATCCGGTTGAAACGCAGGTCAAGTCCTCAAGAAATTAATTGAATTTATGGTATTTGTTTTCCTCCTGTGACCTACCTATGTCCAAGGATAGACTGTAGAAAGATCTAACTATGGATTTTTAGTTACTTCTGCCCACTTTGTTGAGGAGACAGAAATCATTACGGTACCATGAGCACTCCCGTGTCACCCTCCACAGTAATGAGCACACTGACATCTCTGTGCGTTTGCGTTTGTGTATCTCCTACCGCAGGAGGTCTGCACCAACTACAGGGCAACCCAAGAGACCAGCCTTGGTCTTTGATAAGCACTGCTGCGTTAGCAGGTCACACGTTACCAGAAATCAGCTAGCAGTCTATACAAAGTTTATGACAGCTTTTGATCAAATTGATTATGGTTTCTTTTTTTTCTTTTTTAGGTTTTTGCTACAGGGCATGTGTGTTCACTAGACAGGAGAGAGACAGAGAAAGGGAAGTGAGAAATCTTCCCTCAGAGAGGATAGTCATGCTGCAATCCCTTCTCCTTCTTTCTCTTCTTGGGATTTTTGACACGCATGCACACGCACCTGGCATGATTTTTCAAGCCAGCAGGTCCGGAACTCAAATTGCAGTCAGTCCTGTGGGAACCCAGTTGCCTTATCCACCATGCCACTTGGGGCCCTCAGTATGATACTTTTTTAAAAGTAAATATAAGATGATCTTTGTCTAAATATAATTACAGAGGTCTGCTAAGTTTAGTGTGATTTTATACATTTTGCACTGGAGTGATGCTGTTTGGGATCTCCATTTGACCTCACTGTTATCAAACGTAAGAAACAATGGACAAAGCTTTATAAACTGTTCTCATATAGAGTAGATGGAATGTTAAGTTTCTAAGCTCACCACATCTGTTTAGCTGGATAGAAATAACATAAATTAATAAAACAAATGGAAACAATGCATAACCATTGTGTAGAGTACACTATTGGCCAGACCCTCTAAATGCTTTAGTTGTATTAACTATTTACCCTCTCCAAGTTATCTTATGAAATCATATCATTTTTTTTTTTAAAGAGAAGACACAAAATTGGAAAGTGTGCACGGATATGTGATTAGGACAGGACGAATGCAGGATTCAAGAACAAGCCATCTGGGGGACGCTCCCCAGGGCGGAGGGCGTGCAGCCTCCCCTCCCCACTCAGCCTTCCACACCCCATCTCTCCCAGCTCAGGTCTGCTTCCCAGGAATTCCTTCACCATTGCAAACATTTCTCTTTCTCTCTCTCTCAGGGTTCCTGAGCTTCTTAGGTTTGTTGGTGTGTCTTTCACGACAAATCCGGGAGACTTTGAGTGCTCATTTCTTTAAGCATTTCCAAGACATTATGGCCTTTCTCTTTCTGGACTACAACTGCACATACATCAAATTGCTTGATGCTCTCCTTTTTCTTTTAAGTGTATTATTTTTTTCCATACTAAGCTAGGGAGAAGGAGAGAGAGGGAGAGAGAGGGAGGGACACAAGGGTAGGAAGAGAGCACCCCAACAGAGACTTCATGAGGGGACCCGCCCAGCTTCGGCTAGCCCTGCCCTGTGGGCTCACGGGTAGCTCAGACACTCAGGAAGACCTCCTGAAGTGTGTCTAGGACTTCCCGTGTGGTCACAGCGACACGTTTACACCGTGCCACCATTCCGACAACACTTGATATGTTTCTACTGTTTAGTGCAGCTCGGATCATCTTTAACAAACATTTTTTTTTTCTTCTTATGTGTCAGCTTATGTTGGTAGGTCTTCAAGGTTACTGACCATTTCTTCTTGGTGTCTAATCTGTTAAATCTATCCATTAACTTCTGTTTCGAATTTGCTAGGGGGCATGTATACTTGCTGGAAAGACCCAGAGAGAGAGAGCAGAGGAGAGAGATGTGTGAAAGCACCCCCGGGGACGTCACACCAGAACTCCACTTCTCCTGCCTAGGGTTTGGGCGTGCACACACACACACACACACACACACACCGGACATATTCTTCAAGCCATTGGATCTGGGGCTTGAAACATGAGTTGGCCCTGTGGGATCCAGCTGCCTTAACCCCCACACCATCAGCTGGCCCCAACCAATATACATTTTCAAATTGTAGATATTTTGTTCTTGCTTTATGTTTTCTTTTGGTCCTATTTCACAGTTTACAATTTTCTGCTACAATTGTAGCTGACAGGAGAGAAAAAGTAATTTTGTCAGAGTCAGCAAATAAAAACAAAGAACATTCCATTAAATTTTAATTTCAAACAAATAATTAATAATAATGTAGCATAAGTATATACAGTATAATTCTTGGGGCATAGTCACATCAAAATATATTTGTGGTTTATCCAAAATTAAATATAACTGAGTACATGGGGGACCAGAAGTTATTGTAATGGCTATGTCGCTGAACTCCCATGTAGTTGGACACAGTTTGCGTCCTGGACCCGGAGGCTTAAACTCAAGCCCAGCGCGTGTGCATCCATGCCCAAGATCCCGAGAGTTTTTTATATATACACATAACTGAGAATCCTGTATTGTACTCAGCAACCCTAAAGGGTAGAGCTAGAAGCACTATGATGGGCACACAGGGGGATAAAAAATTGATTTTGATATCCAGTTTTCTCTGAAAAATTCTTACAATAACAACTATAAAGACTTCTATTTATTCTTAATTGTGACATTGGCAGTTTTTATTTTAGACTCTACAGTACTCTATTCACTAACTACTAACTATCTTATGTCTCACGTTTCCACCTTACGTAGCCGTGGTTTTCAATGTCTACAATTGGGAAGAATAGAGTTAAAGGATAAGATTATCATGGAAAGGGGTCAGCAGATGGCATGGCAGTTACATCACTGGACTCCCACAAAGCTGATCATAGTTCGAGTCCTGGACCTGGTGACTTGCAAAACGTGCTGGGTGTATGTACTGGGTGCGTGTGTGCCCGTCCAAGATCTCTGGAGAAGAATGGAGGAGAAGGGATTGTGGTGTGGCCATGCCCCCTTAGGGGGTGACTTTTCACCTTCCCTTTTACAGTCTCTGTCTCTGTCTCTCTTTCGCTCTCTCTCTCTCTCTAGCAAGTGCACATTCCCTAGGGCAAAAACCTTTTTTTTAAAAAAAAGTATTATGGAACAATTCCGTAAGAGAAATTAGAGAAGAGAAACATCCATACCTTCCTTCTCCTTCACTCCCGTTGTCTGAGCCTGATCAGTCGTAGTCTCCTGTGGGCACTGCGGCCTCATCCACTCCCGTTCCTCCCATCTCCCCATGCCCTTGGCCTCTGTTTTCTGACATGTACCATGAGCAGCATCCTTGTCACCGCTTCTCTTTCCTTTGTTGTCTCTTTATCCAATACATCAATATATCCTCTGCTCTGCCACTAATCCAGGCAGGAGAAGTGGAGTTCTGGTGCGACGTCCCCCAGGGGTCATCTTTCTCCCAGACAAGCATATTTTGCCACATCCTCTCCAAAACGATTTATAGTTTTCCCCAAATAATTGTAGGATAAATCCTAAACTCATTGAAATGTCCCCGAAAAGTCCTAATAACCTGGCTCTACTCATCTTTGCAGCTCTATTTTATAACCGTCCACACTTGCTGTGAACTCCTGGGGTTCTCTGAGCACACTGATCTTCCACACGTTGATTTGACTTTAGCCAAAGTCTCTCCTCCTGAAATGCCTTTTCAGTCCTAATCTTACTGTTACTGGTTGAATGGTTTTGTCCTCAAATTTGTATGCTGACATTCAAAGTCTAAGGATCCCAGCATGTGACCATGTAGGCTACTGTCTTTAAGGAGATAATTAAGTAAAACTTACGTTATTAGCAGGAACCCTAATGCAGAATGACAGAGGTATTTCTAACAGGGGATCAGAATTTATATTTTGCAGAGAGAAGACCATCCACAGACAGGAGAAGTCAGCCCTGTACAAGGTGAGGTGAGCGGTCTCTGAGGAAACTGAGCCTGCCATCGTTGGTCTCCGAGTTCTTGCGTTCAGAACTGTGAGGAGCTGACTTTGTGCCGTCTGAGCCTCCCAGTCTTTGTCACACAGCCTTGGGAAACTAACACATGTAACCTCGTCTCTGGGTCCAGGCTTCTCAGACTCTGACTTGGAGCGTGTGAAAATGTGTCTCACTTCCACACTGAACGTTCTCGTGTCACCCAAGAAGCCCTAGGAGTTTCTTTTCTGTTGTTTGGAATTTTAAGGGTATTTGTTTTAAGCAAAATTTCTCATTTGTTCTCTTTGGATTACTCTCCTCTTGCGTTCCTGTTTTTTCCTCTAGGATCAGAGGTTCCTTTAGGCTAGAGTGAGAGTGCAGAGGCTAGGCACAAGGCCGCCCGGCTGGGTTGGAGCTCTGCAATTGGAGGAGGTAGTTAGCCTGCCTAAGCCTTACTGTCCTCATCAATACGCTGCAAAAATCAGTATCCACACAGCGGATTTGGGTGTGGGCGAGTATGCTGCCAAGTCTGTTTTCACTTCCTTTGGGTTAACTGTCGTTATCCATCTGCCTTCGTACCTGGGTGAGAAGATCCCATGTAGCGTTCCAATCCTTCTCTTTCAGAAACCTTCTTCTCCTCAGCCATGTCAGCACACTGAGATTGTGTTTTTTATATTTCAGTCTCTTAAATTAGTCAGCAAGTCAGCTCTGTAACCATTCCGCCATCATGATTTCATTCCACAGTGTCTGACAAATGTTAGGAGTTAAAACATTCAAAAGTATTAGATATTCTTTTTTTTTGGAGAGATTTTTTCACTATAGGGCGCGTGCGCTTGCCAGACAGAGAGAGACATAGAGACAGAAAGCGAGAAATCACCCCCCGGGGGGGATGATCACGCCGCAATCCCTTCTCCTCCATTCTCCTCTCGGGATCTTGGGCATGCACGCACACGTGCCCCGCGTGAGTTTTAAGCCACCGGGTCTGGGACACGAACCGCGGTCGACTACGTGGGAGTCCAGCAACATAGCCATTATGCTAACTGCTGGTTCCCAAAATTATTAGATATTCTTAAAATAATGTTTAATTTGATCATTCAAATGCCCCTCTACATGGGACCAGCAGTTGGTGTAATGGCTATGTCACTAGACTCCCATGTAGATGACTATAGTTAAAGTCCCGGTGGCCTAAACTTATGCCAGGAGCGTGTGCATGCATGCCCAAGATCTTGAGAGGAGAATGGAGAAGAAGGGATTGTGGCATGGCCATCTCCCTGGAAGCTGATTTCTTGCTTTCTGTCCCCCTTTGTCTTTCTAGCTAGTGCATGAACCCTATAGCAAAAACCTCTCAAAAAAAAATGCCCCTCTACGTAGGTAGTAAGGGTATTATTATTATTATTATTATTTAGAGAGAATTTGCTATATGGTGTGTGTGCTTGCTGGAGAGGCAGAGGGTAAGAAATCAACCCCTAGATTGCAGCCACATTGCAATCTCTTCTCCTCCATTCTCTTTGGCTCTTGGGCATGCAAGTACACACACTCAGTGTGAGTTTTAAGCTGCCAGTTGGGGACTCAAACTGCAGTCGACCATGAGGGAATCCAGTGATGTATCCATTACGCTATGTGCTGGTCCCTGTTATCATACTTTTATAGTTGAAAAAAAATTTAAATGTGTGGGTTGGCACTTTTCTAAGTTTAATCGTTTCTCTCTTCCATCAGAGAGAGAGGCAGGCAGTCCCCACAGGTCTTCGCACTGTGATCCACCCCCGTGTCAGCTGGCCCAGCTCATAGAGAAGTGTACTCAGGCCCAGTGTTCCTGTGAGGTCCCGGGACGTGGACCCAGAGCCCGGAACATTTCCTGCGTGGCCCAGTTGTGTTCCTGCTGCACCAGCACCTGGCCATCGATTGTCATTAAAGGGGACCTGTTTCAGAGACATTCAGTGAAAGGCCCGCCGGCCGCCTTCTCCCTTCCTCCTTCTTCCCTCTCTCCCACCCTTTCCTTCTTTTTCTCCACTACTTTCTGTTGGCCTAATAGTCAACACTTTCATTTCCTTAGATTGGATTCAAATCAAGGATGGTAGAACTGAGTATCTTAAAATACAGTACGGAGCAGCCAACACATGGTCGACAGTGGTTTGAGCCCCAGAACTGGCAGCTTGAAAATCACACGCGTGTGTATGTGTGCACACCCCAAGTTCCAGAGCAGAATGGAGGAGGGGGAATTCTGACACGACCATCCCTTCTTGGGAGGAAGGGTGATTTCTCACATTCCCTCCGTCTCTCTGGTGAGAACTTGTACCATATGGCGAAAACCTAGAAATAAAGAAAAAGGAAAAGAAAAAAGAGAGAAAGAAAGAAAGAGAAATACATTACAGAGCAGCACATCGCCCTCCAGTAGGAGCTGTGGACACGAGAGGCCCTGACTGCATGCCGTGAGCATAGTGCTTCCGACGCGGGATGAATGAGTTTTGTCTGCTCTTCTGCAACATTAGTAAGAAAACTTTTCTTTTCTTTTTTTTTTTTTTAAAGAGCTATTGCTTTGCTTACAACCAATTAGTTCAAGTCCTTCTGAAAAGCGCAATTGTATTGAGGTCACTTGGTACTCGTACCCATGTAGAGCAAGGAGAGCCTTGTTAGAAAGATGTAGAAGGCACTTGTTGGAAAATTGCCTGGAGAAACAAACTGAAGAAGACTTCAGGAGTGTACGCTGTGCCTCCTAGGTCTACATCTTAACTACGTAAAACTAAATGAGCGATTTCCAGAAAACCGATCTGTGTGTGAATGTTCCGTGGACTTACTATTAAATAGTAAGAAGTGACGCTTATCAACACACGTAGTTTTGACTTTTTATTAAAGCAAAATATACCTGCAGAAAACAATCCCGGATGAAAACTGAAGTCATATCCAGTTGCGCCTGTTTCTGTAACCAGCACTCAAATAGAGCAGCAATGTATCCAGAGCCCCAAATCCCTCTCCACGCTTGCTTCTAATCACTCCGCCCCGGGTTAAGAAAAGTGCGTCTCTCCTTGAGACGCAGCGGTGCAGGTCTGGACTCTCACACGGCTGGCTGCAGTCCCAGTGCAGACCCGCTGCCTGGCCTCCCCACTTTCTCTCTCTCTCTCTGCCTGTCTGGTGGGTGCACATGCCCGAGAGCAAGCAAATACACAAATAAATAAATAAATAGAGTCTAGTTTTTTTTTAAAAAAAAACCTCTATCCTATTTCTAAAACCATAACTTTCACCTTATTTTTAGGTTTATATTAAAGGCATTGCAAGAGAGACAAAATATTACTTTTACACTCAGAGTTTTCCGCTGGGCCTGAGAATTAAATGACGTGAGCCAGACTAACAGGAGGAAAGCACACACTCTATTTAATGTAACAAGGAGCCCTCAGAAGGAAATGAAGGCCCGAAGAAGTCGAGTCAAACGCCTACATGGCGGCTTGGCAAAGACTGCTCAGCTGTCCAAACTTGCCAAGGCAAATGGTATGGCTACAGTAGTTCAAAGGGTGACGTGACTAGCAAGGTAAGGACTAGTTATTTCAACAAGACTTGTTTGCACAGAGTTATTTAAGCGTTGACTCTCCAGCCTTGATGATTAGAATGCTATTTTCCACCTGATAAAAGGACAAGATCTTCTGGTTTTAGAAAGAAGAAGGAAAGAGTCCCCTCATCGAACCTGCGGTTTGTGAAGTGCTCTTAGTTTAAATCATCTCTGTGCCCTCATGGCATACCTGGGGGTCGTTCATTCTGACGCCTTCGGATCAGAGGGGGACGTACTGTTTCAATCTGCCTTCTTTCACTCAACACACGCTTCTGAGATCCATTGGTTCGATTGTGTCTTGTAAGCCACTCATCATGTTGTTGATAGCATTCCACGTGTGAACAGCTGTTCAACCAGTCACGGGCGTGAAACTAGTCTCCAATCCGGGCCATTCACGTGCTGGTACCATCACTCTAGAGCCCACTTGTGGTGTGTATATGTCCAGTGGGATTTACATGTCGTGCAGATATCCCAGAGTAGCTGTTCTAAACTACATTTTCACCAGTAGGTTGTGAGAGCGATCACTGCTCCATGAAATTGGAGCTTCTCCTGTCTATGTGTCCAAGCACTTGCAATACTTGCTGCTCAGAGAGGAGGCCATTTGCATAGATAATCAATAATCCTCATCACAACCTTGCAAAGCAGAATGTCATTTTCACTGGGCAGATGAAGAAATTTGTGTGAATAAGTTTAATCAAGTTCTCAAGGACAAATAGCTGAAAACATCAGTGTGGGGATTCCAGCTGAGGTCGGCCCAACCATTCTGTTTCCTAATGTTGATGTCACCATCAGCCGATTAGCAGAGAACGTAACAAAGTAGTGTCTGTCACAGCCATCTGTCACCTGATAATTCCGTCCATCCTTTCTTCAATTTTTATAGTTTCCTGCATGTTTTCTATGTTATCTGCATTGCGACTTTCTAGGGATGGTTTTATTATCTCCATTTACAAGTGAGGAAAATGAGGCTCAAAAAAAGTGAGCAACATTCATGGCTCCATATTGAATGAAATCTCTAAGGCCATCAGAGCACGCGCAGTATGGAGGTGAGTCACCCGAGAACAGAGGTTCTTTTTTTTTTCTTGAGAATTTTCTTTTTTTTCTTTTTTTTGCTATAGGGCACGTGCACTAGCCAGACAGAGAGAGACAGAGAGACAGAAAGTGAGAAAGCATCCCCCAGGGGTGATGACCACGCCGCAATCCCTTCTCCTCCGTTCTCCTCTTAGGATCTTGGGCACGCACACACATGCGCCTGACGTGAGTTTTAAGCCACCGGGTCCGGGATGCGAACTGCGGTCAACTACATGGGAATCCAGCAACATAGCTATTACGCTAACTGCTGGCCCCCAGAGGTTCTTTTCTTAATCACTCTATCCCCATAGCTAGAAGAGTTCTGACACACAGGAAATCCTCAACAAGTAATTGATCAACAATTGGTTGGCTGAATGAATGACTAGCTTAAAACAGAGCATGTTTCTCTAATAAGTAAATGCATTCAGAGGCCTCAGAACCTTAGTTGTCCGCCTCTACTCTTTTCTGGAAAGGAAATGTCTCTTCTTGAGAAAGTGAGAATAACTTTATTAAAATATTTCCTAAATAAAATTGTGTTCCAAACCAAGAGCATTTGGTACTTTCTCTTGTTAAAAATGAGTGCTATGAAGTCAAAAAACTATATTTGAATCCTAACACTACACCGTATACATTTGGAAAAGCTGTTCTCTTGTTCACCTATTTAATAAATATCTTTTCACTGCTTTCTAGGAACTAGGAAACGTACCATGTACTGACGATTATGAAAAAATAAAACACATTTCCTATCTTGACAAACATCGTAGTTATAGTTGCATATATTCCTTTGAAGACTGTTTATTTATAAATTGGAATACTATTAACATTTTCTTATTAGAATATTTTGATGGTTAAATAAGATGGTGTATCCATGAGTGTTAGCTGTCTGTCTTAACAGAGAACTACTTACAGAACAGAATGGTCAATGCCGTGAACACTTTTGAATTACCTTTAACGCACATAGCACTGCTACATGCCGTCATTCGAGGCAGAGCTCAGGCATATCTAAATTCTTTTATACCTAGCGATCTTAGAAGGAAATAGCCATTGATTCCCTTTATCACTCATTTATTAATGAGGGAGAATTTTTTTGGTTACCCAATGAAAACGCCATGTCTTTTGTTTTTTCCTTGTTAATCTACTCCTTTATTTAGTGATTTCTACAAAAAAAAATGTTAAAAAAAAAAAAAAAAAAAGAAAGAAAGAAAAGAAAAAGAAAAATAGGCAAATCAAAAGTGGGACCAGCAGATGGCGTAATGGTTAAGTCGCTGGACTCCCACGTAGTTGACCACAGTTCAGGTCCGGGACCAAGTGGCTTAAAACTCACCCCAGGCACGTGTGTGTGTGTGTGTGTGTATGCCCAAGATCCCGAGAGGAGAATAGAGTAGGGATGGTGGTGGGGCCATCGCCTCTGGGGCATGATTTCTCACTTTCTATCTGTCTCTCTCCATCTCCCCAGTGAGCACACACCCCATATAGCAAAAATTTCTCTAAAAATGTTAATAAAAATACCTCTCAAACATTTTTTTAGTCAGGTTCACCTTTGGACTAGTTTTAGACATGCACCGTAAGCCAGTGGAGGTTCAGAAGGGTCCTCCCAGCAGCATGAGCAGTGTGTCTACAGCTCAGACCCTGGGCAAAATAGACCAATCACCTGCCGGGATACAGGAGGCATCTGCCGAGTTTGACAGGGAGTGATGCACTGGTGCTTGTGATTGGCTGAAAACCCAGCCTTTTGTGATGACCTCTCTGTTGCTTGTTACGGGATCTACCCTTAAGCCAGGCTTTCCGTTTGTGGACACTGTTTGGTTGTCAGTTTTGTACTGAGGTACTCAGAGTTCAGAGGAGGCCCCAGGCAAATGTAACTTCATTTAAGAAGAAGGAATAAAATGCAGCTTTCTGGCATTATAAGGGTACAAATGCAGCTTATTTACATGCAAACCACCTGAAATGACCATTCCCTCAGGTCCTTCCCCCTTCATTTATTAGACAGTTCCCAGTTACCAAGGGTGACCTGCTGTGTGACCTTCGCCCTCTTCAGTCCAGCAGGGGAGTTGTCAACTCTAGAGTTTTCTCAACAGAAGTTTCAGGCCGCTTTCTTTGCAGAACACACTGGCAACATAGCTATTACGCTAACTGCTGGCCCCCAGAGGTTCTTTTCTTAATCACTCTATCCCCATAGCTAGAAGAGTTCTGACACACAGGAAATCCTCAACAAGTAATTGATCAACAATTGGTTGGCTGAATGAATGACTAGCTTAAAACAGAGCATGTTTCTCTAATAAGTAAATGCATTCAGAGGCCTCAGAGCCTTAGTTGTCCGCCTCTACTCTTTTCTGGAAAGGAAATGTCTCTTCTTGAGAAAGTGAGAATAACTTTATTAAAATATTTCCTAAATAAAATTGTGTTCCAAACCAAGAGCATTTGGTACTTTCTCTTGTTAAAAATGAGTGCTATGAAGTCAAAAAACTATATTTGAATCCTAACACTACACCGTATACATTTGGAAAAGCTGTTCTCTTGTTCACCTATTTAATAAATATCTTTTCACTGCTTTCTAGGAACTAGGAAACGTACCATGTACTGACGATTATGAAAAAATAAAACACATTTCCTATCTTGACAAACATCGTAGTTATAGTTGCATATATTCCTTTGAAGACTGTTTATTTATAAATTGGAATACTATTAACATTTTCTTATTAGAATATTTTGATGGTTAAATAAGATGGTGTATCCATGAGTGTTAGCTGTCTGTCTTAACAGAGAACTACTTACAGAACAGAATGGTCAATGCCGTGAACACTTTTGAATTACCTTTAACGCACATAGCACTGCTACATGCCGTCATTCGAGGCAGAGCTCAGGCATATCTAAATCTTTTATACCCTAGCGATCTTAGAAGGAAATAGCCATTGATTCCCTTTATCACTCATTTATTAATGAGGGAGAATTTTTTTGGTTACCCAATGAAAACGCCATGTCTTTTGTTTTTTCCTTGTTAATCTACTCCTTTATTTAGTGATTTCTACAAAAGAAAATGTTAAAAAAAAAAAAAAAAAAGAAAGAAAGAAAAGAAAAAGAAAAATAGGCAAATCAAAAGTGGGACCAGCAGATGGCATAATGGTTAAGTCGCTGGACTCCCACGTAGTTGACCACAGTTCAGGTCCGGGACCAAGTGGCTTAAAACTCACCCCAGGCACGTGTGTGTGTGTGTGTGTGTATGCCCAAGATCCCGAGAGGAGAATAGAGTAGGGATGGTGGTGGGGCCATCGCCTCTGGGGCATGATTTCTCACTTTCTGTCTCTCTCCATCTCCCCAGGGAGCACACACACCCTATAGCAAAAATTTCTCTAAAAATTTTAATAAAAATACCTCTCAAACATTTTTTTAGTCAGGTTCACCTTTGGACTAGTTTTAGACATGCACCGTAAGCCAGTGGAGGTTCAGAAGGGTCCTCCCAGCAGCGTGAGCAGTGTGTCTACAGCTCAGACCCTGGGCAAAATAGACCAATCACCTGCCGGGATACAGGAGGCATCTGCCGAGTTTGACAGGGCGTGATGCACTGGTGCTTGTGATTGGCTGAAAACCCAGCCTTTTGTGATGACCTCTCTGTTGCTTGTTACGGGATCTACCCTTAAGCCAGGCTTTCCGTTTGTGGACACTGTTTGGTTGTCAGTTTTGTACTGAGGTACTCAGAGTTCAGAGGAGGCCCCAGGCAAATGTAACTTCATTTAAGAAGAAGGAATAAAATGCAGCTTTCTGGCATTATAAGGGTACAAATGCAGCTTATTTACATGCAAACCACCTGAAATGACCATTCCCTCAGGTCCTTCCCCCTTCATTTATTAGACAGTTCCCAGTTACCAAGGGTGACCTGCTGTGTGACCTTCGCCCTCTTCAGTCCAGCAGGGGAGTTGTCAACTCTAGAGTTTTCTCAACAGAAGTTTCAGGCCGCTTTCTTTGCAGAACACACTGGTGCTCAGGGTAGTGAATATTAGCAGAGAGATGGTTCCCCGCCTTGGGTAGGAGTCCCTGAGGCCCCCATTCCCTCCCTTCGACTGCTGGGTCTGTGGAATATCTACATTGGCCCTTCCCCCAGTGCTGTCACTTAGAAGTTAGTTAGCTCAGAGCACATTAAGAATTTTTAGGGCACCCTGCAGCCAAGCTCCACTAGCCAGAAATCTGTTACAGTATTAGCTTCAATCTAAGTAAATAATGTTCCATTCATTCATCCATCCATCATTTAGGGAGGAGCTGCTTGTGCCAGGCTTTGTGTTAAAACAGTGGCACTACATCTGGAAGTAGAACACCGTTCATGTGCTCCGAAACGAAAACTCGTGGTGTCTGCTGGTGGTCTTACCAAGCAACGCCGTGTACTTCTATTGGCGAATTCCGAAAGGCCATCTCATCTCAATCTTGGATTTCTTAAATTCACAAAGCCAGTCATCAGAACATTTTCTTTCTGAAAGAAAAAGGTTTTAGATCTGTTCTCCACACTTTTCACTGAGTTGTTGGCCATCTTCAAATCTCCTTCAAATTACTTTAGTTCCGTTTAAAAACCTTTACGTGGTCCAACTTTTCCAAATGTGCTATTTCTTCTCTTAAAGTTTTCTTTGAAACACGCAGTACTCATGAGATCACAATGAAATGGCTTAATAATGGTTCATTAAAGCTTTATCTCGTTTTTCTTGTCACTTTTCTCTGTGAGCTGTCACCAGGTCAGGTTTTAGAGAAATAATTGAGCTGAAAAGTAAGTTACCCCCATAGTTGCATCTTTTCCCCCTCCCTGTATTTCTTCCTTTTTCACATTTTTGTTGAATGTTTCCAATGCATATTAAAATAGCAGAAATAAAGACATAGAAGCCATCAAAATCTATTTCATGCATTAACACACGTCGGCTATTTGTGCAAAAGTATTTTCTTAATTAAAGTCTAATTTTTTTTTGTAAAACCACAGTTCTCAGCTCCTTCAAAGTTGAATATGAATGAATGATAATGCAACCCCATACTGTACGGGATCACTTACATTTGCAAAGCAAATCTGAAAATCTTACCTCATGTAGATTTCTAACGTGCCCATGATAGACACATAGCACATAAAGACACAGAAAATAAGGGAACCAGCAGTTAGCGTAATGGCTATGTCGCTAGACTCCCACGTAGTCGACCGCGGTTCGTGTCCCGGACCCGGTGGCTTAAAACTCACGCGGGGCGCGTGTGCGTGAGTGCCCAAGATCCCGAGAGGAGAATGGAGGAGAAGGGATTGCGGCTTGACCAACCCCCCTGGGGGTGATTTCTCGCTTTCTGTCTCTATGTCTCTCTCTGTCTGTCTGGCGAGCGCACGCGCCCTACAGTGAAAATCTCTCC
>NW_006159999.1:997209-1002577 GCF_000334495.1 Tupaia belangeri chinensis | reverse complement strand
CTCGCTTTCTGTCTCTATGTCTCTCTCTGTCTGTCTGGCGAGCGCACGCGCCCTACAGTGAAAATCTCTCCCAAAAAAAAAAAAAAGACACAGAAAATAAAACGGTTCAAAAATTTAGTAACTAAATCAGATAACATAGCCAAAATCAGTTATGAAACCCCTTTTACTAACTCCACGTCATCTGTATTCTCCATTAGACTATGAAGTATAGAATGTAAAGGCAGTTTTTTAAACTAGTATTCACTCGTGCCTAGCTCAATAACCTTGACATACAACATGGTTAATTCTGTTCACCTCACCTTTTCTTGACCTGTACCTTACCTATGCCAGTGAGTCTCTGCTGTGTGCTAAATATTGGAAATGTTCTGGATGTAAACTTTATCATAAGCATAATTAGATAATACTTTCAGGAAAATATGATACGAAATACCAGATATTGGGACCAACAGGTAGTGTGTTGGTTAAGGCCTGGACTCCCACATAGCTGATCATGGTTCAAGTCCTGGACCTGGCAGCTTGCTTTTCACTGTCTGCTTCTCTCTCTTTCTCTGTCTCTCTCTCTGGTGAGCACACATGCTCTATAGAAAATTAAAATATATAAAAATGAAGAAAAGAAAATAAATATTTCTTTAAAATATCAGATATCTCATGAAAGAACTCAACATTTTACTAAGTTTTGGTATTAGTAATAGTTAATTATTTCATATGACATATGGAAAATAAGCATTTCAGTGTGGCTTATAAAATATTGATTTTTAGACACCCATTCCAATACTCCGCATAATAGGGTTGGATTGTGTAGAACGTGACATGTGAGATTTTAAAAAAAGAAAAAGACTCAGAGAGCTTAATTCAGCCTTCCAATTTCATGCCACCTGGACTTAAACCAGATTATTCTGAGCGGCTGCAAGTTCAGTCATCCTTCCGCACAGTATTCTTTCACTGTGAAAACAGTTAAGACAAAATGTAGGTAAAGAAAAACGGTAAAAAATAGAGGACCCGTTTGTCACTTGCGTGAGAGATGTAACTGCTAACTAAGCATCATTGTTGTCATGGGAACTTTCTATTTGCATTAGTGACGTCAGCCTTAGTTCAATGAACAGCTGGGCCTCATAGGTACCCAATGCTCAGGAGCACAGTCTCTGTCTCCTGACGTCCCAGTGTGGCTCTGGTTTGGTAAGACCATAGCCCACGCACTGAACAGCGAGGACCTCACCCTTGGTTTATACAGAACACCTCAGCTACGTACTTGGTCCAACGGTCTGGGCTATTCAATGTTGCTGCATAATTACTAAGTAAGCATTTTGAACTTAATACTTAAAAGCTTTGAGTATACGATCTCAGTGATAATTGAGGTACACGGTACTAACCTCACAATTAAAAACTGTGAAGCCCAGGTTCATTTTGGTGATGAGAACATCTAAAACTGTATAAAATTACTTTGAGAAACTTTTCTTCATCTATAATAATTACATTCAAAAGAACTTGGAGCCAACAAGTGGTATGGCACCATGAGACTGGACCCCCACAGGGCTGACTGCAGTTTGAGTCCCAGACCTAGAGCCTTGCGACTTATGCTGGGCACATGTGTGTGCATGCCTGTAATCTCAAGAGCAGAGTGAAAGAGAAGGGATTGTGGCCTGGCCATGCCCTGTGTGCAGGGGAGGGGATTTCTCACTTTCCCTCTCTGTCTCCCTGTGAGCACCTATGGCAACACCTAAAATAAATAAATTAATAAAATAAAGAATTCCGACTCTAAAACAAATACACTTCTAATTTACAGAAAATACAGTTTGGAGGATTGTAGAAGGAAAAGTTGGTTACTCACACTATTTACAGGTAAATAGTTTTATCTGTGGGCATGGCATTTTTACTCATCTTTAATGGCATAAAATTAGCAAGTTCCTTAATTGACATTAATTGGAGGAACTAAGATTAATTCAGAAACTTTAATTATTTACTATAGAAGTTATTAAAAATGGGCCAGCCTCATAGCCCTGTGATTTAGGGAGCCAAGTTCCTCATGGCTGACCTTGGTTTGAATTCTGGCCTCGATGACTTGAAAACACAGCAGGCATGTGTGCACATCCTACCAGGATGGAGAAATAATGGAGAAGGTATTCCAGTGTGGCCATGCCCCACTGAAGGATGCTTTCTCTCTCTCTCCCTCCCTCCCCCTCCCCCAATCTGGCAAATACATGTGCCCTTAGGCAATTAACAAAAACAAAATGATAAAAACTGTTACGAAAACAAATTGAGGCAAGAATGAATAATAAAATGAGTAGAAGAACAGTTCACCTTCATTTTTAACAGCAGACTTAGGTTTTTCATCAGCAGTTCAAGTAGGAAGTGGCTAAGACTATAACAACCACAGAAAGGAATTAGCTTGCCTTACCCTCATTTTCCTGTTGGCTAGAATATCTAAACCCAGAGCCAAGAAGTCTTCCAGGAAACTGGAGCAGAATCTGACTTCCAGCTAAACTAGCTCAGGAGGAAAATTGGAATGCTTGGAATGCTTGAGAATTCAAGGGTTCTGGCTGTGATTCTCTGAATTTAGAAAATCATTTGATACCGCCACCAGGTCTGAGGGCATTTAGCCATTCAATGCGTGTACGGAGCTCATTTTGTGTTTATGTATTAATGTCCATCTTATGTTCCAGAAATGGGATTTGCATTTCATTTCAGGGTTTTTTGGGGTCATTTGTGTCATTCTGCTATTGACTGGAGCCTTTCTGCACAGGAGATGCGGTGTGAAGCCTGGAGAGGCGGAGGGCCCAGGAGGCAGGCTGTTAGCTAACTGGGTTCCAAGCCCTTTGGCAAGAGGGTAAGACAAAGGCATATGGCAGAGGGGAGAAGTTGCTACTCCTGCCATTTTTACTGTCTCCTCCACAGATTTCCTGGCAAGGGAAATACTACATGCAAAGAAGAAGAGAACTCATTTATTACACAGAGAAAAGTTGTCACTGCTACCATTTTTACTCTCTCCTCCACAGATTCGCTGGCAAGAGGAAGAGAAAGAATCCAGGGCCCAGGAATGTCCTCTGTGTGGTCTGACAGAGCCCTGGACGTGCATTTGCCCCATCGCCTATGATATCGGTAGGAAGAAAGTTTCATTAAATAAATAACACACAACATCTTTTCTTGGCAACACTGGGGCAGGTGAAGCAAAAGGGAGAAAGATCCATAAAAGTGAAAAATTGAACAAAGGCTGCTAAATAGAGTCACTGTCTAAGCCAAACATGTGAAACCTTAGCTTTTCCTCTCAGCTATTAAACTGGCTATTTGACAGAAGTGCTCAGGAATCGCCAAACAACATCATTAAAAACTCCAGTGGGATTGCTGGGGTAACGTTACCATGTAGGCCCAGAGGCCTCAGTGGAAATTAGACGCAGATGAATTTGTGGTATTGTGCGACTTAGATCATGATGGAGAAATACTAGTCTGCTGCTCACCTGGCTGTCGGGAGCGCTGGAGAATAAACACTCCTGCGTCTGCACTCATGGGGGCCTTGGGAATCCCAGCAGGGCCACCTGGTCATTCCCTTCTTGTTCTCACAACCCTCAGGGGTGCAGTCACTTCCCCACCCTCCTCTCCTGACCCGAATAGCATTGGACCCACTGGGACGGCTGGTAAACTTCCACTGACTTCCAGCTTCTTCACTTTCTCCAGAAGGGATCACAATGCATTGCCATGATCTATACCTTTAAAACTCCATGAGCCTCGGGACCAGCAGATGGCATAATGATTACATTGCTGAACTCCCATGTAGTCCGCCACAGTTCAAGTCCTGGGCTATCCCCTGGGGGGTAATTTCTCACGTTCTGTCTGTCTGTCACTGTCTTTTGGGTGAGCACACATGCTATAGCAAACACTTCTCTTAAAATACACACACACACACACATCTCCTAGAAGTGTGATGAGAAACAGACAAACACAGTTTTTGAGTTGATACAAAATTTTCCAGCAGATAAAGTAGACCAATCAAGACTGCAAAGGAAGCGGCATGAAGAAGGCCTCCGTCGTTCACCCTGACAGCAAGCCTGGCCTTAGGGACACAGGCTGTGCCATGCCACTGTGTGCAGCCAGAGCCACTCGGGAGGCTCAGGTCTTGGTCCTGGGTGGCGCTGACCACACCAGGCACGTGCAGACTCAGGGTCTGCTGGCTGGAAGGCCCTGGAGAGAACTGCATGGTGCATCTACAGCCTCCTCCCCATGGCTCTCAAGAAGTTAATAAAATAATAATAATAATAAAAAGTGTGATGTTCCAAATCCTGGTGAATGTCGGAACACAGGCAACACGGCTGTCCTGAGATCAGGTCACATAGTGGGGATCACAGAAGGATCTTAGAGGATCTGAGAAGCTACAATAAAGACACCCAACAGATCCACCCCGGCACACAGGATCCCATGATGGGCACGGCCCGGTAAATGGGTCAAGTCGGTCAGTGAACCTGAGGAAACCCTTGCAGACCGTGAGTTGCTGAGAAGTACAAAAATTCTACATGCACGGATCTAAGAGAACGAAGAGGAGAATTTACAGGATGGCATTGGTCTAAGCTCTTAGGACTCTCAGAAATACCGATCAGATCAGTTGTTAAATGGCAGAGCTTATTCCTACGTGACTATGCCGCAGAGACCAGAGGAGCAGGGCAAGGACACGAGACAAAGGAAAGGGAAGGGTCCGGTGGCCGTAGGGGAAGCAGACCTAAGTTACCGTAAATAAGGAAACGCGAATCCCCGTGTCAGAGAGAGAGGCCTGAAGAGGGCAATCTCCTTAAAGAATTAAAGAAGTGTATAAACGAGCTGCATGCCCTCCCCAAAATGAAACACACAAACAAACAAATGCAAAAAGCTTGTCTTGGCTTTGACTTTCACAGAGGGAGTCTCCCAGACCTGCAGGGTCACCTGCTCACACTAATCCACCACTGCTTCAGAGCATAAAATAGAAAACTACTCAAAATTCCCCTCGTGAGAAAAGCATGACATTGTTACCGACGTCTAACAACTGAGTAAGTCAGTCTACAAGTCAACCCCAGTAATCAATATCAAGAAAACGTCTTACATTTAATTTAGCAAATAACCACATGTAAAACAGTGAATAAATACCACGTGATACGGAGAGCTTCTTTTATTTTATTTGTGGTTTTATTTTTATTTATTTATAAAAGACATTCAAATAGGAGAAGAAGAGAAATGGCTCCTATTCTCAGATGACTTAATTATACACATGGAAAACTCATAGAGTTCTAGTTTTTCTTGACCAACCCAAGACTGCTGGGCCACAGAGCTAGCCCTACTCTTTTTTTTTTTTTTTTTTTTTTCAGGGGGGGGGTTTTTTCTCTAGGGGGGGCGCGCCGCCCCAAAAAGA
>NW_006159999.1:975288-997197 GCF_000334495.1 Tupaia belangeri chinensis | reverse complement strand
AAGTGAGAAGTCACCTCCCAGAGGGGATGGCCATGCCGCAGTCCCTTCTCCTCCATTCTCCTCTCAGGATCTTGGGCACGCACGCACACGTGCCAAACGTGAGTTAAGCCACCCGGTCCTGGAACTCGAACCGTGGTCGACTCCATGGGAGTCCAGCGACATAGCCATTATGTTAACTGCTGGTCCCACCCTAGTCCTATTTTTAAACCTAGTGCACTTCAGTTAAAATACTCTCCTCACTGAATGTACTTTATTTATTTTCCTGTGTTAAAGTTGTATGGTTTCACAAACAGATTTAATTTCTTAAATATTAAATAATATCCTAAATGTAATATCTGTTACAAAATGTATTATTTATTTATTTAAGGTTTTCATCATAAGCTACACGTGCTTGCCAACGAGAGAGAGATGGAGAGAGAAAATAAGAAATCCTCCCCTAGTGGGGATAGCCACACCACAATCCTTTCTCTTCCATTCTCTTTTTGGGATTTTGGGTATGCACACACATGTGCCAGGAGTGATTTTCAAACTGCATGGTCTGGGACTCGAAGCCCTGCAGGTCATAAGGGAGTCCAGCATTTAACCACTATGCCACCAGCTACGCCCTTAGCCCAGTTTCAATGATTTGATCAGAAAAGTCCGTACTTGTCTTTTCTTCACCTGCCTCACTTTCTCCATGAATTGCCCGGCTCTGCTCTGGGTGCCTGGCCTTCATAATCTGCTGCGGCCTTTCTGTCGCCTGGTTTTCTAGCCTTTTCTACTTTTGTATGTCAACAAAAATCATTCATTCCAGGTAAATGCCTGTTCTGTTCTACTGTCCTACCCTGCCTTTTTTGGGGGGGGAAAGGTTTTTGCTATAAGGCACGTGTGCTCACCAGAGAGACAGAGACAGAGAGACAGAAAGTGAGAAATCACCCTCCAGGGGGGATGACCACGCCACAATCCCTTCTCCTCCATTCTCCTCTCGGGATCTTGGGCACACATGCACATGCGCCTGGTGTGAGTTTAAGCCACCGGGTCCGGGACTCAAACCATGGTCGACTACGTGGGAGTCCAGCGACATAGCCATTATGCTAACTGCTGGTCCCCTACCCTGTCTTTTTTAATGTCGTGGTTTTGGTTTTCGGTTTTGTTGCTATACAACACTGCGCTCCTGGGCATCTGAGAGCGAATCAGTGACGTCAGTGACCTGTTCGAAATTCAAGTCTGTCAGGGCAGTGCTTGATGGCACCTTCCACTCCAGTCACTGCTGTAAACCCACGAGGTTTACATTCCATGAGAATGCTTTCACTGCAGTGAGTCCCAGCTTGGCCGAGCCGTGGTGGCACAGGGGCTAGGGCACTGGTATGCAGTTCTGGAAGACGGTGGAAGGACCCCAGGTCAACCTGAGCACACCAGCTGAGCACGGACCCATGGTTCTGGCTGTTGGAGGGATGTGGGTTCAAGGGGAAAGGAACCTCAATTTGATCGGATACTTTAAAGGGCTTCTCTTCCTCTCAAGAAATACAATAAACTTTAAAAAATATTTCCTAGTCTGACACACGTTTAAATGGTCATCTATACTTTAACGGTGTATACGGTAAGTACCCTCAGGGTATGGTTATTGAGGACATATGTCCGTTTTTCCCTAGTTCTAAAATCTTTTCCTGAGGGTCCCACCCACAAACAGTAACAGACCGTTTTGACCCATTGGTAACAAGACCCTTCCTACATCCCGTTCTTAGTTAGAATAGTTTCGTAGTGATGTGCATGAAGCCTCCCTATCGCTGTCAAAGTATGTTCTTTTACTGACGTCAGGAAACCTTCCTTTTCCAATCACCAACCTAAAATCTGTAAAAACCCACCTATAACCTACAAGACCCCACTTCCACATGTCCCACCTCTTGGGGCCAGACCAAAGGAAAAACTCTTCGCTAAATTCTCAAGTTTGTCTCTCATTCTCAAAATTAAAAAGTAAATAAATAAATAAACAAACAACCCCACCCCAGAAAGGCATGTTTTGCCTCCTTTCTGGGCCTAAGTCTCACATATTCATGCTTAGAAATCGAGCACATTAATTATTATTTTTATGGAGTTGGTTATGTCCATCGACATTGTCACATACCGTTCCATACAGTATGAGACCCTGAGTGGCCATAATCAGTTTTCAATACCTTCATTTAGGGACT
The DNA here is from genome assembly GCF_000334495.1 of Tupaia belangeri chinensis. Taxonomy (NCBI): domain Eukaryota; kingdom Metazoa; phylum Chordata; class Mammalia; order Scandentia; family Tupaiidae; genus Tupaia; species Tupaia belangeri. The sequence continues at coordinate 995,029 of NW_006159999.1, read as the reverse complement.
CTAGGGGTAGCTCTGTATCCTGTGCAGCTCTTCACGTGACATCTTGCAACCATTAAATTGCTATGTTCAATTTTTTTTATCGTTGACAACATTGAGTTTAATTTATCATCCACATGTGCAATTCTTCTGATCAAACAGAACTCTTTTGTCATTCAATTACAAGCTGTGACAATACCTAGACACTGAAAAATATTTATAGGACATGTTCTTGGGTCAGTAGCTGCTCCAACAATCAAATGAAAAATGCTTAACTGTCTTTGCTATGGATAACGAACCAGTTTAAATAGTACTAGATGATCCATTTTATTAGGATGTCAGGAAAATCATAATATATTTTTCTATGTTTTTTATTGCACAACAATGTATCATGACTTTCTTGACAACCCACTAAGTCTTTCGTATTTCCTGTGGAATGGAGGCATGTGTAAAGGAAGACTTTAGATTTTCTTCAAACACTCAGTTCCCTAGAAAGGTGATCCCAGCCCTGTCCGTTCTCCACTCGTCCTAACAAAGAGTGAGCAGAGTGGTCGGTTATGCAGTTGTTAGTATAGTCAGTTCTGTAACTAAGATCTCTCAGTAAGCGTTTATGTGGGATACCTCATGTAAGAAAGTAGCAGACAGAAATCTAAGATGGCCTCCGGACATTCCAGCCTCTAGTCAGTAAAAGGGATTTGCAGATATATTCAGGAATACTTAGTAGACCTTAAAATATAGAGGTTATCCAAGTGGTTTGACCTAGTCATAGGAGACTTTAAAAACATAGTATTCTCTGGCTGATAACAGAAAAAAAATCCAAGAGATTCGCAGCATAAGGGGTTTGAAAGGAGTTCTTCTTCCCTTGCTGCAAAGACAAAGCTATGAGACTAGCTGATAGCATCTGAGAGAACTCCCAGCACTAAAGGAGGCACTTCAACCCTACAACCACAAGTAACTGGGATCTGCCAAAAACCTCAACTAGCGTCTAAGCAGGTTATCCCTGTAGCTGATAGCTTCCATTAAGAGGCCGGCCAATGTGTGACTGGCCTTGTGAACCCCTAAGCATACAACCCGGGTAAATTTACCCAAACATCTGACCTACAGGGTGAAAGGCTAGCATATGGGTATTGGTTTTGTTTTTTCTTGTTGTTAGTTTTGTTTTTGCTATAGAGTAATAGGGAGGGACAGTGAGAAGTTATCCCTTCAGGGGGGATGGCCACACCGCAATCCCTTCTCCTCCCCTCTACCCCTGGGATATTGGACATGCACACACACACGAGCCCAGTGTGATGTTCAAGTTACTAGGTCTGGAATTCCAACCACACAGCTGACCACTTGTATGCCACTTGCAGGCCCCTCCGTGGGCATTGTTTTTAAGCCAGGATGTTGGGGAAGTTTTTCTTGCAGTGACTTAGAACTAGTCCAGTATTCACTACTACAAGTACTATTCCCACCACCACCACTGTGCACAGCAGTTAAACTGTGCTTGTTTCATGCCAGATGGTCTCTAAACACTTCTCAAACATTAATCAATGCTCATAACAACCCACCGCAAAAGTAGTGTTACTTTTCCAAATGGAGATGAAAAAATTGAAGTACATAACTGTAAGTAACTTAGCAAAGTCAGTGATAATAAGTGGTGGGATCAGGATCGGCCTTGAAACTCAAGCAAGTTGACTGCAGATGTCAGGTCCTAAATTACACATTCCATTAACATGTTTTTACATAACATTGCACTCACACATTGCGTTTATCTAAGACTATTTGCATCTAGTTTCTTTGAAAAAAACTCCAGATGTTTAGTTGGTACTCTGACAAAATTCATTCATTCAGCAAATATTTGCACAGTAATTTAATTGCTAATGCACAGAAAGCATAATCACTCCCAAAGCAGGAGGAAGAGATCTTAAACAAACCAACACAGATCTCCTGGTTAAATATTAAGTCTAATGAAGAAAAGACACAATACATAAATAAATAACTCTTTTTTGTGAAGAGATTACCAGCTCAGTACCCCAAATTAGCTTTCTTTCACTTATTGGAATAATGTTTTTCTTGTTATTTGGGATATTTTCTTTGCATTTCAATTCCGTTGGTGTTCTGGTTTTTTTTGTCTGTTTTGCTTGTTACGACACTCTAAAAACTTATTAGAGGACTTGGAATATATATTGTAGATAAATATTTTCCAGAAAAAGTTACTGTATGAGTGAATGAATGATGAATTAGCTTCTACATCACTGGTTAGGATATATGTAAATATACATGTATTTGTAAATACTTTTCCTCATTGACAAGACATAGAGTTCCAGAGTAGAAATAATAGTAAAATCAAAGTTATTTTGAGATGGCTGCTTCCAGATAGTTTGTAGAAGATTACGAAATGCCAATATTTCTTCTGTAAAATTAAGAGAATGCCAGGTAAATTGAAATATCAATCAATGAGTAAAGGTATACAACAGGTATGGAAGCAAATAAGTGACTAAAACCCCAGAGGACAGTAAATGTTTACGGGTAAGCAGAGCTGGCAGGCCACTCTAACGTCCAGAGTGTGCTAGGTCTAGGGACAGGAGGCTGGAAGAGGAAGCTGGTGCGAGGCAGGTCCCCTTCGCTGAGATGAGGCGGAACCAGAGATGAGACGGAACCAGCGGAACACCAGTGCTGCCTGAGGACTCGTGAGCAGCTGGACTCTCAAGATGTTCCAGCCACAGAGACAGTTTTCTCTGCACCTTCTCTACTCCCCATTTTTGTCCTTGGTGCTTTTACTGATGAAAAGAGAATAGAAAATGTAGGGGGCTGGATAGAAAACAAAAAGATCCTGAATCTCAGTGTTTAGATCCCGACGTTCTGCTAGAGGAAATCCTGAAATCAACCAGAAGATGTTTGAAAGCAAAGAGAAATTAGTAATTCAGGGTCTGATCCACTGAAATCCTGATTAGAAGGAGAAAGTGAACTCACCCTAACCCAGCTGCCTGACAGTAGGAAGAATGAGTTCTTCTGGAGAAAAGTTATTATCTACTTCGGTCTCCCTTATTTACATACAAACTGACCAGTATGAAATACAAAAATGTAAAGTATACAGAGAAGCAAGTATAAGTCATAATAAAAGAAAATCACCCATAAGCGGTTAAGTTAAATGGAAGAATGGTGGGGTTGTCATAGGATGGGAGAGTTGAGCTGCGTTCTGAAGTCCTTGGTTCTTTGGGCCCAGATCACTAAAATTAGAGACCTGTCCCTAGGCCCCAAATAAAGCCACAACTACAATAAAAGTAGGTAGGAAAGAGAATGTAATAGGAAAGAAAGGTTTTAGAAAAGTACACCCTGAAGACCTTTGGGCCCGCAGGTTGCCAGGTAGCAACCACTGTGTTTAGAGCTGGTTTAGGTGTTATTTTTATGAGTAGAGATGATCATGAATGTTTAATGGTGGGAGGTCTGTCACACTGTTTATGTCTTTTGTTTGAATTTGGGGGCTTTCTCTTGAGCTTGCTCATCTCTCTCACAGGTGAAGAATTTGAGGAATTTGACTACCTAACTGCGCGCGAGAGCCATGCTGCCTAATTAGGACAGACTGCCCAATTAGTTACTGCCGCAGTGGGAACCGGGATGTTAACCAAAATATCTGGTTGGATCTTTTTGTATTTATGAGGGATGATAAGAGGGAAATTTACAATCATCCCTGTGTGTCTTCCTCAGGTACCAAGGAAGAAAAATAGTATTTGCCTCGCCTTCCTGACGCCAGGAGCTGGGTGGGAAGAAGGCACTCAGGGCGGGCCTGGTTGTAACTCCTGATAAACTGATTGATGGGACGTGTGTCCTTCTGCTATTCTCTGAGGGCTGCTGCTCCAGCAGGTGGCATGGTGGCTAAGTGCACTGACTCCCACATGACTGACCACTGTTCGAGTCTCAGAGCTAGTGGCTTGCTTTAGCACTTCCCTCCCTCTCAAATTAAAAAAAAAAAAAATCAAGAAAATAAGTAATTCCTAAAAGTGTATTTTTTAAAAGTATAAAATATAGTATGTATAAAAACTAAAACTAACCTGAGAAGGTGAAATGATTGACATGACAGTAAAACACCTGCGTTTTGTTTGAAGTGGTAAATGATAACTCCAGGCAGTTCTATAAGTTATCTGTTTTATCCCTTTTATTCACTTTCTTTTTTAGATTAAGCCTGTATTTTCTTAGTATTCTTACCATTTGACTTCTACAGACTATTTCAACATGCATTTTTAATTATATTTTCCGTGGCCAATCTAGAGCATAAAATCCGTAATTCATCATAGTTCACTTCGAATTACTAATATAATACCTCATGACACTGTTCAAACCTTTCAATAGCGTCCTTTCAGATATGCCTTATTTTCTCTACGCTGTTTAAACTTAACTTCTAAGTATGATATAGGCCTACAGCTTTGATTTGTCTTAGAATCTCTCTCTTTGTTTTTGATACTGCAGAATAGGTTTACTTAAAAATTAATTCTAAGGGCCAACAGGTGGCATAGTGGTAAGGTTCTGGACTCCCCCCTGGCTGACTGCAGTTCAAATCCCAGACCCAGTGGCCTGAAACTCACGCTGGGCATGTGTGCACGGGTGCCCAAGATCCTCAGAGAAGAATGGAAGAGAAGGGTTTGCAGCATGGCCATCCTTCCGAGGGGATGATTTCTAGCTTTCTGTCTCTCTATCTCTCTGCATGAGCACTATAGCAAAACTCCCTCAAAAATATATATAGTAATAATAATTCTAAAGCAACACTTTTTTTTTATTTTGAAGATTACTATCTTTAATGTTTCTGAGAGGGACCCTCTTCATTTTTTTTTATTGCTGATTATTCAACAATAATTTTTTGTGAATAGTTTTAAGATTTCTCTCTTTGGTTTTCAGGAGTCTGACTCTGATGTGTGTAGTTGTAGTTTTCTTTTTTTTTTTTTTGGAGAGGTTTTCACTATAGGGCGCGTGCGCTCGCCAGACAGATAGAGAGAGACATAGAGACAGAAAGCGAGGGTGCCCCTGGGGGATGGTCATGCCGCAATCCCTTCTCCTCCATTGTCCTCTCGGGATCTTGGGCATGCATGCACACGTGCCTGGCATGAGTTTTAAGCCACTGGGTCCGGGACTTGAACTGCGGTTGACTACGTGGGAGTCCAGCGACATAGCCATTATGCTAACTGCTGGTTCCCTAGTTGTAGTTTTCTTGTAGTTTTCATTGTGCTTGTGGTTTCCTGAGCTTCCCGGAAGCTGTTCATTCATTGGAGGAAGCTCTTGCTTACTAGCTTTCAGTTATTTCCTCTTTAATGTCTGTTTTCTGAAATTCCAATTACATGTGCTTACAAGCATTTAAACTTGGCCTGTGGGTCTCCACCTCTAATATTCTGGCTCCCCCCAGCACACTCAATTCGGTCTGCACGGTTTCCACTGACCCTTTCTCAGTCAGGCCTGACCGTGGCTTTGTCCTGTTTGCAGTTTATTGAGATCAGTGAACTCAGTAAGTTCAGGGCACATTTTTGCGTAGAAAAACAGAAAGAAAAAGTCATGACTTTCCCATACTACAGTGAAAATTAATTTGGTCTACATTGTTATGTTTTAATACATCATCTTTTGGACCCCCTTTCCCCCCAATTTTTCCTTTACATTCTTTAACATATTTTAATGGTTATTTTCAGGGTCTTCACTTTTGACATTCAACATGAACCTTTCTTCCATTTATTTTGATTTTTTAAAGTCTTTTTAATAAAGAATCAGTTTATTTAATTTTCAATGGCCACACCCGTTTTAAAGAATCTACGGGGAGAAAGATAGTGTTTTATGTTTACTCAATCTCTTAAATTGATTGTGAAATTTCCTCTTTCTGCAGTTTCATCTTCATTTGTAAAACTCCACGTCTCCCTTTTGTATCATTTATATGCAGCTTGAGGAAGCTCCTTCAGCATTTATGAGGGCAAGCCTGCGGTGACAAGTTCTTATTGTTCCCTTTCATCTAAGAATGGCTCAATTATTTTTTTCTTCATTACTGAAGTATATCTTCCCCTGCTAAAGAATTCAGCATTGACGTTACCCTTCTTGGAGACCTTTAAAGAAATTACTCTAATGTTTTTTGTCTTCTATGATTTCTGTTGTGAAAATCTACAATTATTCAAATCATTATTCTTGTATGCAACTATGCTTTTCTTCCAGCAGTTGAAAGGTTGTATTCCTTTACTTTTGTTTCTTAGAAGTTTCCGTTTGCTATACTTCGATGTTCTTTTCTTCAAGTTTGTGTTCTTTGGGGTCTATAGAACTTGTGAAATCTAAACTGTTCTCCTTCACCAACTAGGGAAATTTTCAACTACTTTTTATTTAAATATTTTCCATCTACCAATCTCCTTCTCCTCTCTTTCAGGGACTCAAGTGATACCAATGTTAGAACTTCTGATATTATTCCACTCTGTGAGTTGGTTCAATGTTTCCCAATTATCTCTCACTATCCCTCAGATTGAATAATGTCAACTGCTCTAGCTTTCATTGTACATAAACTTAATTCTGTGATTGAGCCTTCTAGTTATAATTCATATGTTGTATATTTTTGGTTTCAAAATTTTTCATTTCGTTCTCTTGTATAATACTATTCAGTCCAGAATGTTTTTTCATCTATCTTTCCATGTATTTCAAGGACATGCACCTATGAAACATGGTTATAATCATTACTTAAAAGTTTGTGTCCGATCATTTGAACGTTTTGGTCACTGGAAGTTGACTTTCCCCTTAAGAAAATCAGATTTAATCAATCGATTCAATTTATGTAATGAACTATGGGTCCCTGTTTCTTTGCAAGTCCTTTGGATTATGTCTTGGAAAGCTAAATGTACTCTGAGAACCCGAATACTGTTAGAATTGTTTGGACCACGTTAGTTGTCTCCTTTTATCAGTCTGTAAGCTCAGGGTCAGAGTGCTATGAGTACCTGGAAGTTGTTCTTTTATGGGAAACAACTCGACAGCTGGTTCAGGTTTTAAAGACGTTTCTGGACTCTAGGTTCACCGTGCACATGTGTCCCTACAGAGCTGTCTGAGACATGGGGGACACTTTATACGACTGCTCTCTTTTCCCTGTGCTGTTTCCTTGGGTCTCTTTCCTCCATTCACACTCTATGTGTGGACCGGGACTTCTATGAGCTTGCACACTGTGTTAGGGGCTTCCTTTCTGCTCTTCTGCATCGGGGATTTCCCACGACTAGAAACCTACTTTTAATGGTTGATTAAAAAAAAGGGGGGGATATTCACTAGCTTAGACAGAAAATAGGAAAAATAGATAAGACAATTGCCCTCAGGCTGCCTCTTACAGGGATTATTTTCCCAGTCCTCTATCTGGAAAGACACCTGTCTTGGGTTTTTCTTTGTGCCTACTTTATAGTTTTGTTATTTGGACCACACTAGGGACAATGCCAAAATATATAAGGAATAATAAAAAACACAACATAGGCTCTCCACAGTACAGCTTCTTCCTTGAACTTTGAGCTCTCTCCCAACTCTATCAACTACCCTTTACTTCTCCGCATCCTCATAGCATTGTTTAGTGAGAGAGACGCCTCTATAGTGAATGTGCTCCATCTTTGATGGGGCTGAAACGTTCCTCTGAGGTCTAATTCCGGTCCTTGTACTATGTGTACCTGCAAGTTGTTATTTTTCAACTTCATTGTACTAGTTTTATACTTCCATGTTTCTGTCACATATGTTAAAGCTTGTCATTTGCTTTGAGAAGAGGAGAAAAAAGAAGAAGAAACGGAGGGGAAAATAAGGATCATGAGTAAGCTCTCTGTGTTTCTCTCTCTTGGCCTTCGGTGTGTGCGTGCATCCCTCCCCTAGGGGATGGTAGAATCATTTAAGAACACATATCCAATAAACTATCTCTCTTCATTATACAAGAAGAGCTGGCTTTTAACTCACCAAAAATAGAGTGTGAGAAACAGTTAGGCAAGTTTCTCAGACTCCCAAACTGATACCATTATGGTTTTATAAAATGGTATGCCTTCGAATGTATATGCCAAAAATAGTTTTTTAAATTTCATTTTCCAGCTTTAAAATGCTCTCTTTGTATTCATATTCCTCGATGATAATTTAATATTCAGTTTAAAGTATAATTTGCTAATAAGTACTAAAGTCAAGACGACAATTGTTAGTGAGCTCCATTACTGAGGACGTATTAAATCAAGTGAGAAGGGAAACAAATTAACGAATCTAATTGTTCTCCACTCCAGGCAGTAATGTTCAGAGGTTAACAAATCAAGCAAGATTTTCACCGAGAGAATGAAAAAGAGTGCCTTTTAAAGCAGTCAAAACTGCACTGCTGCTTGACATCTGAAGAACCCAGGGGCCACTTCCAATTACTCGACGACCCTCTCATGTCTCATCATCTAATAGATCCTTAGTTCTCCTTTCTGTCAAGAGACTCTGATGCCCTGCTTGTAATTTTATGGCTTAAAATCGCTACTAATGCCCATACTCATTTATTATCAACTTTATTAAGATGAGATTAGCACACACATCCCCACATGGGCTCTAATTTAGCTGTCATTAATTAACAGCAAGATTAACTAAAGGGCATGTTAGAAAACAAAGAGTACATGGCATTCCGTAACAAGAGAACTTACTAATTTCAAAATGTCCATGAGTTGCAAGAACCAAGAGACTAGTGGTCATTCCATAAAAAATTAGGTAATGGGGCCAGCAGGTGGCATGGTGATTAAGGGCACTGGACTCTCACATGGGTGACCATGGTTCAAGTCCTGGACCTGGCAGCTTGCTCGCTCTCTCTCTCTCTCTTCCCCTCTCTGATCAAAGCAAAAATAAATAAAGAAAGTTAAATAAAATCATCCTTTAAAAAATTAGGTACTAAATATAAGATGAAAATTGTTAAAGATCATTTTAAAACTCAAAAATATTTTTTAATCTAATTCCTACACTTTTTAAAAAATGCCTTTTTGGCTACATCAAACATTTACCAAGTGTGTCATGCATAATGTATAAATGCTGATATTCTTACAAGGAGAATTAGGTTCCTATCGATTAGTTTATTGTGTGGGGGGGACTGTGAAGTGCATGGATAGAAAGACAAGCAGAAAGAGTATAGGAAGAGAGTTATGGGCAAGATAGATAAAGAGTAAAGAAGTTAAACATTAAATGTATTATAGGTCACAGAGATTTTAGCATGCAGTATGTAACTTCATTATTAAATGAATATTTTATATTTTATACATTATCTAGTTATCCAAATATTTGTAATATTATTTCAAATACAAGTTTTTAATGATCAATACAAATTTTCTAATTATCACTAAAAAAATTACTGTTAAATAAACCAAATCATTTTAAAAACTCATCTTAGAGACCAGCAGCTGGCGTAATGGCCTATGTAGTCTACCACAATTCAAGTCCCGGATCCAGTGGCTTCAACTCACGCCGGATGCGTGTGCGTGCATGCCCAAAATCCCGAGAGGAGACTGCAGAAGGGATTGTGGTGTGGCCATCCCCCCTGGGGAGTGATTTCTTGCTTTCTGTCTCTCTGTCTTTCTGGCGAGTGCATGCACCCTATTGCAAAAATCTCTCAAAAAAAAAACTCATCTTGAAGCATGGGTAGAATAACTTTTTCTGGAAACTTGGTCACTGGATAATCTGTTTTACTGATGGTTATTATTTGCAATTTATTAACATGTAATTCAATATGTGGGACACAAAATGGTTTGCTGCCAGTTGATAATAATGTGTGTAGTATTCTGAACTGCTCTGAGGTGTATTTCATGTTGGGTAAATTGTCTTTATAAGCCCAATGATGTATAGTGATTGAATGTTTTTAAAAATAAATAAGAAGAATAAAGAATAATAAGAACAATAAAAGATTTGAAAAATTAATTAAATCTGCCCCATCTTAAGTACAATGAATAGCTTTGGAAAAATTAAGGGGAGGGGATCAAAATCTGTCAAAGTCTAAAAATAGCTCTGATGTGTTAAGTGTTTAGCGTTTCTGTCAAAACTAAAGCTAGCCCTACACATTTGAAGTTGGATGTAACCCTGAAAGTTTTACTGGCTCATTAATGTTTCTTTTCTTTTTTTTTTTTTTAGAGATTTTCACTGTAGGGCGCATGCGCTCGCCAGACAGACAGAGAGAGACAGAGAGATAGAAAGCGAGAAATCACCCCCCAGGGGGGATGGTCACACCGCAATCCCTTCTCCTCCATTCTCCTCTCGGGATCTTGGGCACGCACGCACATGCGCCCGGTGTGAGTTTTAAGCCACCGGGTCCGGGACACGAACCGCGGTCGACTACGTGGGAGTCCAGCGACCTAGCCATTACGCTAACTGCTGGTTCCCAATGTTTCTTTCATTGGGGAACTGTTTGCTGAGCTGCTTAATGAGTGACTCACTAAATCGGGAGTGAGAATAAAAGGTGAACAAGCACACTCCTAGTCTCCAGCCAAGTAGCAAGGTGAAAATAATTAGAGTGACTTGAAATATAATAATCTGAGGGCATAGAGAGTATTAATTCAGAACTTGGGAAGTGAAGGCTTCCCTTTACTGGAGTCAGAAATAAAGGTATTTTCAAACAGGATGTGGGATTGGAGCTTTTAAAAAATAATTAAATATCTTGCCCTTACAGTAAGGATGCGAATGAAAACTTGAATTATAAGAAAGGGGAGTGTAACCCGAGAGAGAGAGAAGGGGAGTGAGATTGAGCAAGAACCGCATGTCAGTGGGCAGCCTCTCAGTGGAGGGGATCCCTGTGCCTAAGTCAGAAGCTATTTCGTCAAAAGAAGAAAGAAAGTGAAAGCAATACTTTTCAAAGTAAACCGTATGTTTAAAATATTTGTAAGTAGAAGGGAAGCTCTGGATATGGACATAAATATATAAATAAGAGGCCAGACAAGGAGCAGCAGGTAGCTGGTGATGCCACACGAGGCAATTCCACATGTGAAGGTTGCCAGTTCAGGCCTGGAGACCTCCCTATGCACCTGGCACAGCGATGCCCATGATCTAGACTGGCTGGGAGGGTGGAGCTAGATCAGAACATCAAGATCCTATTGGGCATCTTGTCTCTTGTCTCTCAGTTTCTATCTCTCTTCTCTGTAAAAGTTAAATTAACGTAATACACACACACACACACACACACACACACACACACACACACACACATAGACATCTGAGCTGTTAACATTAACATTAATTGGGCCCTTGCTGTAGAGATCAAGTACTGTGCAGAGGAGTCTGGATCCCAGGACTAGCAGATGGTGTAATGGTTACATTGCTAGACTCCCATGGAGTTGACCACGGTTTGAGTCCTGGATCTGGCAGCTTAAATGTCATGTCGGGTACATATATGTACATGACCAAAATCCCAAGAGGAGAATAGAGAAGAGAAGGGATTGCAACGTGGTCCTCTCCCTGGGAGGGTGATCTCTCCATTTCTGTTTCCCTGTCTCTCTCTATCTCTCTAATGAGCACACACACCCTACAGCAAAAAAACTCTAAATTAAAGTAAAAAAGGAATGGAGGCTGGATCCCAGGGAGTTAACCAGGGTTGGAGTTTTGGCCCCCATGACTTAAAAATAATGCTAAGCAAGTGTACACATGAGTGTTGAAGGTCCTAACAGATTGAAGAATTGAAGGGGGAGGTTTGCAGTGTGGCCAGGCCCCGTGAGAGGTGCTGGCATGCTCGCTCAGCTCACATTCACTCTGCCCATCATATGGGTGCACGCACCTCTGGTTAAACAAACAAACAAAACCTGATTAGGGCAGTATGGACATGGTGATTTAGAGAAAATGAGCAACACATTTTTTTTTGGAGAGGTTTTTTTTTTTTTTTTCTATAAGGCGCATGCCCTCGCCAGATAGACAGAGAGAGACATAGAGACAGAAAGCGAGAAATCACCCCCCAGGGAGGATGGTCATGCCACAATCCCTTCTCCTCCATTCTCCTCTCGGGATCTTGGGCACGCACGCACATGCGCCCAGCCTGAGTTTTAAGCCACCGGGTCCGGGACGCGAACCACGGTCGACTACGTGGGAGTCCAGTGACAGCCATTACGCAAACTGCTGGTTCCCAAGCAATACATTTTTAAAAAAAGGAAGAAAGAAGGGAGGGAGGGAAGAAGGAAAGAAAGAAAGCCTATACTAAAAGGGAACAGGTAATGATTGTATTTATAATTTTATTTAAAGTGATAGAAGTGTATGTGTACAGATGTTTTAAGTCTCTTACAGCTTCTAGGAAATGGAATTATAAAATATTTAACGTAAAAGTAAAGGCACAAAAAGGACATCAAATATTTTAGACTACCTTTTTTATTTGGAACCTTATTTCCTGGAGCCCCATAACTAGAGATAATGATTAGGCCACTTGCATAGATGCGACTTACGATTTGTGTGTGTATCTGTGTTTATTCAAAATATTTACTTTATTATTTTAATTATGAGTACAAAAATGAATACACTTTGGTTTGATTGTCAAATAAAGTCTATATTTCCAAGGATAAGGCCACCTGGATTTAAGTGGCTTAGTCCTTTCTTGTTCTCAGTCACGCCTTCAGTTAGGCAGTGTAATTATTTACTGACAACCACCACGCTCAATGCTAGAGAGAGAGGTGAGAGACATCTTTTTAACAAGATGTTAAATAGCTATAAAAAGTCCAAAGAATTCATATAATCTTCCCGCCATTGGTTACCACAGAGATAAACACAGGTTTTGAACTACTCGAGCAATGAAAAGGGGTATTTCCATTAAACAAAGTGAGACACAAATCCCAGGCCATGTCATTGTTCATCAATGCAACTACAAATACTCTTTGTCACACAGAAGTTTCCAAATTCCCGTAGGCTGTGCCGAGGAGGGTTCTATGGAAGTTCTGCAACAGCCGATGGGTGTCTGATGGCTCCCGTACTGTGAAGCGCGTTCCTCTGCATCTGCCTTCGAGGCACGCAGCAGACATCTTCCAGCAAAATTCACCAGCTGGGGAGGAATGAAGTGTGGAGTATTTATCCTGGGACTGGCGACCGTCTCTCATCTTTAGATGTGAAAAAGTTCACATTTATGGACAAAAAATAGAGAGTTCAGCCCCTGAAAACCCAGCCACGTGAAAACCGAATATGCTAATATTTGTAAATAAGCAATAACATTGGAGACAGATCTTGCCATTTTTGTTTTTTCTCTTCTCTTTTTTTTTCTTTTAAGGTTTTTGCCATAGGGTGTGTGTGCTTGTCAGAGAAAGACAGAGAAAAAAAATGAAAAATCACTCCCCCGCGGGAGATGGGCCGGCTGCAATCCCTTCTCCATTCTGTTCTTGTGATTCGGGGCACACATGCACATGTGGCTGGCGTGTTCTTCAAGCCACCGGATCCAGGACTCAAACCACGGCCATGCGGGATCCAGCTGCCTTGACCTCCACACCACCTGTTGGCCCTGGCATATTTTTTCTATTTTCTTTTTCAAATGAAAGCAGATATAACCTGACTCAATCAGGAGAGGGTAAAAGTACAAAGTGGCTTCTAGGGAGGAAACAGCCCTTCCCTCAGAGACGTGGTGTCTGAACTCCTTCATGGTAGAACGGTTTGAGCCCTAGATCTGGTGGTTTGAAAACCATGCCAGATGTGGATGATTTCCAAGAGGAAAATGGAGAAGGGATTGTAGTGTGGCCATCCCGCTTGCATGGTGATTTCTCACTCCTCCCCCCCACCTACCCCTGCCCTCTCTCCAGCAACTGCACACTCCATATGGCAAAAACCTAAAATAAGATAAAATGTTACATTGGCACTGCTATAGCTATTTTAAAGAGAGCTGCTGTTTTCATCGATCCATTTCTCTGGCTAAGGTAACTTTCCCAAACAGGCAATAAAGCCAGGGCCCTGCTCCCTCTGTGCCACTGGGCACTCAGGTACGCACTAGAGCAGGCGGAGCTGCTCAGACCCATCCCACCGCATTGGGGAAAGCCCACGTTGGGTCTGATGGCTTTGAACCCGTAAAAGATCATGACTTGGTACTATTGCAAGTGGGGTCTGCAGAACCACACCACCTCCGAATTGTTGGTTTAGAGGTTCTGCAAAAGCCAAGTACAGAAACTGAGCGTAATTACGTTAACCCCAATGTTGACTTGAGAGATGATTTTCTAAAGAGAGAAAATAACTTAATTCTAAGATGGAAGTTTTTCATTTTTTTAATTTGCTAGAGGGTGTGTGGGATCACTGGAGAGACAGAGAGGCCGGAGGGAGTGGGCAAGCCCTTCCTCGGGGTGGCCATGCCACAACCCCCTCGTCCACCTCTCCTTTCAGAATCTGGGCACACACGCACACACATTTGGAGCGTCTCTCAAATCACCAGGGCTCGAAGCACACAGTGAGTGGTGGGGGATTCAGCCACCTCAACGCCTCACCCCTCAGGGGCCCAAGATGGAGACTTCCAAGGAATGAGGGCAGGTCGGTTCCTGCTCTGTGGGAACAGTCTGACGTGAAGGCAGCTCGGATGAAAAGGGGAGAGACATAATTCTGTACTGTTTTACTGGGACTCCCTAGGCCTGCCTGCTTCTTTCACATTGCCCAGGGAGCCCAGTGGCTGACACGGCCCAGCCAGCAGCAACGTTCACTGTTTTCTCTCCCTGGGGTCTCCGAGAATAGTCACTGCAGCCCACGTGAACGTATTTCGGCAGGACTTTCACACTTTGAGGGAACTGGACTAAGTCCACCTTTGGGCTCCATGTCCATCCATTTTAACCTTTTGAAATGATTTGTCGTCCCTGCAACTTGGCACATCTTTGAACTCGCTGTCCCTCGTTTCCCTGAAGCCTAATGCTTTCCTGCGCACCCTTTTCCTGTGTAGAGCCCCCTCTGCCACCATACTTGGGATCAGCTTGTCAACGTAACGTGTGTAAAAGACTGTTGCACTGGTGTGTAAAATAGAACAGCATTGCTACTAACAAGAAATTGCCACAGGGCACTGTGCTCACCAGGCAGAGAGAGGAGAGAGACAGAGAGAGAGAAAGAAATCACTCCTCAAGGGCTTGGCTCGCACGGCCATGCCATGCCTTCTCCACGGTTCCCTATGCCTCTACAATTTTTCCTTTCCACAGTGTTTTGAAATTTTTATATGGGAGTCCATTTTATTTCCTATTCTCTCTATATGCTGTTCTTGGCTTAATGCAATCGGTAAACATTTGTTTTAAGAACAATCAACCTGTTTTGCCTTATAGCATTCTGTGACCTGTGAATCCCAGCGATTTAATTCAGAGGAATATGGCACAAGCCCGGACAGTGAAGTTAAAGGAGAGGAACATCGGGCTGCTCTTGGGACTGTTAAACCACAGCTTCCGCAGAAGGCCTGTGCTCACCCACTTGAGTCCTTGTCAACAAACCCGACCTCGCTGGGGAGTCCGCTTCCTTCAGATTGGAGCGTCCCAGCCAATCACAGCAGCTGTGCTTCAGGCAGTCCCAGAGAGCCCGCCCTTGCAGCTGCGTTCATACCCGTCCAACTGGGGTGTAACCAGTCCAGCTGCTTCTCTGCCTCATCCTCTCACTTCCGTTTTGTTCCTCACTTTCCTTTTCCTGTACAGAGATCGTATCCCACCACGTGGCTACCCAGAGTTCCTGAGCAGCTGTTTTGGAGGCCGCTCAATTCCGGAATCCTTTCTTCTCATTTAAACTCCGCTGAATTAGATTTGTCTCAAGTATTTCTTTTAACAAGGCTATGCATTAACTACATTTTTCCAATTTTATTGCATATCGTTAACACGCATAATTCTGTTATTTATCCTAGAGTACTAAGGCATATTAGTACCATTGTTTCTTGTATTTTACTTGTTTTAATATTGTTTATTATTTTAAATGTGCTATAGAGCATGTGTGCTCACCAAAGAGTGACACAGAGAGAGAGAGAAAGAGAGAGAGAGTGAGAAAGTAAGCCATCAGGTCCTGGACTCAAACTATGGTCGGCAATGTGGGAGTCCAACGCCTTCACCACCACACCACCTCTTGGCCCGACTTCTTAGATTTTTATTTGATAATTTTGCTAGGGGATATCATTGTAAACCTTTAAGCTTGCAAGTAATAAATAACCTCCTCAAAACAAGAGTGCAGCAATGTTTGCAGTAGCTCCCTTTGCAGATCTGTTCAGAACTGCTATCCCCTGGAAGCTGCATTGTACCACTTGGACAACTCATTCTGATTGGACCTGGATTAGACATTTAACTTTTCATGAGCCAATTTTACTCACTTTAGATTTTACAACGCAATGGGCTTCACTATGACAGCCTTGAAGTGTCCCTCAGTCTCACTGCATCTTATGTAGCTTTCTTCTCTACTTAAAGGCCCGCACCTCCCTTTCCCCAGAGCATTTGCTTTAGCAAACTTGCATTACAAATCTTTCTCTGCCCCCTTAAGATGTAGCTAAATCTTCTTCCAGGCCAAGAATGCTTCTCTCCAAGGCCTAGGAGCCCTGTCTTTGAAATATCATCTTTGAAGAAGAGAGCCACATCTGCCAATTTCTAGGGAAGAGTAGGAGCCTAACTTATTAGCAAACACAGACAGTCTAACTGCAGAGGGGAAATATGTATGGTGTACAACGATTAAATTTTAAAAATCTGCAAATGGAGAAGTGGTTCTCAAAAAATCCCAGGGATCTTCCTTCCACTAATATTCCCCGTTTGCTCCCGCCAGCTTATTCCAGCACTTAAATGCTTTTGTTTTTTTTTCAGCACAGTTGAGTTCAATCTCTCTCTTGTTACAAAAGTCTTCAATATTTTTTTTTTTCCTATTTAACATTGTCCAGTGTGATTTTTCTTTGAAAGGCTTGCAAGTAATCTGATCATAGTCACATGGGACCTGCTAGGTGATAACTTGACCTGGAGAAGTAGAGAAAACCATTTCTCAGGGGAAGAAGAAGAAGGAGGAGGAGGAGGAGGAGGAGGAGAAAAGAATGGATACACAAAAATAGAGAAGTGAGATAAGTAAATAACTGGCTGTGAGGAAAAGAAAGAGGAAGAAAGAGGGAGAGGGAAAGAAAGGCAGAAAGAAGACAGTGCCTTAATAGGGGCTTCTCAACACTTGACTACAGACCCGCGGGAGCACTCCCTGTGGTTGAAATTTGCAAGACATCGCTGTATTCTTGACTTTTGTTTAATTATTTTCAGAAGAGTTTGTGTTTCTTGTAACTAAAATAATCTAGACTTAAAAAAAGGATTGTGTTCGGTCTAGAAACATGTCAATTCAGAGTGTCGACTGTGTGTTCACAGTTTTTTTGGCTAGCATGCAAAATGAAGGGCTAGAGTTTTTATGGGGATACGGATGACATTTTGTCAGGAGCGTTCTCTAATATGCCTACTTCCTGTTGAGAAAATATGTATTTCGTAGAACATTCTGTCATCGCCTCTAATTGTGACTTTTGTAAAGTGGTGATGATGTGAAGCATACTGTGGTTATAAAGCTCACAGTACTCTTATAAGTCACTCTACTTTTCTGAGGAATGGCATTGATGCGAAGCAAAGATCATTTTTAGAAAAGGAGGAAGAATAAATGAATGGATGGATGAATAAAATCAGGAATGGGACAGAAATACAAACTCATGTAAAATTAAAAGGAGTGGCAAAACGATATGTTTATTGTTTCTGTCCACTAAATACACACACACACACACACACACACACACACACACACACACACACATGTATATGATTACAACTGTAAAGAGTAAGGATTTGTGGAAAAGGTGAAAAGATATAACTAAAAAAGACATAGAGAAAATTAAAATAGCCAATAAACATGAAAATAAGATAAAGACACTAGCAAGTTACTATGTAAGTATTCACCTTCTTACGAAGTTAGGAGGAAAGCATACTGCATTACTTACAGTAATAATAATGAGAGAACTTTCTTATATATTTTGGATTTAACCCTTTATCAGATCTATGCCTTGTAAATATTTTCTCCTAGTCTATATGTTGCCTTATATTTTTGTTAATCCTCTTTTTTACTATGCAGAAGCTTATTAGTACCGTTTATTTATTTTGTTGTTGTTGTTTATGCTTTGGGTATCATATCTGAGAGACCACTGCCAAGACCAAAGCCTTTTTTTGGAGCGCTTTTTGCTATAAGGTGCAAACACTTGCTGATGAGACAGAGAGAGAGAAAGGAAGAAATCATTACCCAGTCATGCTGTAATCCCTTTCCTCCACACTTCTCTCAGTATAAGGTCCAAGCCTCCGGGTCCAGGACTCCAACCTGGTCAGCCATGTGAAAGTCCAGTGACGTAACTTTTATGCCATCTGCTGGTCTCAAGACCAAAGTCTCGAAAGAAGCTTTTACTTCTGTTTTTGTCTAGGCACTTTACGCTTTCAGGTCTTGTGGTTCAATCAGCATGTCAAAGAGATATGTACATTCCTACATTTGTTACCGCGTTGTTCAAAGTAGCCAAGATGTGGAAGCAATCTAAACATCCATAGGCAGTTGAATGGGTGACAAAAAGATGGCATATCCATATAATGAAATATGATTTGGCCTGAAAAAAGATAAATTTCTCTTTTGAGACAATGCAGATAAACCTAGAAGATGTTAAGGGAAATGGGTCAGATACGAGAGGGGATTATGGCCACTTTTGAGAAGACTTTAAAGCAGTGGAATGCATAGAAGGAGAAAGTGGAATGGTGGTCACCAGAGCCTGCGGGGAGGGGAAACACGGAGGCAAGAGTGAAAGCTGGCATCGTTTTAGGCATCTGAGATGAGTAAGTCCTGGAGATCTACCGTACAGAATAGTGCCTGCCGTTACCAGTGCCATATTACATACTTAATAATTCCCGAGTGGCCAGATCTCACGTTAAATGCTCTTATCTCAATAACTAAAGCAATAAAGAAGGCTGTAGGGAACTTTTGGGGTGTTGGGCATATTCACGGCACTGATAGAAGTGACAATTACATGTTTCTCCAAACTCATCAAATTGTGTATATTAAATATAGACAGCTTGTCTTCTGTCAATCACACCTCAGCAAGGTGGCAAACAAAAGAGAGTTGAGGCCTGGCCCCATAGTTCAATGGTTAAGTGAGACAGATCTCTCCCGGCCAACTGTGGGTCAAGTTCTGGTGCTGACAGCCTGAAAAAGATGCCCAAGGCCTTGGTGTGGCAAGATTAAGAGGAAGGGCTTGTGGCATGGCTAGCCCCATGCGAAGGTGCTTTCTTCCTCTCTCTGTCTGTGTATATCCCTCATAAGTGCACGTTCCCGCTGACAATTCAGCAAAATGAGAGGAGAAGTTAATGAAACACAAGTACAACGAGATCATTAATAAAACATTTAAAAACTAGAATCAGGGCAGTGTAATTTTAAACAAGAGACACACATGTGTTACTTATCACATTGATAAATATATATATATATATATACATATATATATACATACAAACATGCATTTTAACTACCAACGTTTAACTATCAATGTGATAAATAGTATGTGTGTACATGTGTGTGTATATGTTTAAGCCAGTCCTACAGGACCATAGGACTTAGCACAGTGGTTAAGTGTTATTTGGAGGAAATTGAATTCTGCACAGCCAACTGAAGTTCAAGCCTCACCCCAGTGAACTTTAAGACACGCTGGGCGCTAGGCCAGCCGGTGGTGGGGTGGTTAAGACGCTGGATCCCACACTACTGACTCCACAGTTGTAGTTCCAGACTCAGCAGCCTGAAAATCACATGGGGCACAGGTGGATGCCTGCCCAGAATCTCAAGAGCAGAGTGGAGGAGAAGGGATTGCAGCATAGCCATGGCCCTGGGGAGTGAT
>NW_006159999.1:970008-974619 GCF_000334495.1 Tupaia belangeri chinensis | reverse complement strand
GACTAAAAGAATACCACACCTAACTCTGTGTACTAGTAAATGTGACTCTCTAGATAACGTGGACAATATATTAAGACCATATGTTTAAAGAGTGACTTCAGATCAGGTAGAAATCTTGAATAGTCCTATAGTCCCAGAAAAATTGAAAGTGTAATTATAGATTTAAAATATTCCGAAAAGAAAATTCTATCAAACCTTCAAAATACTGATTTCTTCTTTTACTTTGCTTTAAACTATTCTAGACTATAGGATAAAAATAAAAGGAAGCTCAAACTTTTACTATAATAACAAAAACATCAATAGCATGCTTGTGTCTTTAATAAAATTAAAATTAAAAAGCTACACTTAAAATTCTCTCTCTTTTTTTTTTTTTTGGAGAGGTTTTTGCTATAGGACACATGTGCTCAACAGAAAGACAGAGAGAGACAGAGAGACAGAGTGAGAAATCACCCCCCAGGGGGGATGGCCATGCCGCAATCCCTTCTCCTCCCTTCTCCTCTCGGGATCTTGGGCACGCATGCACACGCGCCCGGTGTGAGTTTAAGCCACTGGGTCCGGGACTCAAACTGCAGTCAGCTACATGGGAGTTCAGTGACATAGCCATTATACTAACTGCTGATCCCATACACTTAAAATTCTTAAGTACTATTTTAGGTACAACAAAATCCTAAACAAAGTACTACTAAGTTTGAAATTTTCAGGTAATTTTTATGACAATTCAGTGTATCTACTAGAAACCCTCACTAATTACATGTAATTGTGACACTAAAAATATTTTAGCTGGTGCCAGGGACATTAATTTGTATCATTATCTGCTATTCCTCTGAAAGTTTAGATTTTAAATTTTGTAATGATTAGCTCAATGTTAGTTCTCTCTACCTTTGTATACCCAACGCCTACGACAATGCCAATATGTTTACGTACAGTGTGCCCCATAAGGGAAGATTCCCCATCTACCACTGAATACACAATACTGCAGATTGTCTTCTACCTAATGAGAATGATCCATATATAAGTTAAAGGAGTGAACATACCAAGAACTATCTCATACAGAGAGCGTATAAAGTGATGAAACTGAAACAGTCATTTTTAAGTTAAGAATGTATTTACTGTTGAGCAAGAAGATGAGCAAAGATGACTCTGAGAAACAAAATCATAAGGAACTAGTAGATGGTGTAGTGGTTACAGTGCTAGACTCCAACACGGCAGACTGTAGTTCAAGTCCCAGACCCAGCGGCTTGAAAATCATGCTGGGTGCATGTGTGTGCATGCCCAAAATCCCAGGAGGAGAATGAAGAGAGGATAGTGACATGGCCATCCTCCCAAGGGGATGATTTCTCACTTTCCCTCTCTCTCTCTCTCTCTGTTTCTCTTTAGCAAGCATACATGCCCTATGGCAAAAACCTTAAAAAGAAAGAATGTCATAAACGCACATAAGGAGGAATACGAGTGACTTGTTCTGGAAAGAAGGGAAGGAAGCAAGTCCCGGTAGGCTGGCAGAACCACCATCTCTTTACATACATTCTTAAAATGCCTTAATTGCACGGAAGAAGAAAATAGAAAGAAACCGTGAACGATAGCACAGAATTCATGCTTAGCTACTAATAATACTAAAAACAGGTCATTCTCAATCTCAAACTTGCAAATTTCACTTAAGAATAAATACTCTGCAGTGAAGCTCACGTTCTCGGTCACTCTCTTCGTTGGACTGTGCTGTCCATGAGCTACGGGCAGTGAGACTGAAAATTACTGATCATTTGCATCCACTGTTCTCTCAATCCAAATGATACTCTTTCTCCCTTGTGACTTGAATAAGATCCCTTATTTGGGGGATACTCCTGGATGATGAATGGTCCTCCATAGTAATTTTAGTCCTCAGTACAGTTTCTGACCAGCAACCAAAACTACATTTCCCAAACCCGACTCTTACCCACTCGTTCCTCTTCAGGCTGCAGGAGACAGGAACGTGGGCAGGCCGGGCTGACCTCCGTGGGTGGCCGGAGTTCTCCTTATCCTCCGTCCACCCCTGGGCTGCCGTTCCTTTGCCTTCGAAGCAGAGAACTGGATGAAAGGGCACAAGAACACGGGACAACTATGCTGATGTATGACATCGTGGCTTTCTGGGCTAGAAGGTGTTCTTTCTCTGTGCGCACACCTTTGAGCTTTCTGAGGAAAATAATATAGTTTCCCTACTCCTGGAAATCACTCACCTGCAAAGCTTTTAATGCCAGAGATGCCTCACACAGTGTGGTTCCTTAACACCTGCTCCTCTGCCCCACCCGATTCTCACTACAGTCGTAGAGACCTCATCAAACCCCGTATGAGGGATTCTATTCTGACTCCTGAAAAGTTTCATCTTTTTTCTTTTTTTAATTTTGTTTTTAGAATTATTTATTTAATTTTATTATTATTTTTATTTGACCAGAGATGGGGAGGAGGGAGTGAAAAAGCAAGCTGCCAGATCCGGGACTCAAACTTCTGTTGGCCATGTGGGAGTCCAGCGCCTTAGCCACCCTGAACCTGCCGGCTCCCACCTTTGATCTTAAAATGCAGGGGGTTCTCTTGTTTTTACCCCTTCTCTCTTGCCTACCAGTGAGCTGGTTCTAAGCATGCCTTGTAGTTGGATTCCTCTTAGATGTGGCTCAGTGGCTGGTCTGTTTGACTAAATTCAAGAGACAGGTGTTAATTGTCCAGTGACAGACTGAGAACACCATCCACTCACCCTGTCCTTAGGGGAGAGCCAGCCTCTCTCCATGGATTAAAATTCTGCATAGACCCACCACGTTTACCCCAAGAGGCCGCCTTCCTGACTGCCCTAGCTGGCCCTCTGCAGCCCTGAGAGTGTTGCTATGCACGGCCCGCGTCCTCCGGGCGAGCACAGGGACACTGGGCCAAAGGATCCTGCCGCACCAGGGCTGCGTGTGCGGGTCACGGCCTCCACTTTGCAGGCAGGGCGGCCTTCCCACCGCTCGAGGTGCAACCACAGGCCGCGCAGACCTTGCTGAGATCCTTATAGGACGAACATGCCCTTGGGGAGCCCCGGGGCAAAGGGACTCCCTGAGTGTCGCTGCCTTACGAGCCCTTCACCGGAGGGCGCGCCCCGGGTTTAGACGTGGCCTGGCAGCACTGAGTGCTTCGTTCTTCGCCTTCGTGCCTCGGCAGGGACAAACACAGGGTCCCCCTTGACGTCCCTGGGCTGGTGACTACGTTTTCTCCATCGGTTCGTATTTCCAGCATTCTCAGCAGTGCGGGAAATCTCCGTGTTCTCTACAAGGCTGGCTGTGGGGACTGCCCTGCTGGCCGGGATGTTGACACTGCTCGGATAGCACCACTGGTCAGGGAGAACTGACTTCAGACCCAGAGCCGTCCTGGATAAGGCTCAAGAGCTGTTAAGCTGGAAAAAAAAAAAAAAAAGAGAGAGAGAGAGAGAGAGAGAAGAGAGAGAGGGAGGAAAAGAAGAGAGAAAAGAGAAAAGAAAAGGAAAGAAAAAATGTAAAGCAAAGCGAAGCAGAGAAAGCCTGCTTTTGACTGAGTTCTAAGTGGCTCTGCCATGGGGCCATGCCCAGGGGGAACAAGCCCTTTGGCACTCACAGACACGCCCGGCTGCGGGTCTAGCCTCACAAATACCCGTGTATCTCTCTCAGCAACGCGTCAAGCTATGACTAGGTCATCAGAAGAGCAAATGTGAGAAAATGGGAAAAATGAATCTACCACACCTGAACTGTGCTAGGAAACTTCTGATTTAAACTTGCTGATTCAGGCTTACACAAGGGGGCCAGCAGGTGGTAGAGTGGTTAAGACGCCAGACTCCCACATGGCCAACCATGATCGCAGTTCCAGATGTAACACTTGACAATCACAGTGGGCACGTGTGCATGCACTCCCCAAATCCCAGGAGGAGAACGTAGAAGGGATTGCGATGTGGCCATTCCCCCTGGGGGTGACTTCTCACTTCTCACCATCTCTGTCTCTGTCTCTGCCTCTCTGGTGACTGCCCAAGCCCTATGGCAAAAACCTTAAAAAAAAAAGAGTTAGAAAGAAGTGAGTTGGAGGCAGAGAGATGAGGATATTGTATTATACTGCAATAGTGTAAAACGCCTGTGTGTGTATGTATGTATATATATGCACACACACATATATATCTTAAGTATATTACAGATATCCAAACCTATATATGTTTTATTTAAAAATATTATGTCAGTATGACACTGATATTAACTGTGTTAGTGGGAAAAATGGGGCCCTAAAACCTATGGCCAAGAAAAGACACTGACTCACTAAAGAGCACATCTAGGGGTTCACACAGTAGCATAGTGGTGAAACATGATGTGCTGTGAGGCAATCCTACATGGTAAGGTTCCCGGTTCAAGTCTGCAGGCTGCCCTGAGTGTTCAGGAACACACACATCCATAATCTAGAAGTAGCAGAGGGCAAAGGACAGATAGCAGCAAGATCTTGGTGGGGAGTTCTCATTCTCTTTCTCTTTCCTTGTCTCTCTTGCTCATGGGAAAAGTAAATAAATTAAAATTTGAAAAGCAAAGAAGGCTGGGACCAGCGGCGGGCCCTGCGCGGGCCCTCCTGGGCCCCGCGCGGCCCCCACCCGGCCCCGCG
>NW_006159999.1:965564-969158 GCF_000334495.1 Tupaia belangeri chinensis | reverse complement strand
GGAGGAAGATGGGACATAGCAGAGGGTGGGGGATGGGGAATCAGGGATGGCAAGACAAAGGGCAAGGTATGCAGGACGTAAGAATTGGAAAATTATTTGCTGAGAACATGTATGTGGATGTGCTTGATTGAACCAATGCACAGTGTATTTTGGATGGAAAATTCATTTGTGTGTTGTGATGGTGTATAGTGAATTAATAAAAAAAAAAAAAGAAAAGCAAAAAGCTTATCTAGATGACCTAATGTTGTCTTTTAGTATATTCAAATAATCTATATCTTATGAAATTTTCATTTTAATAACCTTTATTGGGGACCAGCAGTTGGTGTAATGGCTATGTCCTTGGACTCCCATGTGGTTGACCACAGTTCGAGTCCTGGACCTGGTGGCCTAAAGTCATGCCGGGCATGTATGTGTGCCCAAGATCCAGAGAGGAGAATGGAGGAGAAGGGATTGCCGTGTGGCCTTCCCCCCCTGGGGGATGATTTCTCACTTTCTGTCTCTCTGTCTCTGTCTTTCCAGTGAGCGCACACGCCCTATAACAAAAAACTCTCCAAAATAAATGAATAAACTTTATTGTAAATTTTATAATAGCTTTTATTTTAATGGACTTTAACCTGCATTTATCTGAAACGTCATTCATTGATTGAGATCATAAACTTGTTAATGAACAATTTTTAAGCACTGGGAAAATCATGACCCATATAAATATAAGAAAAACACATGTCCAAGATGCTGTCGATAATGAAGAAAGAAATCACTCGAGTAGTTCACAGAGAACCCCAGCAAGCACACATGCATAGGAAATCATTTCTTCTTTCTTTTTATTTAATTTTTTTAGGTTTTGCCATAGGGTCTTTCCTCTTGCCAGACAGAGACTGAGAAAGACAGAAAGAGAGAAAAATAAGAAATCACCCCCCCAATGGAGGATGACCAAACCACAGTCCCTTCTCCTCTATTCACATCTTAGGATTTTTGGACACACACCCATATATGCCCTGCATAATTTTGAAGCTGGCAGGTCCAGGACTTGAACTGCATTGGCCATGTGGGAACCCAATATTCCAACCTCCATACCATCTATTGGCCCCCAAAATCAATTTTAAAATGAATTGAAAAAAGAAAGGCCACCTACGGGTCAATAATCCATTACATTTCACTAGCCACACTAATTTTCATTTTATAGAAAAACATTTTTATTATTGTAATTTTCCTGCTATTTACATAGTTTGAAAATAGCTCCAAGACAATTGAAAGGTCTAGATAACCTTAGTGGGCAATCTAGACAGTACACACACTAGTTGTTTCCCTTTATTTTAAAGTCTCCTAAATTTCTTCCTAGAATTGTCAAAGGCTGACAACTATATCTGGAGCGTTGTATAGTTATTTATTACAGTTTCTGAATTTTTCTGTTGATAATTGTTTAAGAGACCCTTGGTATCATCTCCTTGGCCTCATGGAAAGATAATAATAATTGGTTTCTTTTTATACCTTTTAATTGGTTATTATGTCATTATGTTATGTCATGACATAAGAATGTCATGTTCGAACATTATGGCGAGCTGGTTATTATTTGTAAATGCCATGGAATAAAACTTGAATGAAAGCAAAACATCAAGAATGTTAAAATGGCATAATAGATTAAATACAGGGAAAGTTCTTTATACTCGCGAGAATACAGTAAAACACAGTGACCTTAAATTAGAGGGGAAGATAAAGTGGAGGGGGTCACAAATTTCATTTTCAATAAGTTTTGAATATTTTAAATATTGTAATGGGGTCATAACCATATGAATTTGGGATTTAAAAAAAAAACTGATAGAAAATTAACACAGACAACCGTAGAAAACTCCCTATCTGTGGCGGTTTATGAGTCTCCCGAAGAGAACCAGAGGGTAAGCTCGCTTTTTTCCCTCCTTGTCCCTCAGCTGCCTGAATAGTCACAGCACTCAGAAGAGGTGTCTGCGTCTCACAGTGAAAAATACAGCGATGTTAAACCCTCAGGTCAGAGGCTAGAAAAATACAATAGCAAAAACAGGTTCGGGTGGAGATCCGCCCAAGTGACACAGATCTCGCTGCGATCCCTGTGGAGACCAGGCCCAGGTCCTAAGCAAGAAGCGCCGGCAGGGGCCCCCTAGCGGCCAGATGCGGGAGCAGCTTTGGAAGTGACAGTTGTAAAGGACTCAAGGACCAGAGTGGGAATGGAAGAGAAGGCCATGAAGGCAGATGCGCTATGGAGAGGGACACAGGTTAAAGGGACGAGGAAAGAGGAAAAGAACAATCTTCCCGCGGCCCCTGCGCCCACTTTGGTCATTCCCAGCTGAGAACGCTAGGGCACCCCTAGGCAGGGTTTTGGCTTCTTTCTTTCCTTTTCTCCAGTGATTGCAATGGTCATGTACTCCCATTTCGTCCCCCTCAACTTTGGCAGTGCTCAAATCCTGCTGTAAAATCTTTGGATTCAGAGTGTATCCTTACCATGGAGTACTTCTTTCTTTTTAGTTTTCTTGTTCTAAGACTTGTGGCGCCGCCGACGTTCTTGGGCATTTCTTTGTCGAGCCTTGATGCACTGCTGAGGACCGCGTTCCAGCACGCGCACCTGCACGTGCTGGGAGAGGAGCAGAGCCTTGCCCGGGTTCTGGGCCACGCCTACAAGGCGCAGGAGGAAGGCAGCGCCTGTAGCTCCCGCCTGTGGCCCAGAGTGGTGTCTCCACCTTTTTCCTAGAAGGAATCACATTTGTTTGGGGCGTGTTTTGTGATAATTTACGTGTGTGTGTGTGTGTGTGTGTGCGCGCACATCAGAGTAATGCCTTCTGTTTCCATTGTCCCAGATTCCTTCAGAATCGGTATTTACTTTTCAAAAACTATATACTTATTCTATTTATCTTTATTTACTTATTTAATTTTGACCAGAGAAAGAGGGGTAGGGGTGGGGGAGAGATGTGGGGGTGGGGATTAAAAAGCAAGCCTCCAGGTCTGGGCCTCCAACTGCCTTCGGCCATGTGGGGGCCCAGCTCTATTAACCACCAGGCCACCTGCCGGCCCCCAAAACACAGTTTTTAACATAAGTACATTTTTGTCTAATCTGACATTGAGAACTTAGTATTTCACTAAAATCTGAAGCTTAGACCTCACAGACAACTAAAATAATTTTGTCAGATTTGTGGCTTGAAAAATAAATGAAATATAAGTAAATTTTATTCTGAAAATAATGTCCTTCAGAACAACATTAAGACTAAATGATTTTAATGAAGGATCAATAAAATTGTTCCCTCACAACCAAACAAACTAGAGCATGCAATAAATGTCTATTTATATTGCTTTTTTAAAGAATTATTTTATTTATTTATTTTTTAAATTTTACCTGAGAGAGAGAGAGAGAGAGACAGAGAGAGAGGGAATGTGAGAAAATGGGTCACCAGGTCTGGGACTCAAACTGTGATTAACCATGTGAGTCCAACGCCTAAACGGTCATGCCACCTGTCCACCCTCTCTCTCTATATATATTACTTTTCTTCATATATATGTTTTAAAGAATTATTTTGTTTATTTATTTATTTAAATTTTTGACCAGAGAAGAACAGAGTGAGAGAGAGAAAG
>NW_006159999.1:955249-965103 GCF_000334495.1 Tupaia belangeri chinensis | reverse complement strand
TAGGAAAAAAAAAAAGAAAAAAAAAAAAAAAAAAAAGAAAAGAAAAGAAAAGAAAAAAAAGAAAGAAAAAACGCAAAATACACAAGACATAAGAAATGAAAAATTGTTGATAACACGTATGTTGATGTGCTTGATTGAGCCAACAGTGTATTTTGGATGAAAAATTCATTTTGTATATTATAATGATGTATAGCATAATAATGTTAAAAAAAAAAGAAAAATAAATTAAAAAAAAAAAAAAGAAAGAAAACAAGCCACCAGGTCTGGGATTCGAACTGCGGTCGACCATGTGTGAGTCCAGTGTCCTTAACTACCATGCCACCTGCTGGTCCCTCTTCATATTCTTTTAAGTGTGTTTTCTTTAATACCTTGTCATATCATTTCAATTTTGTAACATCAACCCCCTAACTGAAAGATAGGTGTAACGTAATGAGAAGTTGGATTAGAAACAAAATGAGACCTTTTAAAAATTTGTGATTAAAATCTCCTTCTTTTGCATGTTTTATGGAGACAATTGCCCATGAGGACAGACTGATAAAGAATTCCTTAGATCCTATATGACTGGGGAAGGGGTGGTCACTGAATAGTCAGCTTCAGTCTCTTCATCATAAATGCTTGTCCCTTGATCTGGTTTACATGAGAAGACAACTTGGTGAATGTCCTTCTCTACTTCACTCAGACCACTAATGGTGGAAGTTCTGAAACCAGCTTTAGCTGCTGGGTGATTACAAATTGATGGAGAGCAGTAACAATGAAAGAGAATAGAATTAATAAATGGATGATACTATTTTACTACCTCGTGTATAAAATCGGGTACATTACGGCTTCCTTCTTCACTGTTAACCTCCATTGCCGATCACGTATTTGAGATAAAATAAAAGATCATGGAATAAAGATTGTCTTTCTTAAGTTTTTGCTAGAGCGGGTGTGCACTCACCAGAGAGAGGCAGAGAGAGAGGAACTGTGAGAAATCACCCCCAGACGGGATGGCCATGCTGCAATGCAAGCACTTCCTTCAGCTCTAGGAATTATGGACACGAATGCACATGTGTCTGACATGCTTTTCAAGCCACTGGGTCTAGGACTTGAACCACAGAATTGGCCATGTGGGATCCAGTTGCAATAACCACTGCTACCTGGCTGGCCTAGAGATAATTTCTTTAAGAATTATTTTATTTTAACTTTACTTATTTATTTATTTATTTTAATTTGACCAGAGAGAGACAGAGCAAGAACAAGAGAGAGAGGGAAAGTGAGAAAGCAAGCGCCAGGTCTGGGATTCGAACCATGATTGGCCATGTGGAAGCCCAGTGCCCTTAACCATTATGCCACCTACTAGACCCCCAAAAATCATTTTGACAAACTCTAACATTAATTATTCCGTGTGGCTCTTTACAAACTTCCAAATGGGCTACTCAGTCAAAACAGAAAGGAAAATTTGCTTGAAGTAATTGTACAGGAAGACTATTGAAATTTGATATTTTCCATGAAACTCATGTTTAAAAATCTTGTTCTTGACCATTTCATCAAGTCAAAAATAAATAAAGAGAATTACAACACCAATATTTAATAGACTTCAATCATTTGAGATATGTAAAAATGATGTATAATCTTTCTAAAGTTTCAAGTTCTTCAGTGTTTTTAAATAATCAGACATAGTTAATTCTCTTCTAAGTCATTCTTCAATGAAATCGTATTACTAGAGGGCTTGCGTGCTCGCCAGAGAGATAGAGAGAGAGGGAGGGGAGAAAGCATGCAGTGTGGTCCCACCACAGTCTCTTCTTCCCATCTCTCCCCCCCCCCGCATCTGGGACACCCAGGTCCACATGCCCACCAGGTCCGGGACTAGAACCATGGGGTTGTTCATGTCAGATCTGGCTGCCATCCGTTCCAGACCACAGAACTGGCCCCCAGTCTTGTACTTATACATTGCATTAGTCAATGAACAGTATTTCATACCTGCATCATTGAAACATCATTCTCTCCCTACCCTTCCCTGGAATTCTTTTATTTATTTATTTATTTATTTTTTGAGAGGTTTTGCTATAGGGCGCGTGCGCTCGCCAGACAGAGAGAGACAGAGACAGAAAGCGAGAAATCACCCCCCAGGGGGGAAGGCCATGCCACAATCCATTCTCCTCCATTCTCCTCTCCCGGTGTGAGTTTAAACCACCAGGTCCGGGACGCAAACCGCGGTCAACCACATGGAAGTCCATCGACATAGCCATTACACTAACTGCTGTTCCCACCCTTCCCTGGAATTCTAAAAATAGGGCAATTGCATACTTTACCACGATTCTTCTTAAAAACCAATCGACCACAATACAGAATAAAAATATTTTTGTTTTGCATTATGATATCTTAAACACAAAGCAGAGGAGTCAGTATTTAATGTCTCCCCCCAACCCCAAATTGTCATGTTATTGGCCAAGTTTCAAGTTTCCTATTTGCCCTAATGAGATGTGCAGTTTGGGAAAACAATGCTTGATGGTAAATGGCACATTTCATTTGAAAATAAGCCAGCTTTTTAAAATATTGGTTTTAATAAAAATATGACTCACCACCCTACTGGGTTGTTGGAAAAGTCATGACACATTTTCTGCATAGAAAAACAGAAAAAGAATATCATGACTTCTCTGACCACTCAATATCTTTTATTATTATTTTTAATTTTCAGAAGATGTGCGTGTGAAGAGACAGTAAGAGAGACAGCACCTCTCCAAAGGGGTGTGGTCACGGCACTTATGCTTTGTCCTGCATTTCTTCTTTCCAACAGGATTTTGGGCACATAGGTTTGCATGCCCACAATGTTTTTCAAGGTACCGGGGCCGTGATTCGAACTGTAGCCAGCCATATGAGATCTTGTTCATCATGCATATTTAACTGCTGCATTACAGGGTTGAACAAAGAATCCAAAAGTGAGACTCAAAACATAAAATGCAATGATTTTGTATTTAGAAATTTGACATCCTTACTGAAGTTATCAATACGGCGCTTGACAGTACCCAGAAGTATTTTTAATTCCAAGTGAGTATTTACTTAAAAACAAAATGTCTCACAATAATTTCTTCATTGATGTTAGACTTTGAAGGGTTTTAGGTTCATTTATTCACATTTTCTGTGAACAAGAGAGACAGAAAGAGAGAGAGAGGAGAGAGGACAGAGCAAGCGAGCCTCCGGGGTCTGGACTCCACCGTCCGCTCCCAGATGCAGCCCGCTCTGGACTGGGCACACTGCATCCTGTGTTCTCAGGAAGCTGTCCAGATGCCATTCCAGAACCTTCCCATGGGAGTCAGCTTCCCAGACGATCACGTTTTACCATTTATATTTGCTTTTTCTTCCATTTTGTTTTGCTTTAACTCCTCTCCTTCTCCCAGAGAGAGAGAGAGAGAGAGAGCGAGAGCGAGAGCGAGCACACCCCAGTGAAGGCTCATCACGCACAGTCCCTATCCCCAGCCCTCAGCCCCTCAGGATCCCGGCCGCCCCCCTGTACCAGCATGTTTCTCAAGTCAACGCTGGAGCTGAACCCCAGGCCCCAGGGGCTTCCAGTACTGCAACTGCAGCACGCTGGCCTCCCTGCAAGGCCCCAGCGGCTGGGCCCCTTGTTGCTGTTTCTAGTTTTTGCTACAAGGGCACAGAAGTTCCCAGCAAGAGACAGACATATGGAGAGAAAAAGTGAGACATCACCCCTCAAGGGAGGAAGGCCACACCACAATCCCTTCTCCATTTCCCTCCCAAGATTTTGGGCACGCACCACAGGGGTCAGGCGTGTTTTCTCAGCCCTCAGAGCCCGGACTTGAACCGCCCAGTCGGCCGCGTGGGATACAGTTGCCTTAACCACCGTAACACTGGCTGCTCCTTCATTTTATTTTTAACAAAGGAATAATTTGTCTGTTTTCCCCCTAAATCTTGATCATGTGTTACCTTTTATTCTGCTATAGCTTAGAATTTCATTCTATAACTTTAAACATCTATTATTCTTTTCTCTTCTGTAAGTAAACATTGAATGACTTCTCAACCTCGATGGGGCCTGGGGTCCGAGTGGTCTCAGTCAGTAAGTAGTAGAGGCAGGTGGCTATGTCAGAGAGCTTGGGCTGCCTATTTAAATATGCATGAGTTCAGAACTCCTGCTTTTAGTTAAACATATGTATTCTCTACATTTGTGAAGAAACCAAAATCATAAATTAATTTTCCCCAAGGTGTATGATTGCGTGTTCGATCCTTCCAGACTCCCGATATGTAAAGCCTAAAGTCTGAGCAGTGATTTCCGTAAACTTGTTTTCTTAACATAAAGTGAGTCCTCTATTTAAGGCCGGAAGGAAAACAAAATACTGGCTAAAATGCGGGGTGAAAGCTGCAGGTACATGGATGTTCTCAGTCGGGGGAGCAGCAGGGCTTGATGGCTGAGAACAGACAGCATGGTGCCTCCCAAGAACCGCATGGGGACGGGCGGGGAAAACCGGTGAACAGACACGAGGACCGTGCGAGCCAGTGGGACAGGGTCAGGAACAGCAGAGCAGAGAAAAATTGCTACGGCGAGTCCCTATATTCTGAGAATCAGGTGGGCTCCGTGGAAGGTGCACACCACAGCAGAACGGTTGGGGTGAAAACGGCGACGCTCTGACCCTTGAGCAGCACACACTGCATGCACGCTTCGCAAAGCCACACCGTTGGGACCAGCAGTTGGCGTGTGGGTCTCAGGACGCCGACACAGGTGGGTTTCTGTGGTCGAGTGTGCCCTTCTCTGCTCTCAGCGAGCTCCCTGATCCACCCATCCGCCCACATCTAACATTCCTAACACGTGGAAACTAAAACTCCCCGTTTTCAGCAATACAGGGTGAAAGTAGATGATCAGAAGTAGTGGTCACCGTGCAGCTCTCCTTTGGTCTCCTCTGACAGTGACCTGTGTCTGTTTCTACGTCCTCCCTGGTTCCGGCATAACATTGCAGCCCGCAGCACTAAAGTGAATCGAATTCTGCAAGACAGGGCGGGCCCTGCAGCCTGGGGGTGAAGGGAACTCAAAGCCCCCGGGTGACTGCAGTTCAAATCCTGCCCAGCAGCCAGAAAAACTCGCGAGTGTGTGTACATGCACCCGGAATCCAGATGGAATGGAACAGACAATGACTGCAGAGCTGCAGTCACCGCGCTCTTGGGGTGTGCTTTCTCCTTCTCTCTCCTGTCTCTTTCTCTCACTCTGTTGAGAGCATGCACCACTAATAAACAAACAAACGAACAAGCAAATGATCAGAAAACCTGCAAGAGTAACTCTTTCTTCTCTCTCCTGCCCATTCTTCTGTTTCAGAGGATCTCTGCTCCTGGCCGGGCCCAGTCTTCCTCCCTGTGGCATCTCTGTGTTACAACCTTCCTCAGCCTCCAGGATCTCGCCTGGAATTCCTTTTCTTATGTAAAGTGGTTTCATTCTGTCAGAATGCCTCAAAGTTACATATTTACATATTCTCCCATTAGAGAAATTAATATCTTTCAGATCTCACTTTCTTTTAGCAATAAAATGTATTCTAACAAAAGAGGTGTTTGCAGTATCACACATTCTTTACGCGCTCATTCTAATATTGTCAATTACAAAAGAGCTGTCATGCCCTGGAGAACAATATTCTCTTGCAAGTATTTTCCAATCCACACCAGAGACACCTTCCCCCAGGGACGGCAGTTAACAGCGAGTGTCCTAAAGCAGCGATGGCAAGAGGCCTGTGACTGGGACGACCCAGTGACCTCTTGAGATTAGGGATTTGTCCTTTCTCCTTAAACTCTACCCCCCCTCTCCTTTTCTGTCTGGCCGCTTCCCCTCTCCTGTCTAGCTTATTGGCAATGTGTTCGGAGTGCTGGACATCAATTTTTCCCATGGAACCTGACCAGCTTGCTCGCTCAGAGCACGCATTAGAGCCCATTTCAGCGGTTAGGCCTGGCGGTGCGTCTAGAAAGTTTAGAGGCTGGACTGTCACACAAGGTCACACGTGCTTATCTAAAATGATAAATATGGCAATCTAGTCTTCCAAAGTGACAAATGTCGATGCCACGTGTGCTTTGATCATCCCCACTGATAAGACAGAATGTCCCCTCTATTCCCCGGCCACCGTCTCCCCCGTTTTTAAACCCTAGTAGGTTAAATACTCTTTGATGGGAGCAGCCGTTGGCATAGTGGTTAAGGTGCAGGACTCCCACATGGTCAGCCGTGGTTTCGTCCTGGACCTGTGGTTTCAAACTCATGCCAGGGGCATGAGCATGTGCGTTCAAAATCCCGGGGGGAGAATGGAGGAGAAGGGATTGTGGTGTGGCCATCCCCCCGGAAGCGATTTCTCACATTTCTCCTCTTTGTCTCAGTCTCTCTCTCTTTCTCTGGAGAGCACATTCACCCTATCCCAAAAAAAAAAAAATCTTTAAAAAAATACTTTTTGGTGTATCCTCTAGCTATAAAATGTGATCTTACTATGCTGGGCTGTTGTAACTCTGTGTAGACAAACGTCCAATGTGGTCTTTTTGACACGAAAGACTGACATTCGCTCTATGTAACTTCACGTTGAAGGAAAAAAAGAAGGTTGAAAGAGAGAGATCAAAATGTTCAATTTCTCTGTACTAAGCTTTTCCCAAAAGGAATGCAGTCATCTCATGGTTTCCCACATGTCTGTACCCTACCACTCTACGCTCTTTGAAGCTGTTATTTCCATCCCATAATAGAATTGTTCCTTTACTAAGAACTATCTGCTTCCTCTTTGTCTCATATCAGTACACAAAGAACAAATTTATTAAAGGGTCAAGACTTCTTTTATTTTTGTAGAACATTCAAAACATGACAAAAGAAAATATATACTCTGCTCATTTATATATTTATATATATGCGTATATATAAATATATACACACACCTATCTATAGAGAGATTTTTGCTAAAGGGCATGAGCTCATGTGAAAGAGACAGAGAGACAGAGAGACAGAAAGTGAGAAATCACTCCGAGGGCATAGCTGCACCCCAATCCCTTCTCCTCCATTCTCTTCGTGGGATCTTGGGCACACAGACACACATACCTGGTGTTGTTTTTTGTTTTGTTTTGTTTTGTTTTTTGAGAGGTTTTTGCTATAGGGCACGCGCTCGCCAGACACACAGAGAGAGACAGAGAGATAGAAAGCGAGAAATCACCCCCCAGGGGGGATGGCCATGCCACAATCCCTTCTCCTCCATCCTCCTCTCGGGATCTTGGGCACACACGCACACATGCCCGGCGTGAGTTAAGCCACCGGGTCCGAGACTTGAACCGCAGTGGACTACGTGGGAGTCCAGTGACATAGCCATTACGCTAACTGCTGGTCCTCCTGGTGTTAATTTTCAAACTATGATCGAGTATATCAGAGTCCAGCGACGTAACCGATATTTTAAGTTTATATGCGTAAATTCCTCAAATGAACATGAATGCTCTAATCATTGGCTGACGGGGGCAAGGCTAACCTGTTCATTTTCGTTAGAAGGCACTGTCACCTCTTTTTAAATCGTAGGTCCAGGGTCTTTAGAAAAAAATCCACTCATCTATCTTCTGTCGAATTCTGCATCTCCTCCCCAAAATCCTGCCCCTTCCGCACGACCCTCCATGGCCAGTGTGGGCAGTCTCAGAGCTCACACAGCTGTCGCCCATGGTGCACACAGAGGATCCCAGCAGCGGCTGCTTCCTGTAAAAACCCACAGCACGGCCACACGTCTTCAAAGGCTGTGGCCGCTCATTCGATTCTGCTGCATCCGAAGCCAGATTGGAGCCACAGGCCTGGGTGCTGAGCGCTTCCTGCCAGGCTGCTCTCTGCGGCACCGCGGTCCCCTGGAGCTCCCTGACCTCGCACGCAGAGCTCTCTTTGGCCAGGTTGTAGCTCGGCACTTGGCCTAGGGTAGGTGATATTTCGCTCCCTGAAACAAGCCCGCACTTACTCTTTTCATAGCTGCTACGAAGCCACAGTCGTGCCTCTTTCGCTGCGCTTCGATTTCATGAGAGTCGATTTGCCCAGACTGCACATGTGAACTAAGGAATGAGCGTTTGCGCTGGGAAAGGGGGTTGCTCATATCAAAAACAATTCACGGCAGTATTTCATTACGTGGCTAGGGCTTTTTATGATTCCTCTGTTCAAGTTGATTGATGACAAAAACTCAGGCATTTCAAGATCACATACACTGAGCTGCCCTGCAGCCACTTCTACCCCAACTACATGATGTTACCTGTGTGTACACGGACGCACATGTGCATGTATGCACACACCAGGTGTCTTCACAAAGTTTGTGGAAAATGGAACTAAGTTTGGCGCACACACAAAAATTAAATTCTTGGAGATCGGCAAGGAAAACCTAATATTCTCCAAAGCAGACCCTCCTGGGAACACTGCCAGTTCAAGTCTAGAGACCTCCCTGAGTACTTCGGGCTCCGTGGTCCCCACGATCCTGTCTGGCTGATGCTGAAGATGAATTTCAGTGTGAAGATCCTGTTGGGTACAGAACTTCTGTCTCCATCTTTCCCACTCATGGCATAGACTTGAAAAAGATTAAAATTCATGCACAGTTTTTTCATAGCATACACATTTTTCATGAACTTCTTGAAGACCATAAACACGTGTACACACGCACACACATATTCACACACACATGCAAACACGTGCATATATGTAAATATGTGCAAACATATATTTTTCAAAAATAAAACAGGTATATGGAGGCAAAGATAATTTAACTAGACTAAAGGTCTATTGAAAATATCCAGTTCTCATTTTAATTTTGAAATTACTTTTGCTGAAATAGAAAGATTAATGAGAATGAATTTTTATGTTTGTGCTAAGCGAACTGTTTTTGGAAACTAAAAGAATACTTTGAACCAGGGGCAAAGTGAAAGTGCAGAATAGAATCAAATGTATGAATTATTTTCGAAGACAGCGTTCGTATACGGTTCAATTAAATTTAATATTCAGGAAAACTATCAGGGGCTCTTACATTTAATAGGGCAGAAGGGAAAAATTACAAAGGTTCCAAGCTTCTGTGAATGAAAGCTTTTGAACCTGAAGGCAGTTTTATAGTGATCTTTAAAGTGTTTTTTATTTCCCTAGGTTTCTTGAATAATTTCTCAGTTGGGTGTAGATTTCAAATGAACTCTTCTCAAAAGAGTGGAGTTTTATGGAATTAAGAATACTGTATTTTGAATCTTCTATAGAAAGAGCTTCGTTGTAGGTCATCTTTGAGATGCAGAGTTATCAGGAGCACCTAAAATAGCTTTTCTCCAATTTGAAACTAAAAAATAGAAAGTCCCTATGTTTCCTCAGTCTGTCACTGTGCACCATACAGAGGAGAAAAAACGGGAGGAATTTGGAATATGAAAGAATATTCTTGAAATCCGAGAACTTAATCACAATCCACTAAGAACACAGGCTTTGACAGACCAAGCCAAACAAAATAGCCTTCCAGAGACCCCCGGGTAGCTGAGGGAGCCATCTTCCTGTGATTTCCAACCACTGCTTCCTGTGTACTCGTCGATTAGCTGTCCTTAGGGATCGAACGTTTTCCCTGAGATGAACCTCAGTTGCCAGGAAGCCGGCGGTAAGCGTGGATGGCACCGAGTGTCAGATGGCTAGTCACCATGCCATAGTGCTGGTGCTTCAGGACAGGCCATCAACTGCAGGGATGCAGGCCCCCCGAACTGGACCGTGGCACCCTGGGGGAGCAGCACAGGGAGGCCACGGCATCGAGCTCTGAGCATCTCCCCCTGCTCACTTCCCTCACACGTGTCTTCCCGGGCTCTCCTGGGAGTTTGTGTGCTCGTGTTCTACGTATGGACACATTCAGGAACACGGCCTTGGAGGGTGCGAGCTCTTTCGCTTT
>NW_006159999.1:923620-954957 GCF_000334495.1 Tupaia belangeri chinensis | reverse complement strand
CTTTCCCTTTCCCATGCTGGGACCACTCTAGTCAGAATTTACTCTTTCTTCTTCTTTATCACTAAAATTGTTTGACTTATCTTGTCTGATTTTATTAGCATGCATGTGTAATACATATGTGTATGTGTGCACGTGTGTGTATGAGTGTATGTAGAGAGAGAGAACAACCTTATATACATCCGTGTATGTATCTTGAGTTTATGTATCTTTTTATATACATTTATTCTGAATGTCACATATATGACGTAATATATGTCTTTAATTTGTATATGAATATAGACAATTTTCTCTACGCATATGTATTTACTATTATAATTCAAAGATGTGTGTATATATAAATTGGTAATCATGTATTTATCCCTTTATCAATAAAACAGTTTACGAATAAAATAAGTTCTGTGAATGGATATAGGCCCTGAAATTGGATCTCTGCCTTTGTTTCTGCTCTATGTATCAGGGAGACCTTACTTCTGAATAGCACATTATTAACCCCATCATCTTGTTTTAATTGACAGAGGACACATGCACCCCTCCATGGGGCCTGATCACATTACAGGTACTTTTCTTCATTTCCCTCCCTATGAGGGTGTTGAGCGCGCACACACGTGCCAGCCGTGTTTGCAGAC
This sequence comes from Tupaia belangeri chinensis, assembly GCF_000334495.1. Taxonomy (NCBI): domain Eukaryota; kingdom Metazoa; phylum Chordata; class Mammalia; order Scandentia; family Tupaiidae; genus Tupaia; species Tupaia belangeri. Next base: position 954,331 of record NW_006159999.1, on the reverse strand, counting down.
TGCCAGCCCAGGGAATCGAGTTGCAGTCAGCCACGTGGGGCTCCTGTCCCGTAACCACTGTGAACATGAGGCGGGTCCCAAACCTATCATCCATGATAAGAAAACAATATCTTCAATATCTCCAGTTAGTTTTGCAGAGGAATGTGCATGTGTTTAACATACAGGGAAAACTATTTATTGGCCTTGCTTTAGATATTCACATGTGTTAGAAAGTATCTTTTTATTTTCATAAATAAAACCCTGACTCCCTTCTCTTTTATTCCCATATTGAATGAAAGAAGTAATGACTCTTCTCAGTGGTTCATTTATTCATGGAATTGTGGTGATTAAGCCTGCATACCAGGTCAGATAGCACACTGAGGTATAAAGTGATAGCGATGTAAGTAAGTTACAAGTCTGACTTCTTCACTTCTGTCTGACGTCAAGCTGTTTGGAAGTGCTTTGTTTCACTCTTCATTTCTGGTCTCGGGCATGTAGCTTAAACTCGCTCCTCAGAGTTAGGCTTTTGCTTCTTGTCTAAGCTCCCTTACTGATTGCCTTTCCCTTCTTAGAAAGTTCTTCAAAAGCTTTTATAAACGAAGTAACATTATCTAGATAAAACATCAAGCTGCCACAGGCATTATATAGTGTCTCGGTTCTCTTGTGTGTTTGTTTTAAAAGTAAAGTATGCATACTGCAGAAAGTTTGCAAATTATAAAGGAAGCGAATGAAAGCTTCCATGTAACCAAGGCTAAGAAATCACAGCGCTGACACTGCTGTCATCTCTGCATTCTCCTGACCTGTTTCAAAGTCGTGATGCCGAGGCAGGATGAAGGCAAGGCGTGGCCGTCGCCTCGAACAGCAGGCGCCACAGAGGTAAAAGTAACTTGTGGAGAAGTCATTGCACTCCCCAGCAGGAAATGGACAGAGAACCAGTGGCCGCCATATTGCATAACGCCACTTTTAAAAGAGATCGTTTTTATTTCTTAAATTAGTAATTAATTCATTTTTTCTACAAGTGCAAAAGGCAGAGACACATAAGCCCTGGGAGGGTCTCAATGCCATGATCCACCCCCAACTTCATCCAGCCCTGATCATTGGCAGGTGGGTGCCCGCTGCACTCAGGGAGGTCTTTGAACACAGACCTTCCATGTAGGTCGGATTTGCAGAGCATGGTGTCCCACGGCTGTACCTCTCTGCCGCCCCTCCTGATGCTGTTTTAAATGAAGCTTACCGAGAAATATTCACTTAGGAAATGCAGGGCCCTGAAACACTCTTTAAGAGGAGTAGAGAGCCAGAAGCCAAAGTCCAAGGGGAGTAAAGAGTAAGCCTGGGGTTTCAGAGTCAGAGGGACTGCACCAACAGGTGGTGTGGGGAAGGCACTGGACTCCCACGTGGCCAGCCGTGGTTCAAGTCCTGGACCTGGTGGCTTGCTTCCTCCTTTTCTCTCTCTCTGGTGAGTGCAGGTGCCCTTTAACAGTTTAAAAATAATGAAAAATAAATAAAGTTAGATAAATAATTCTTCAAAAAAACCAATACAGCAAAGTAAATGAAAGCAAGATAAGGCTGACTGTGAGTAAGCCCTCCCTCTTCTGCAGTCTCCAAACCCATACACCGTGCGGGGAGTAAATGCGATTAGTGAGCTCAGGCAGCCCTCTGAGAAGTCTGGCTCTGGGCTCTTATTTTTTTTTTTTTTCTCTCTTTTTTTTTTTTTTGAGAAGTTTTTGCTATAGGGCGCGTGCACTCGCCAGACAGAGAGAGAGAGACATAGAGACACAAAGCGAGAAATCACCCCCCAGGGGGGATGGTCACGCCGCAATCCCTTCTCTTCCATTCTCCTCTCGGGATCTTGGGCACGCACGCACACACGCCTGGCATGAGTTCTAAGCCACCGGGTCCGGGACGCGAACCGCGGTCGACTACGTGGGAATCCAGCGACATAGCCATTACACTAACTGCTGCTTCCCTGGGCTCTTATTTTTGAAAGGAGCATCACAGTGATGAATAAAGTACTCTCGTTTCCATAATCAAGACTAGCATTGGTTAGTTAAGTGGGCATTTAGCTTTCTGTAGTTCAGGGGTGACTAAGTGTTTTCACCCAATCACAGGTGGGAAATCTTCCCTCTGAGTTAATTCTTTTTTTTTTTTTTGGAGAGTTTTTTGCTATAGGGCACGTGTGCTTGCCAGAAAGACAGAGACAGAAAGATAGAAAGTGAGAAGTCACTCTCCATAGGGGATGGCCATGCCACAATCCCTTCTCCTCCGTTCTCCTCTCAGGATCTTGAGCACGCATGCACATGCGCCCATGTAAGTTTAAGCCACCGGGTCCAGGACTCGAACCACAGTCGACTACATGGGAGTGCGACAACATAGCCATTATGCAAACTGCTGATCCCCCCTGAATTAATTCTGAAGTGGTAGTGGGTGGATGAATAAATGGCTTTATGATTGTATCCCATGGTCAAGTGTTGTAATGCCCTAGTTGGAGAGACACGTGTCAGTACCTCTCTCCATAGATGCTGTTGTAGCTACACACATAGCTTACAGGGTGAGCTCGTCATTGTCCGTCCAGGCTCTGGTGCCTCCATTATTTTCTTTTTTTAAAGTATGTTTTATTTCTCTTATGAGCAATGATATAGGAGAAATGTAGAAACAGGCACTCTTCGCAGGGTTTCGGCCTGTGGTCCCCTCCCCGAGCCCTCCAGCGAGTGGGGACCACGGGCACGTGTCGCCTGTGTGTTTCAGGTACTCGGGTTCTGAACAGGAAGCCAGCCACGTAACTTCCGCTCTGCCAGTGTCCATTCACGGCAGCTGGGCCATCTTATCTCATCTTTTACGTCCAAATGTCCTTAAATATTTTTCCATGGTTTGTTCTAAGACTTGTTTACTTCTCTTCCTTTATTTTGGATAAAAGCATTTTAAGGGCCGGTATGTGGCATGGTGGTTAAGGGTGTTGGACTCCCACATGGCAGACCATGGTCTGAATCCCGGACCTGGTGGCTTGCTTTATCACTTTCCCTCTCTCTCTCTCACTTTGCCCCTCCCTCTCTGGTTAAATTAAAAATAAGTAAATAAAGAAATAAAATAAATAAAGTGAAATAAAATATGTTTGTAAAACTAAGCATTGTAGATGTCTAGTTCATGTGTGTGTGCGTGTGTACACAATTCTCAAAAGTGTAACCTGCTCTCTTACAATAATCTCTTCTCCAAATATCAATATGAATGCATTTATAGTTGTCCCATAAGAAATCATGAAAATAAAATTAGAGCATTATTTATTTTAATCTTAATAGTTAATGGGCTGTGGGGACAAGAAATGAGAGCTTCTGGGACCAGCAGTTAGCGTAATGGCTATGTTGCTGGACTCCCACATAGTCAACCGCGGTTCGAGTCCCGGACCCGGTGGCTTAAACTCACGCCGGGCACGTGTGCGTGCGTGCCCAAGATCCCGAGAGGAGAATGGAGGAGAAGGGATTGCGGCGTGGCCATCCTCCCTGGGGGGTGATTTCCTGCTTTCTATCTCTCTGTCTCTCTCTGTCTGTCTGGCGAGTGCACGCACCCTATAGCAAAAACCTCTCCAAAAAAAAAAAAAAAAGAAGAAATGAGAGCTTCTGCTGTTAGTGAACGCTTTTTAAGTCACATGGAACTTATTTTAAGATCCTCTCAGTACTGTCACCGTTCCATGGTACTTGGGTCCTGGAAAAAGAAAAAGTTACGTTATAAAAAGTTTTTTCTTTTTATTATAAAGTTATGTCTTTAATTATTGAAATATTATAAACCTTAAATATAAAATGAGTTGCAGGAAAGGGACTTTAATATAGCAGCTAGGCCCGCATGAAAGGCTGTGTGTGAATTGAGTCCTTTCAGCTATACATTTTTAAATGCTATTTGTGCCTAGTGACCCAGCAGCCCTAAACGCCTAGGCACTCTAATTCGGATAAAAGATTAAACCAGTGATTGTCAGAGACATGGATGCTGTGTGGCCGCCGCTTTAGGACCGTCCGGGATAACACGTCCCATCTCCAGTTTTCTCACTCTGTTCCACGTAGGAGACCAGCCGGTCTCTGCACCGGTTAGCTCTGGGTTAGATGGCTGTACACACCCGGCAGTGAAGTGAGTTACGAAGAGACCTGTCTTCATATGACTTCCTCTGCGCAGCCAGAAATACCGAGGGGGGCGGACTCTGGCTTTGGGTCAGTTGCTTCTTCAACATTTTAAATCGGATTTGTACTACAGTTTTGACCTTTCTCTCCCGGGTATGGCTGAGGGCACCTACGCTATTGCCCTCACGTTCTAGACGAAGGCAGAAGAGAGTGTGGAAGGGCAGAACGGGCTCTCGGAGGATCCCCTCCCTTCTCGTGTCGTCCACACACACCTGCGAGGAGAACCGACCAGTGGGGCTGCTCAGCCGGGCACACTGCTTCCTCCAGGGGCTTATCACAATCTGTAATGCTGGCGGCGGCTGTGGCAGGGAGGGAGGAGGGGACGCTGAGCTGAGGCTGACAGCAAGCTCTGGTACAGTGGCCGAAATACTAGCAGAACAAGGCCTGACTAGTCCCATTCCTCGCTCCAGCTTAGAATGGAAAGCCTCCAACCCTCAATGCTACCACAGTTCAGGAGTGTCCCGGTCCTCACCGACGGTTCAAGGAAAGACAGGAGGGGACAATCAAGCTTTATTTGTCTCGTGCATACCCTGAGCATTTGTTCCATTGTAATGTCTGCTGTGGCCAGCCTGTCACCTGGTGATGTAGGGCCACTGGATCCCACATGGCCAACAGTGCAGACCGAGTCTCAGACCCAGGGACTTGCAAGATGCTGTGGGTGCGGGTGTGCGTGCCCAAATCTGGAAAGAGGAAGAGATGGCGAAGTAGGGATGTGATGTGACGGCTCCCCATGGGAACTGCTTCCTCTCTCTCCCCCTCTCTCTCTCTCTCTCTCTCTCTCTCCCTCTCTCTCTCTCTCTCTCTGGCAAAAGCATGTATCCTCCAGCAAATTGAAAAAAAAAAAAAAGTCTATTCAAGTATAGCAAAAGAAATCTATTCTCAGGCCCAATGGCGACCCAGTAGGAATGCAATATCTGTGTTGTTGGACTCACCTGGGAAAGTTCCAGGTTTCCAGTCCCAAGGCCTCACCACACAGACTGGGCCTTGGAGCATGCCCTGTCTGGGCCGGCTGAGGCTTGGGGCGGACTGCGTGTGAAGACCCCGTTGAGGGTGCCTCTCTCTCTGGAGAAATCAACTTTCTCAAAAAGTCTTTTCTCAGCTGAAACTTTGAACTCGATCAACTGTCCCGATTTGATTTAACATATGCACTTAATGAATGTTTTTACAATATAGGAAGAAAAGAATAAGAGTCCCAAGTTTCAGAGTAAGCCTTTGGAACCGCAAAGTGTAACGGGAGCACCCGTGGTCTGAAGAGAGCCCAGTGGAGTGGCACAGCCCGGGGCTTGGGTCCACTGCTCCCCGTTTTAACCGGTTCCACTTTCCCACAAGTGCTGGGGCGATTCGGTGACTTCCAATTCTTGTCAATTTGTCTCACTTTCTCTTTCACATTCTTCTCACTTTTAGCATTTTCTAAACTAGGTTTGATATGCAAATGTCGTATTCTAGGACATATTTGTTTGCTTTTTTTTGGAGAGGTTTTTGCTATAGGGCACGTGCACTCACCAGAAAGACAGAGAGAGAGACAGAAAGCGAGAAATCACCCCCCAGGGGGGATGGCCACACCGCAATCCCTTCTCCTCCATGCTCCTCTCGGTATCTTGGGCACGCACGCACACACGCCTGGCGTGAGTTTTAAGCCACCGGGTCCAGGATTTGAACCACGGTTGACTACATGGGAGTCCAGCGACATAGCCATTATGCTAACTGCTGGTCCCTTCTAGGACATGTTAAATTCACGAAGTAACCTACTATCTACAGCCCATGTTTTGGGTACTACGCTTAATAAACATTCACACCTAATACTTGTATTTTAAACATGCCGAGAAAACACGTAATAAGGGAACATCCGTGTGACTTCAGTGAGCCCGTATTTCCTGGATTCGTGCTATGTAAGCGGTCATTCTTCTTGCCATGAGCATGATGGGAAAAGTTCCATGAAGCAGTTCTACGGTTCCTTCTACCCCCACACACATGCTGCCGTATACCTTCCAGTTCTTTATAACATCGAACAGGTCGTCGGAAAAGTCACGGTGCATCTTTGTGCGGAAAAGCAGGTCCCGGCTTTGTAGACAACCCAATATGTATCTTTCTCTACTGTTCTCATTTCTTCCTCTGAATTTTGAAACAGAATCCAGTAAGATGGCTGAACAGCCCACCGGGGGGTTCTTGGCCCAGGTACTTAGTCGCAGTGCAGTAGTTGGTTACGGCTTGCGGGATGGAGCCACAGCCTCTACAGCCCGTGTACAAGGCACTCCTTGAGGGACATGTCTACAAGCCATGCTGCAGGGGTTGCACCCACTCCTCTTAGCACCCAGGCTCAGATGTGCCCAGTAAATCTGTGGCCACAAGCCCTCGCTGTGCTCTTACAAACGGCAAACCAGGTTTGGGAGAATAAATGGAATGAACTGTCACTAACACTTCTCAATAAAATGAGGGGGAGTGTAGCTGTAGCCTGCATGAGAATTACATGTAGATTTACAAAGCTTTGGGGTCCTCTTGGTTGAAATGCATTTCTGAAGGAAAAAAAAAATCAATATTAAACTACATTTGATATATTTCTTTGCTAAAAGCCACAGCTCTCAGTATTCTGGAGAGAAATGATTTATAACTATTACATGCAGCAAAATGTTCTTTTTGGCCCTGAAATCTGATAATTTGGTTTTACACGGTGACTGTGCTTCCAGAAATAAAGCCCCTGCCCATCACCATGACTCTTACCAAGGATGGCCTCGCCAGTGCGCAGAGAAAGTGCAGGGCACCTGCCCTCCATCACCCGCCTGTGGTAATTGCAGAGTTTGGGGAATGTATTAGCTACAGAAAAAGAATGAAGATCTTAACACTGTGTTAGTAGAAATGAGCAGAGAACCTTGGTTTTCTATCTTGGGAACACTTTTCTTGTGCTTCGTGTAATATATTTCCCATTGGCCTTGCAGATGTATTTTTGAATCTATCAGCCTGAAAACATTCTTGCTTTCTTACAAATGTTATGTCCAGCGGCCTCCTTCCCCAAACAGAACCTCATACAGATTGCAAGCGAAAGACAGAGAATGAGAATGCAGTGCTCATTGTTTTATTATTATTATTCTTAGTCATTTTCTCATGGGGGAAGGATCTCTGGATAGATCGTACGTGGACGGCTTAAGGCAGAAAAGATATTCCTTTAGACAGACAGACCACTGTGAATGGAGCAGTAGCTTCTGGTTCTCCTACAAGGATGAACAAGATACTAGAATTGGCTGCAAAATACAGAGGTGTAATTCTGCTTCTACGAAACATCCTTGGTGGCTTGCATCTGTATTTTAAACATTCTGAGAAAACATGTCGTTAAGCTGACGGTGGGCCGAAGCTGCCAGGAAGGGTGGATACAACCCTCCTTCAGAAGTGAGATTCCCTCCACATTTCTTCCCAATAAGTAAATAGCCTTCAACTTACATTGCAATTAAGAAATTATACCCTTCCAATAAAATCAGACCCTAATACTCATCCCCCGCTTCCACTGAGCTACGGAAAAGTCTTAAGTTGGGTTCACAAAGCAGAAAACCAACTCCACAGAGCATGCGGAGGTTGGTGACAGAGTCAGCAGGTGTAATGAGAACGCAGAGAGAGAGGGTTCGCTCGTAACCAAGGCACAGTGAGGGGAAGTAACATTTGGAAAAGCATCACTGACACGGAGGCCAATACTTAAATGACCTTCAACAAGGTCAGATGAGCAAAGGTCGGAACTCTCTTTAACATCCATGAATAACGCATTATTAGAAAGCAACGCCCCAGCATACACTGGAGGGAGCTAAGAAGAACTCAGTGAGTAGATCTACACTGGCAAAATGGGTAAAGAATCCAGACCAGGCCAAAGAGGGTGGACAGCCCTTTAGGATATCACTTAAAGATTGCTACCAATTTCACATGAAGGAGAAGTGACCACTTCTGTCACGGATTTAATTAATTCATGTCATGTTTGAAGCGACTAAGTATTCATTAAACGTGATTTTATTTTTGTACATTTATTTAAGGTTTTTGTCATAGGACACGTGTGCTCATCAGAGAGAAAGAGAAAGAGATCCTGAGAGAGAAAGTGAGAAATCACCCCCTGGAGGGAAGGTCGTCCCACATTCCTTCTCCTCCATTCTGCTTCTGGGTTTTTTGGGGACACACACACACACATGTATATGGTGTGATTTTTCAATCTATGGGGTTCAGCACTCGAACCGTGGTTGGCCATGTGGGAGTCCAGCACTTTAACCGCTAAGCCACCTGTTGGCCCCTATGTGTGATTTCAATTTCAGTGTATGAATAGTCAGTCAGTTTGGTTATTTATTTATTTGTGGAAGCATGTATTGTGCATGTATGAATGTATGTATTCACAAATTCCATGTTGGAGAAGCACCTCCAGGTATGACCCTGAGAGATTACCATATCTAACTGGAAGTTAATAGCAGGACAGTCAGTATTCTAAGAACAGGTCAATAAAATAGAGACAAAACACTACAAAAAATACCTGTTCTCATTTTTTCTTTGTTTTTGCTGTAATGAATGTGCACGCTTCAGAGAGACACAGAAGGGAAGAAAGAGAGTGAGAAAGTAAGAAATCACCCCAGGGGGGATGGCCATGCCTCAATTCCTTCTCCATTCTCCTCTCAGGTCCTTGGGCACGCATGCACACGTACCTGGCGACTTTTCTAAGCCACCAGCTCTGAACTTGAACAGCACATGGGCCGTCTTCACCACACCACCTGGCTCACTCTGCTCTTGTACTCTGAGCCATACCTTTTACTAGTGTGTGGTTTGGATTTTCATATGTGTTGAGAACGTGTCTTTCAACAGCTTACTAAGCTTCACTAACAAGTTGCCGGAAAGTTACTTTATCTTCACGGGAAATAAAGCTCAGGGTTAGCAAACGATAGCCGGGTTTGGTAAAGATGTTTCATGGGACCAGCAGGTGGTGTGGTGGTTAGGGTGTTGGAATTCCCACATGGCCGCCCACGGTTCGAGTCCCAGATCTGGTGGCTTGCTTTCTCACTTTCCCCCTCTCTCTCTGTCTTTCTCTGGCAAAACTCACGTGAAATAATAATAATAAATAAAAAAATAAAATAATTCTAAAAAAAAAAAGAAAAGAATGTTTCATTAGAGCATGTTTGCACACACACATTTCCGTATTATCTATGGCTGCTTTTAAGCTCCACCAGAGTTGAGTATGGGCAATAGAGCTATTTAACCTGCTTAAGCCTGAAATGTTTACTCTGTGACACTTCGAAGAACAAGTTCCTACTGCCTGATAGACCATAGTGAAAATGGTCTTCGAGTCAGACAAGCTCATAGGCGTTCTGCGTTCCAGGTTAAGGCTTCATGTTGTATGTTAAGTTTTGTAATTCCAACATATTTTTCATGTTAAACAACTGAACATCCTCTGGTGGTAACAGATTCTCTGAGTTTCCAGTCATAAGGATCTGTGTAGGGGTTGAGCATCCCCAGTTCTCCACCAATTCCAAAATTAAGCCAACACCTAGCATTTTGGGGTTCAAGGTGAGATGAAAATGAAGGTTTATTAGAACTAATTTACAAGTGAAAACTCAAGCCAGAAATAATCATTGAGTGTTGTATGTTGTACCCTCCTGCTGTGAAAAACCACACCTTCACGACAATCCAGAAAACCAAGCTTGAACCAAGAATGTTCCAATTGTTAAGAATTTCTGCACCAAAGTGTGGCACTATGGGGAACCGGCTTCACCTTCTGCCCTCATCCTCCCCCTGGCTTTTCTTTTTCTGCTTCTTCCTGAGCTGTACTGGGACCAGGTGAGTGTGGCCATCCCCTCACACATGTGTAAGCTCAGGCCCCCCATCCCCACAGCATGTGCCTGCCTCCTCCCTGAAGGCCTGGAGCCTCATACGCCAGTGACATGGTCAGACCCTGGACACAGATCCAGGCATGCCTGGGTCATGTTAGCAGGAGATAGCCAGGCCCGGGTTACCTAGAGCTTGGTCAAGAACAGTACAGGGGCCAGCAGGTGATGTAGTGGTTAAGCCGACAGACTCCCATGTGGTTATTGCTGTTCGAGTCCTGGACCTGGCGGCTTGAAGCTCACACCAGGTACCTGTGTGTGCACGCCCAAAATCCTTAGAGGAGAATGGAGAAGGGACTGTGACATGGTCATCTCCTCCGGGGGCGGGGGTTGATCTCTTGGTTTCTGTCTCTGTCTCTCTGGTGTGTACATGTACCCTCTAGCAAAAATCTCTAAAAGAAAAAGGGGGGGAGCAAGCTGCAGATGTGCTCTTCCTGTGACTCACAGACCCTCTCTGTGGAGAGATAGGAGGAGTTACAGCCCATAGAGAACCCGTTGAAGGCTCTCCTCGAGACCAGCAGCTTCAGCCTGCCCTAGGGCATTGGTTCCCAACTGTATGTGAATTTGACACGTGAGGGACATTTAGCAGAATGTGGCAGTGCTTTCTAAAGTTTCATTCCATCCATTATCAAGAGAGACAGAGAGAACAACCACAGAAGACAGAGAGAGGCCAAATCCAGAGGAGAGAGACCGAGTCCCGATGCCAGAGTCCCCGCCCAGCCTCCTCCACGAGCCCCCGATCCTGAGTGCACGTGGCTGGAGTGTGGAGGCCCTCTGGGCTGGCCTGACTGTTGGGGGTGCTGCTAGCATTAACCAGGAGGGGTGGAAATATGTTTTAAAGCACACAGTCCGTGGGACAGGCCCCCAAGGACCTGCTTGTTGCAAAATGTTACAGTGAGAGAGAGAGAGAGAGAGAGAGATGTCCCCAAGGCCTGCATGCTGTCCTCTCTCTCTCTCTCTCAGAAGTAGAAAAACGGACAGAAGACAAATGTAGAACTCAGGCCGGGCGGGTGGGGGGGGTGTAGGGCGGGGCTTTCCTGTCCTAGGTGCCGAGTTTACACTCTGAGAGATTTGCTGGCATTGGTGTTTGCGATGGTCCTCTCTCATGTCCACACTTGTTTTCCCCATTGGTGTTCCTTGTATAAGAGCGCCAGCAAGTCCAATTGTATATTGTATTTTGATTTTTTTTTTTTTTTCATGTGGAGTGTATCGCACCAAATCCAACCCATAGGAAGGAATTTGAGGGCTGTCTGAAAGGTCACACACAAAGCCCAGAACTGCTCTCAGCCATCCCTGGCCTGAAAGTACTAAGACTGTCCCCCAGGGCGCAGCCCTGGCTGATTCTTATCCTGAGTTTGATGAATTAGGGCAAGGCTCCCCATAGATAAAATGCATCACGGCTTTTTAAAAGGATTTCATTATCTAAGAAAAGCACAGAGAGAGGCTTCTGGAACTAGGTGTAGGCTGTCGGACCTCCTTAACACGACTCACTTCTAACAATACTGCATTTCTCAGAGGAGAAAGTGCTGGGAATGAAGGAATGCAATTTTATTTTCAGATTTAAGCTAAACATTGTAATTTATGGGTAGTAAAAACGCTGTGCTTAGATGGACTCCTGTGTCATGCACGTAGGCACAACCGAGGGGACTATTCCAGTTAGAAGAGACAGTGACGAGTGTGGTGTTAGCTGTCTACCCACAGAGACAGGTCAGGAGGCCGCAGGGTGAGGAGAGGCCGTCCGCTGTCTCCGAGGGGCCTCGTGCTTGCCGTGTTCTCGTGCTCAGCCGCTCTAAAGGAAGCAGGTCTGGGCCAGGCACACTCACCCTTATCCTCACCTGCACTCCTGAAATAATCGGTTTCACCGCCCCCTTAAGGGATAGAGTCATTTGGTACTTTCTTACCTACCCGATTTCTGATTTTTGTTCTCATACTTATGCTAAATTAAAGTTATACAAATATTCTTTGAGAATCTGCAACATTTTAAGCATTAGGCTAAAAAGACAAAAGATATAAAGGAAACAATTCAACATGCCTATAGTTGACAGTTTCAAGCCTTTTTATTCTTTTATCCCTACAAAGCACTATCTTCCAGGCATCACTCTAGGACCTGCAGTCTGATGAAACAATGTTCTTATATACTTGGTTGAATAAACATCTGAATGAAACGCTGGCACATAATATGGAGGTTCATGGAGGCTTTCATGGCCCTTGAAATTACCCAGTGTCTTGACGAGCAGATGGCATAATGGCTATGTCACTGGACTCCCACGTAGTTGACCGTGGTTCGCGTCCCAGACCCGGTGGCTTAAACTCACGCCGGGCATGTGCATGCATGCCCAAGATCCCGAGAGGAAAATGGAGGAGAAGGGATTGCAGCGTGGCCATGCCCCTGGGGGGTGATTTCTCATTTTTTGTCTCTCTCTCTCTGTCTTTCTGACGAGTGCATGCGCCCTATAGCAAAAACCACTCAAAATAAATTAAATAAATAAATATATAAAAAATCCAATGTAAAAAGTCATTCATTTATTTATGCTGTAGGGCTTGTGCCCTCTCCAGCGACAGAGAAAGCTAAAAAGCACCGTCTGGGGACACAGCCATGCCAAAATCTCTTCTCCCCGTCCCCCTGTCAGGATTTTGGGCACACACACCATGTCTTGTGTGTTTTGAAGCAGGGGTCTGAGTCTCAAACTGCGCAGCCTGCCGTGTCGATCCAGCCACATTAACCTGCAGGCCGTCTGCTGGCCCGGACGCCGCTCGTGCGCCTGCGCATTACGACTGGTTCCCGGGCATGGCACCGGCTCCAGCTCAGGCTCAGCTCACTGCTCGCACAGGGTATTTCCAGAGACCATGCACATCCCATTAACCCACGGACCGATGAGACTCGTGACGTGACTTGCTTGTCAGCCACTCCTCGATGGCGGAGCCGTCGGTCCAGCAGACCCTGACTTACACAGGACGGTCTCTCGAGCCCCCAGCGGGGTCACGCTGACAGGCACAGCGTCTGCGGGTCCTCCCGAGTGACTCCCGAGGGTGCTCAGGCTCGTCTGCGCCCAGCTCATCGGTACGCGTTTCGCTCATGCTCCACAGTTTTACTTTACTTAGATTCGTCCATTTCGCTTCTAGAGAGAATTCCCGGTTACCAGTGGCTGCAGTCGCAAACACGTTCCTGGGTCAGCCGGTGGCGTGGTGATTAGGGCAGTCAGACCGCACGTGACCGGCAGCATGGTTCAAGGCCCAGACCCAGTAGCTTGAGGAAACACGCAGGGCGCACGTGCGTGCATGCCCCAAACCCCAAGAGGAGTAGTGGAGGAGAAGGGGTCTTCGCACGGCCATTCCCCCTGGGGGTGTTCTCTCTCTCTCTCTCTTTCTCTCTGCCTCTCTCTCCCCCTTTCTATCTCTGGCAAGCACATACAATTATAGCAAGTTGTGCTTCTTTTTTAAAGAACACATGTCTCTACTGCAACATACTGCACTGGCTCTGTCAGGAGGATTCCTCACTAATTAGGCCCAAGTCTGTCTCCTCCTCCCTGAGTTAACTAGGCAGGTCACAGCCAGCAAAGGCAGCGCGTTCACATACACAGAGACAGAGTCGTAAAAGTGAGTGGAAACTGGAGTTAAACTATGAGTTTATGTTGGTGCAAAAACAATTTTGAAATGCATGCGTAGATTTTCTATAATACACAAATCCTATCAACTTTTTAAAGAGACCCCCCCACACACACACACACGTTTAAAGACACTGTACCCTCCTCTCTCACGCTCATCCCCAAGATGAAAGGTTCTGGACAAGGATTTGCTTTACGAAATTAAAATTTTATTTCACAAAGCACATATATTTTTAAAGACTTTTTAAGGTCAGGGGCACCATTACCTGTAGTTTTTTTAATTGGAATTATTGTTGCATCATGACATGCGTTTGGGAATTAAACACACGCTCCTCAAGGGAACTCGAGAGAGAAAAACAAGACTTACATAGTAAGGTTAATATGCTCTTACACATTTATGAAATGGAGTTTATTGTTCTTCTAAACGCAGGAGCTGGCATAAACTAGTCCCTCTGAGTTGTACTCATGTTAAGGACCCTAAGTGTGCAGAGCCAGCGGGTGGTATAGTGGTTAAGGCACTGAACTCTCACATGGTCGACTGCAGTTAGAGTCCCGGACTTGGTGGCTTCAGATTCACACTGGATGTGTGTTGTGTGCATGCGTGTGCCCCAAACAGCAGAAGGAGAACAGAGAAGGGATTGTGGTGTGGCCATTCCCCCCCTGCCCTGGGGGGGGTGACTTCTCACTTTCTGTCTCTCTCTGTCTCTCTGGCGAAGTCCTATAGCAAAAATCTCTCTCAAACAAACAAACCAAACCCTAAGTTTGCAAGGTGACTCGGACAATGGAGTGAGAATTGCTCATTCTCCTGCTGAGTTCAGCACTGTGGAGAATTTGGGAAAGACTCTCTTAGGTCCCCGTTGAAATGTAATGAACTGAAGGTGCAGTGTCATGGGGTCACCAGGGTATCATTAGGATAAGTTGCATTGAGCGTTTCTTTTGGTGTATTTGAGGCTTACACTTTTGCAACATGGCAAGAGAAGCTGAAGATACATCTTGGGACAGTGTCTTTTAAACTGTCACCGCGGCAACGATGATGTATCAAAGGAACAACGATTCATTGTCCTTGGGGACAAAATCTTAGAATTTAACTTAACCAGATTCCGTTACCCATCTAATTCCGAGCTGAGTCTGCTAATACGAGGCACAGACGCTGGGTTTGGAAAGTAGAAGATGCAGGAAGCCATAGCAGTTTGACAGCCTGTGTGAGCTTGAAAAGCCTGGATGCTTTCAGACTTGAATCTTAGAGGGGAAAGCTGAGCAATCACTCTGCAACCCTGAAAACAATCTAAGGAAAGTTCCAGGACACTAGAGAAAAAGGAGAAGTAGTTGACAATGATCTTAAAAGATCTGTCTATCTATATAGCTGCACACACACACACACACACACACACACACACACGTAGTATATATAATTTGGGCCCAGCCATCGTGGTGCAGTGGTAGCAATGCTGGAAGTCACAGGGAAGAGGAAGTCTGGGGTTCAGCTCCTGGGTGGGCTCGTACCTGCTGGTGCAGGAACATGCCCTGGGTCCTGGCTGGGTGGGAGCTGCAGCATGAAACTCTGCTAAGGGTTCTTCTCTCTCTCTCTTTCTGTTGTGAAGTAACACACACACACACACACATGCACACACAAAACATGTTTCTGGAGAACCGATATTGTAATTGTCCCCTGTTCATAATAAGACGATGAAAAGAGAAAGACAGAAAAACACAGTAAATGCTTTGATAGAAGAATACAAACGCCTTTAACAAAGAAAGGAGACAGGAGTGGGACGGTGGCATAGGGTTACGACTCTGCGAGGCTGAGCGTCCGGGAAGCTCCAGCTCATACCTGGAGACCTGCCCAAACACGCCAAGCACGTGTGTGCCCAAGATCCCAACCTGCTGGGGTCGGGGGGAGATTGTGGCTCGAAGACCCTGCTGGAAATGCTTGTCTCTCTGTGTCTTCCTCACTCATGGAAAAAAGAAATAAATTTTCTTTAAAAGGAAAACTTAAATAAAGACTAATCATATGACAAATGTAGAATTTAACTGAGCTTCGGGTCCCGCACCCGTTGGCTTAAAACTCACACCAGGCACACGTGCATGCGTGCCTGAAGTCCTAAAATGAGAATGGAAGAGAAGAGGTTGCGGTGTGACCATTCCCCCCCCCAGGGGGGGCTGATTTCTTACTTGCTGTCTCTCTGTCTCTCCAACAAGCACGCACCCCCTATAGCAAAAATCTCTAAAGAAAAAAGATACATTTTGATATTTCACTGACAAAGAAAAGCTTCTTACAATTTCCAAAAAAAGGAAGTTTTCTAAAACTGCCTTCATATTTGTCTTTGTGCAAAACCCAGTAACAAATGTAAGTATAGAATTTGAGTGAGCCTCTCATGCACGAAGATCTTTATATTCAACCAAGTTACTAATTATATTAGAAAAGAATAAACAAAGTTTTTGCAAGTATATAAAGCCTCAGAAGACATTTTACCCAGTTATTTTGAGAAAAAACTACTCAAAGAAAGCTACAGAAAATATTTTAAAAATTAAAAATAACTCAAGAAAGCAAAAAAAAAAAAAAAGAATTAAATAATAAGCTGTCAAGGATAGTGGTAAGTTTTTTTTTTTTTTGAACTATGGTTATGGATATTTTTTAATTTTGAAAATTTCATTTATTTAAAAAGTAACAAAGGCCAGCAGTTGGCATGATGGTTAAGGCATAGATTCCCACATGGCTAACTGCAGTTCAAGTCCCAGACCCGGAAAAATCACACCAGATGTTTGTGTGTACCCAAAATCCCAAAAGGAGAACGTAAGAGAAGGGATTGAGGGACTGTGGCATGGTCATGCCCCCGGGGAGTGATTTCTTACTTTCCCTCTCTGTTGCTGTGCTCTGTGAGCACACACACCTTTATGGCAAAAAAGAAAAAAAAAAAAAAAAAAGTCTTCATAAAAAAAAAAAAAGTTAGGGACCAGCAGATAGTGTAGGAGTTACATCACTGGAGTCACACATGGCCCACTGCGGTTCCAGTCCAGGACACAATGACTTAAAACTCATGCAGGGCACGTGAGCGTGTGTGCCCACAATCCCGGGAATGGAGGAGAGAGGGTCGTGGTGTGGCCATCCCCACCAGGGACTTATTTTCCTTTTCCCTCTCTCTGTCTCTCAGTAGTGAACACACACGCCCTGGGCAAACACCTTAAATAATACAGTGAGCCTCCTCTAGTCTACCACTGCTTATAACCCTATCACCGCTTACACAGTTGCAGGGAGGGCTTAGTCAGCGTTTGTGAATGGAGTTCTCTACCTGTGAAATTTGTTCCAAGCGGAATCACCTTTTGAATCGTCCTCCACTGTCGCTCTAGGGTATTTGGTGCCTGGACACTACAGCCGATCCCTGTCACCTCCTTGCTGGTGCTCTCCGCCTTCGTAACTCATTCTCTACAAGAGGGATGAGTCCATTTTTTTCCCTAGAGGGCATATGTGCCTGCCAGAGACAGAAAGACAGAAAGCGAGAAATAGCTTACCAGGGGCATGGCCACATGCCACTCTCTTCCCCTCCATTCTCCTCGTGGGATTGGGGCACACATGTACATGTGCCCAATGTGTTTCAACCCACCAGGTCCAGGACTTGAACTGCAGCCAGCCATGTGGGAGTCCAGTACCTTAACCATTATGCTACCTGCTGGCCTCCCAGTAATAATTTTAAAGCTATGACCCAGATTATACAATCTTTGGTTGAGATTCTTTTCAATGACTAGAGCCCTGCAGGATGACCACCACTAATTCATCTGACCTCTTGTTCTTCTCCCTATTTCTCTCACTCTCTGAGGGTTGCATATTTCAGTCATTTCACATTATTAAATTAAACTGGACTTATCTTTATTATTATTTTCACCATGTGGGTCTTTTTTTTTTTTTTCATAAGGCATTTTATATGGCTGATTTCTTCCTGACATTCAGATTTGTACTCAAATGTCATTTCTCTAAAAAGAAAAAAGAAAAAAAAAATCATTGACCATTCTCTCTAAATTCATATCCCAACAAATATCTTGTTAAGTAATCTTCAATCCCACACTGGGGAAATAAAATTAAAAACAAAATCTAACCCAGAAACACATTACGTAGAAGTGGGTGAGAAAGAACACAATTTTATTATTGAATAAGCATTAAGTCAGAAAGTGATGTACCTCACAGAAAACCCACTAAGAGATTGCAAAGAGAGAAAGACATCTCACCCCTCGTGTGTCACGTCCAACTATCATGTCCATGTTCTCAGGGCAAACATGCAACTGTCATGTAAAAGGACTTGACAGGTCGTGAGCCACGTAGACTTCACAATTCACTTGACCTTGAGGCTGATTATCTGCATTAACTATTCGCTTTACCCAGTGGAAACATAAGCCTCTTTTGTGTTTATGACAAGAAGTAGTTTTGTAACTTGAAGGAAGGCGCCCATGGAGGTCTTTCAGCCTCCCTTAGACCAACATCTGGGGCACTATTGGTTTTCTCTCCCTCTCTTTCTTTCTTTTTCTTTTTCTTTTTCTTCTGCTTTTTCTTTCTCTCTCTTTCTCTTTCTTCCCCCCCTCTTTCTTTTTTCATCCTCTTTCCTTCCTTCTTCTTTTCCTTTCTTCCTTCCCACTTTTCCATCTTCCCTTTGTCATCCCTGCTTTCTCTTCTTTGTCTCTCCCTTTCTGTTCGCTAATTACATTTCAAGGAGAGTTCACCACGGGTCCATGAGAAAGACATCTTTTGGTCTTAGAGCTGCCAAGAGGCTTATTTAGCTCTTAAAAAGATTTACATACATTTCAAAGACAGAGCAAGGAACTTAAAATGCCCAGTTTTCTAAAATAAAGGCTGTATGAAGAGGAAATGGGGAAATATCTCCTCTCTTATTTTCAACAGGGAGAATTAAGTCACGTATTTTAATTATTATTAGTTCTTATAATCATTATCATTATTATTATTTTAAAATTATTTCTTTAGTTAAATTAATCAATCGAGTATTTTTAATTTGTTCAAGGGCACGTGCAATCACCAGATACAGACAAACACAGAGGGAGAGGGACAGGTAAAGTCAGAAAGCAAAGCACCAGATCCAGGACTCGAACAGTTCAGTGCCTTCACCACACCACCTGCTGGCCCTATTATCATTAAGACACTAATCCGTAAATAAAAAATATAATATTTATGGATTTATCTTTCTGGATATTCATTTTTTTCAACAATTCAACTTTCTTGAAAACAAAGAACTTATGTTTCAAAATTTACAATTAAATACTTACTGACCCCGGAAGAGTTTGGGAACTATGATAGGTACATGATAAATATTTGCAGAATTAAGAACCGAAAAGTATTATCACTTAATAATATTAAGTAATAAGGTGGTGTGGTGGTTAAGGCACTGAATTCTCACATGGACAACCACAGTTCGAGTTCTGGACCCAGTAGTTTGAAAATCACACTGGATACGTGTGCATGTGTGCCCAAAATCTTGAGAGGAAAATGGAGAAGAGATCCTCAGAATTTCAGTGTTAGAAAGAAATGTGTACTAACTGGAGGGCTATTTTAAACAATGTTTTATTTTCTATAACTTCCAATACAGCTTCTTAACATTATATATATATAATGGTTTCCCCAAGTAAAATTTGAAAGTTTGAGATTTCTTAAAGACAGTATTAATAAGTCTGTTTTCAATACTAAACAGATTTCTTAAGGACACAATGTATACTTTATAAATTAATAAACCAAAATGTGGGGACTAGCAGGTGGCACAGTGGTTAAAGTACTGAACTCCCACATGGCTGACCGTGGTTTGAGCCCCAAACCCAGGAGCTTGAAAAATCATGCCGGGCATGTATGTATGCTCCAAACTGGAAAAGAGAATGAAGAAGAAGGGATTATGGTATGGCTATTCCCCTCAGGGAGGTGATTTCTCACTTTCCCTCTCTCCATGTTTCTCTGTGGTTAGTACACATGCCTTAAAAAGCAGATAAATAAACAAGATAAAAGATTCAATTATCTTTAAAAATAGTAATAATAATATTGAATAATAGTATTGTACAGTTTTCTTTTTAGAATGATTTTATTTAACTTTATTAATTTATTATTTAAATTTGACCAGAGAGGGACAGAGTGAGAGAGAGGGAGAATGGGAAAAATGGGAAAGCAAGATGCCAGGACCAGGATTCAAACCACAGTTGACCATGCAGGAGTCCAGTGCCCTCAACCACCACACCACCTGCCAGCCCCAGTATTACATAGTGCTAATTCTTTTATTTATTTATTTATTTATTTATTTTTTGGAGAGATTTTCGCTATAGGGCGCGTGCGCTCGCCAGACAGACAGAGACATAGAGACAGAAAGCGAGAAATCACCCCCCCCGGGGGGGGGGAAGGTCACGCCACAATCCCTTCTCCTCCATTCTCCTCTCGGGATCTTGGGCACACACGCACACGTGCCCGGCATGAGTTTTAAGCCACCGGGTCCGGGACGCGAACCGCGGTCGACTACGTGGGAGTCCAGCGACATAGCCATTATGCTAACTGCTAATTCCCACATAATGTTAATTCTTATAAGGCAAATACTTAACACGGACAAAAGAGGTTGGAAAAATGTTCAAGCAAAAAATGTTTTAATGGTCCTTTCAAACTATCTGTAAAATGTTTAAAAATTTTTTTCATGGAGCATAGGTTGTTTTCTTCTTAACAGATTTCATTTTCAGAACAATTTCAAGTTCAAAGAAAAGTCAAACACAAACACCCTTCCTTCACCTGAACGTGGACAACCTCTCTCCCCACCGTCCACACCATGCTCAAGTCTGGTATATTGACTACAGTTCCTGAGGCACCCTGACACCCACGAACACCCCAGGTCCATAACTCACAGATGAGGGGACTTCATAAAGGACATGGAAAAATAAAATTACTTTATTTTGGCACAAAGTTTTCCAAAATCTATTCAAGTTCTTTTATATAATGCAATCCATGCACTTTCTGAAGCCCCCCTCGTATTTACGTGGTACATTACAGGCTGCGTTAGGGTTCGCTCTCCGCGTTGCGCCCCTTCTATGGGTTTGGACATACGGGTAATGGCATGTCCCCGCCATTGCAGGGTCACCCGGAGCAGTCACTCTGCCCTTCCAGTACTCCTTTATCGGCCTGCTTTTGGCGACGATGCTCTCTACTGATCTCATAGTTTCCGCGTTTACTTGGAATCGTCCAGTTTATTGCACGTGCCGATGACTTTTCAGTTAGTGACATGCATTTACCCTCCCCCGGGCTATCGCGGCTCCCCAGCCCGTGCCCTGTCAGTGCCACGTAATTCCCACTGCCCGGATGTTCTCCAGTCTCCACGTGCATCCGCCTGCTGAAGGGCGCCCCACTCCTTCTATGCTCTGACAATTACGAACAAAGCTGCCATAAACACCCCTAGGGAGGTTTTTATGAGGATTGATGATGTAAGCTCTTTTCAATATGTACCAAGGAGTACAATTATGGCACTCCTTGGTAAGAGTATGTTAGGTTTTGTACAAAACTGTCAAATTGTCTCCAAAGTGGCTATGTCATTCTGAACTCCTCCCAGCAAAAAAGTGAACGTTTCTGTTACTCGACGTCCTGGCTGGCAGTGGGTGCTGTCAGGGTTTCGGCGTTATTATCGTTCTAACAAGCATGTAGGGAGAGTCTAGGTTGCTCCCAATAAACTTGATTTATTTTTGAACGTAAAATAATTAGATTTAGTAATTGGATCATTGACTTGGAGGATATGAGGCAGGAATTGAATCCAAAGCTGTTATAAAGTGTCTGTTTCACTACAACAAATTTTCTTAAATGTTTATGTATTGATATTTCTCTTACCTAAACCACTCATCCCTCTGTTGAGATGGTCTCAGCCTTGGAGATGGGGTCTGGCTGGGCGTACGGGTTGGTCACTGTTCAGGATGAGTTTTGTCTACACCTCCAGAGTCAAAAGAATTTATGGTACACTATTCTGAGACGCAGTTCAAATGATTTATACTAAAACACTTAATCTATGCACCTGAATCACGCAACGGATTGTGAAAAGATCTTTAAAAAGCTCAAACCTATATTATCCTAGGTCGTCAGAAAAGTCATGATGCATTTTTGCATTTAAAAAAAAAAAAAGTCATGACTTTTCCAATGACCCGATAGTTTCTTTAAATTATGATTTACATACTTTAAGAGCATCAGAAATTATTTATTCATGGTTTTGAAAGGAAATGGCAGGAAGCACTAATCACATTGGTGTGTTTATTGGATAAATGTGTAAAACAGTCTAAAATTAGAAGCATAATTTCAAATCCATGGCATTTATCCTGTCATTTCTGGGTGCTCTGTACCTCTTCAGTATTTCATTGTGAGGAAATAAACACTGAATCTCTATCTGCTATTCAAAATCCAGGAACTTTAACTCAACCCATGTATAGTAGCAACAAATATTACATTTACTGAACCTCAATGGTAAATGTACATAGAGTAAACCAGGGATAAACTTGACTATTAGCACCAAGCAGACTTGTTTTCTTCCACCTGCTAATCTAGCTCACGTACAGAATTGCAGTTGATTTTATATTAGTTATTTATTTACTTACTTATTTATGTTTTGAGAGACATGTTTTTGCTATAGGGCATGTTTACTTGCTGGAGAGATAGAAAGAGACAGAGAGACAAAAAGTGAGAAATCACCCCCTGGGGCAATGGCCATGCTGCAATCCTTTCTCTTTCACTCTCCTCTCAGGATCTTGGACACACACTCACACATGCCCAGCCTGAGTTTTAAACCACCGGGTCCAGGACTTGAACCTGTTTGATTCTGGGAGTCCAGAAATGTAACCATTATGCCATCTGCTGCTCCCTTAAATGGCACTTTTTACAGTCCCAAATTCTCTTCTATACACATGTACCATGCAATTTGATCTCTTCAAAAGCAAGATAGGCCTTTTGATTAAGAATTTCAAATGGTCAGAATTTCTGGAAATGATATAAATGTCATAAAGGATATATGAGTTTGGAAGTAATTAAAAATATTATCAGACAACCACTGTGTACAAACTCTCTAAAGAGAATTTTTCTTTTTTTCTTTTTAAAGTCCCCCCCCCCCAATAGTGTAGGTGTGCTTGCCTGAGAGCGATAGAGAGAGGGAAAATGAGAAATAATCCTCTAGGGGTACGGCCATGCCACAGTCCCTTCTCCCCCATTCTCCTCCTGGGATTTGGGGCATGTGCACATGTGTACCCGTGAAATTTTCAAGCAGCCAGGTCTGGAATTCGAACCCAGTTGGCCATGTGGGAGTCCAGTGCCTTAACCACCAATGCCACTTGCTGACCTTAGGGAATTTTTATTATAAGAGAAATATGAAATGAAATGACTTCTGAAGTACTTTACAAAGTTTAAATTATAGGATTTAGTCATCTTATAAGACCAAGATCTTAACATTTATCTTGATAAGGGAATTACTTATTTCAGTTTAATTGGAGTCTGTCAGTCAGAGTGGTGCGTCTGAATAACACCGAAGTCTACTAGGTGGAACTGCGTCTCTCCAAAAAGACGTGTCCAAGTCTGTACCCGTGTTCTCGTGAACTCGACCTTACACACATGCAGGGCTTTAGCGTATTGAATTAAATCAAGATTTCTAGATATCATTCTCCTCTTAAATACCGTAGTGATGTACCTACGTGCCGATAACCATCAAGAATTGCGGGCAGCCCCCAGAGGCAAGGGGGCTGTCAGGGAACAGATTCCCTCCGTGTAGAAGGAGCCACCTTGCCAACACCTGGATTTCAGATTCTGGCCTGCGAAGTGGTGAGAGAGCTGTTTTCTGTCGTGTTACTTTACCGGTTTCATTGTAATTTGTTAGCAACGCTCTTGGAAACTAATAACCCACTCACACTGACTTATAAGAAAGGGGGGATTGTATGAGCTCACACAAATGATTGTTGCAGAAATGATACTTTCAAAGTTAGGTTGCTCTTGTTTTATGTTGCTGTAACTTTCTTGGCTTTACAGCTTCCTCTTCAGTTCAGTTGTGAGGCAGGTTACGAAGCTCAAAAGCTCATATATACAAGGCTGGTGGTGTAAGTGAGAGATAAATAAGAAAACAAAACAAAAATACAGGATAAACAGTGGAGCAGGGCAGCACAAGTGAGTCACAAGAAGTGGTGCTGGCATTGCTCCCAGGGCCTGTGCGTGAGCAGTCCTGTGATCCCTGCTGGCCGGGACTCGGGTGGAGCGTGGTGTGGGAACCTCAAGCAAGGTTCTTTTTTCTTTTCTCTCAGATTGTTTCTCTCATAGAGAAAATGAATAAATAAATTTTCAAAACTGAACTTCTGGGACCAGCAGATGGTGTAATGGTTTTGTTGCTGGACTCTCACGCAGTCAACCATGGTTCACGTCTTGGTCCTGGTGGCTTAAAACTGACACTGGGAGCATGGGCAGCTATAATCCAAGGTGAGGATGGAGGAGAAGGAATGGCAGCATGGCCATCCCTGGTCCTGGTAGCAGCTGTAAAACACACCAGCACACGCACATGTGTGCCCAGAATCCTTGTGGGATTGGGCTCCCTAAGCACAGGGCTTACCCACTGCTTAACAGGGGCAGTTCCTTTTCTCTTTCACCACTAAAAGGGGGTTATTTTAGACCATTCTGGTCTTCTCATGGAGGTGAATTCAGATTCTCTTGCACCACAAAGGCTGCGTAAGAAATGGTAGATCCCTAACAAAACCCAATTTCTGTTGGGGATCAAAGGAATCATTGACAGTAGGCAAACAATTGCAACCACGAGGTGGCCGGGTCACAACGGACAAAATCACTAAGCAGTTGAACTGTTTTTGTAATAAATAAAATACCAAGCGACTCTATGTCCTCTGCAAACTTTTAGTTACATGTTTTCCTAATGTCTGTAATTCTTTAAATCTTTGTACTATGAAGGCATGTCTGGCTAAGGTTGGTGATACGACATCAGTTGGGAGGATAAAGACAGAAAATGGAGCTGGCTTTCTGGACTATAGGGAGGCTACATTGCCCATCACCATAATACCAAATCACAATATCTCTAAATATCATGTATTTTTTTGTCTTCCATCCCTTTTTTGTTTGTTTGTTTTTAGGTTTTTGCCACTAGTGTGTTAATTCACTAGCGAGATAGTGAGATGGAAAGTGAGAAATCATCTCCCAGAGATGATGGTCACACCAAAATCCCTTCTCCTCTAGGGATTTTGAACACACACACACACACACACACACACACACATACACAGTGTGATTTTCAAGCTGCTGGGTCCAGGACTCGAACCACAGTCAGCCATGTGGGAGTCCAGTGCTTTAACCACCACACTACCTGCTGACCCTGTCTTCTACCCTCCTAACATTCTAGCCTTTTGCTAAATGATCAGTATTCAGATTGGCAAGACCTAACTTACATGCAATAAATGAACTGATTTTTCTACTTCTGTTGGATGGAGTATTTCTTACTGGTAGATTAGACATTTTCAGACAAGTAGGGAGGAGAACAGGACAAAGAGAACTATTCTCACGGGAATATTGTACAAGCAAAGTCTTAGGCGAGACATATTAACAAAGCGTTCCATACATTCCCGTAGGGATTCATTCCAATGGCGCTGAGAAGGACTGCACAAGACTCACCTCCCCACGCTGCACAGCTGGTGAGCAACCCCGGCTGACTTTCAGTCTTACTCTGACGCCCAAGTCCACATTCTTCTCCAAAAAGAACTCTAATGAAAATTGTTATTGAGAAAAGTATGTTCCTTATAAAATAAATTACTTTTGTATCCTTGTTTGCGGGTAGAACAAAATTGCCCTTAATAAGCAAATATCTAGGTATAAGAAAAGCCATTTGAATTTATGTGCTCCTGAGCAAAATTCAAAGTGAGTGCAGTCAAGTGAATTATTGGAAAGAATTCCCAAGATCAACTGGCGAAAGGAGAAACAGGAAAAGGAAGAGAAAGAGTTCAACCAAGGATATGATTTGAAGCAAAGGCCCATGGAGGGAGGTTCAATTTATTTTATTGGAAAGAATTGCTGAGTCCCAGAAGCCTTACCTGTCAATCTTTACTCATTGGCTAAGGATGGTGTCTAAAGGTTGCAAACTCTCCGTGCTTAGAGGGCAGTGTGGCCTCAGGAGCCTGACTACAGCTCATCGGGATAATTGCAGGTATAAACCATTGATGAAGGACCCTGAAGCTCAGGGAAGGCTTGTAGAAAAATAAAGAGATCCAAGAGGAGAGGCCAGCAGGGCATAGTGGCTAAAAGATGCTGAACTCCCACCTGGCTGACCGGTTTGAGTCCTGGACCTGGCAGTCTGAAAATCACACTAGGTGCATATGTATGTATATCTAAAATCCTGAGAGAATGGAGGAGAAGGAATTGTGGGGTGGCCATTCCCTTTGCGAGGTGATTTCTTACTTTCCTTCTTTTTTATTTATTTATTTATTTTTTTTGAGAGGTTTTTGCTATAGGGTGCATGAGCTCACCAGAGAGACAGAAAGAGAGAAATCAAATCATCCCCAGGGGGATGGCCACGCCACAATCCCTTCTCCTCCTTTATCCTCTCTGGGATCTTGGGCATGCATGCACACACGCCTGGTGTGAGTTTAAGCCACCGGGTCCAGGAATCAAACCACAGTCAACTACATGGGAGTCCAGTGGCATAGCCATTATGCTAACTGCTGGTCCCTCACTCTCCCTTTTTCTGTCTCTCTAAAGTGAGCCCAAAAACCTTTTAAAAAGAGAGAGAGAGAGAAAGAGAGCGAGAGAGAGAGAGGATCTGGACAGAATACCTATGTTTTTGGTTCTCTCGGTCTTTGGTCTTATGGAAAACAAATGATGTGTGCATAGAATAAACAAATCTAAAAACTCTCCCCAAAACATCCATAAAAATAAACATGATCCCTGTATTGATTCTTAGATTAAGAAATGTTCTATAGTTATGTAGATTCCAGGTCAATAATCCATTGATAAACAGCAGACTGAATGTTCCCCCTTTAGGAAAAGGCTAGGAGGTATATTCATTTGGGTTGGAATCAGCCTGAGTGTCATTAAAATCTTATTGATTTCAACTTGTATATTTACCTCTTAGGGCCCAGGAAGAGAATGACAGTAGAGCAGCAATGAACAAGTTCATGGATCTGGGGCCACAGACAGTGTAGCGTGTGCAGTTTGACTTGATAGAATTGTCTGAGTTGCTGAAATTGAACAGGGAACTCAGGGAATGCTCTAAACGCAGGGTCTGCCTGAGTCTTTCTGGGAGTCACATCCCGTGGCTCAGGGCGATCACCATCAGCTGGTGTGCAAGGAAGGTGTCACACATTTCCTGGAGTTCTCGTCCACAGAGACTTAGCCTTAAATTGGAAAAGAAAACCACACAGAGTTCTTGAATAAGTGTCGTGGAAGCTTGATTGAAACGTATTGCTAACATTCCGTGTCCCGGAGAGTCACTGAAGCACTGTGTTGCTGGTATTCGCACTGCCATGGTGGCACAGGGCTGACAGAACACTTACGAGCACATTACCACACGCAAAACATAATATGCTTTCTGCAACTCCGGTTTTATGGACTTTTATGGCTGAACAATTGATATTTACCTATTGAGATTGGCTTAGAAGACCCTGAAGCTGCATAGCAGAAGATAAACTATGACTATTTGCCTATAATATGAGAACAGCAGAACAGCTAAAGGCCTCTCTAAATATTTCTGGTATTAAACCAGCACAACTGTTTAAAAGTTCCACAGTTCACTTCCAAACAGAGCAGTCTAGGTTCTTTCCCGATCCTCTTTGGTTATAAGGACCCCAGGAGACCCTTTAAGGGAATTACGTCTTCAGGGGTAACCAAATGCATTTCACAGTCCCTGTCCATATCTGGGATGGTTTAAGGGAAGTACATCTCAGCGGTAACCAAATGCATTTCACAGTCCCTGTCCGTATCTGGGATGGTCTTATCAGTGATATCGACACCATTTGAATTCATGGATGCTAACTGGCACTCGGTACTTTCAGACGGACTAACAGACGCAGGGCTAAAGGGGTCTTAGGGGCCAGGTGTTGGCACAGAAGTAATGCGACTAACCTTGCATGAGAGCTTGTGTTTGTGTCTCAGGACTTTCCTGCACACCAGCTGTACGCGCATGCACACACACACATGCACACTCACACACACACACACATGCACACACACACACACACACGCACACTCACACACACTCACACACTCACATGCCTGTGCTTCCGGCTGGTTGAGACTGGAGTGTGTTGCTGTGTGAAAACCCAGTGGGGGTGTTTGTCTCCATCTCTGGTTCTGTCTCACTCTCTTATGAAGGAAGAAAGTAAACTTAAAAAAATGTTTTCTGCGTGTTTGCACAATAAAGGGGATCATTAAGCGCAGTGGGGTTGCACCATGACACGCGCCGTATGCCTGGTTCACACCATGCCCACGACTGGTGAGCGGGCTTAGGGTTCTAATGCTCATTTCAGTTCCGTCCCAGCTAAGCCTAGGGTTAATGCTTCTCCTACCGCAGCGGGGGCCATTTATACGGTGGAATTTTCCATGTTAACTCACAAATATATGTAAAACAAGAGGTCTTATGTGCTAAGCACAGAGAATTACAAATGTGATGGCGAGGACCTTTGAAATGAGTGAGAAGATAAAATAAATGAGCCGTTGACCTGGCAACATTAACCTTGTTTTCAGAATGGAGAGGGTCTGTCTGGGTCACTGACCTGCTCTCCAATTACTGGGAATCTCGTGTGAAGAAAGTAAACCAACCTTGGGCAGCAGGGCAGCTTGCGCCTTGAAAGCAGAAAGACCTAAGTGTGCTTTGTTCTTTCGGAACACACCGGGTGCATGACTGCCGTTACTTCTCTGAGCTCCACTTTGCAGATATCTTTAAGAAGAAAATAGACTTAATATTGTAAAATAATGTAACCATTAAAAGCATAATACCCAGGGCCGGCAAGTGATGTGGTAGTTAAGGCGCTGGACTTCCCCACAGCTGACTGCAGTTTGAGTACCAGACCTGGTGACTATAAAAATCACACAGGGGGAACCAGCAGTTAGCGTAATGACTATGTTGCTGGACTCCCACGTAGTCGACCGCGGTTCACATCCCGGACCAGGTAGCTTAAAACTCACTCCGGGCACGTGTGCGTGCGTGCTCAAGATCCCGAGAGGAGAATGGAGGAGAAGGGATTGTGGCATGATCATCCACCCTTTCTGTTTCTATGTCTCTCTCTGTCTGTCTGGCAAATGCACACGCCCTATAGCGGCAAATGCCCCCGCCCTATAGCGAAAACCCCCCCCCCCCCAAAAAAAAAAAAATCACGCCAGGCACATGCGCATGTATGCCCAAACTCCCAAGAGGAGACTGGAGACAGAGAGTTCTGTGACATGACCATCCACCTTAGGGGTGATTTCTTATTTTCCTTCTCTCTGTTTCTCTCCAGCAATCACATATGCCCTGTGACAAAAGCCCTGACAAAGAAAAACGTAATCGACAGACCAGCTCCGTGACCTGGTAGTGAAGGAGCTGAGTCCCACGTGGCAGACTGCGTGGTGGGATTCCCAACCCAGTGGCTTGAGAAGCATGCTGGGTGCGGGTACGTGTGAGGGCATCACAAAGTCCCCAAAAGAGGGCGGATGGAGAAGGGGTTGTAGCACAATTGTTCCCCACTGCGGGGTGCCTTTGCGTGCACTCTCTGTCTCTCTCTGGTGAGCACACACACACCCAAATAATATGGGTGTATAGATCACAACAAAATATGCTGACAATGTCACATTTATAATATGGAATGTGTGTGTGCATACAGAGAGGGGCTTAAACAGTGTGTGGGAAAATAGAATTGAAGGACACATTTATTTTAGGTGCAAAAACTTATACATACTTCTACAAAAGCACTTTTAAAAGACTACACACACACACACACACACACACACACACACAGTCTTACCGGCACAATTTTAATGAAGACTGTCCCTGAAACGTCAACAACTTCTTATCTCTTATGGTGAGGTTCGGATAATTATTTTTTCTCCTTTGAAAATTTATATATGGTTTTTTGAACCACTAAATACATGTCCGCCTTTAAAACTGTAAGAAAAGTCTTCAACACAAAGACAGCAATAGGACCTGGACCAGGAAGCACCCTCTCTCCAGCGTTCCATCTCCCCGCAGGTAGACCAGTAACCAACCATTGTCATGAAGATGCACCCAGGTACTGCCCTTCATGTCCAGCCCTTTCTCAGACTTCGCTGCCTGTCCGGGTAAGAGCCAGAGTTGGGAAGGTTCGAGTCTCCAATACGGAAGGGCCATGGTGGTGCCCACCCTATGGCAAAAACCTACGGAAGCTGGAATCTCCAATACGGCAGAAATGCATGAGGAATGTTTGTGACACTGGCACATGCCCAGCACCGTGAAGAAGGGCTATTAAAGGACATAATATAAAGCTATAGCTGAGCTCAGAGCCTGGAGGAAGCAGGAGCAAAACTGTACACTTACTAAGTGCTGGAAAGGGGGATGGAACCCAGACCAACTTGACTTCAAAGCCGGTGTTCTTTCAACAACATACACTGCTTCTCTGCCACCCAGTTTAGCAAAAATAAGAAAATGTAACTAGTGACTTGAGAGTATGCTTCACTTAGGGAATCACACAGGTATAATTCTGTTGAGTGCTTTTATTTTCGTTTTTGTGTCTCAAAATAACAGTGTCTCTGAGTGTCCTTACTATTCCTCTTTTTTTTTTTCCCCTTAGGCAAGAAAAGATTGTTGGACTGAGGAGGAATTTTTTTTTTTTTGCACTTGAATCGGTAAGCTTGCAAATGATGCAAATAGCTGATAAATTCTGTGAATTTCTCTGTAGCACAGTAACATGATGTTTGAAAGCAGTGGTTAAAACTAGATGGACTTGGCCCAGCCCCGGTAGTATACCAGTGGCACAGGGCTCTGAAAAGCTGGAAACCACAGAGAAGACGGGGGTTCGATTCCCAGGTCAGTCTGTACATCGGGAGCTCAGGCAGCTCTCGCGGAGCTCCGGGCGGACTAGGAAGGGCAGGAGAGGACTGCTGTATGAGACCTCTGGAATGTGCTTCTCTCTCCTCCCCCACACCCTCTTTCC
>NW_006159999.1:913261-922473 GCF_000334495.1 Tupaia belangeri chinensis | reverse complement strand
CTCTCATAAAAAATTAAATTAAAAAAAAAGCTAGTTTGTCTCTACTGTGCTAGGGATTCATTACGATATGAACAAACATGCAGATAAACATGAGCAAAAGCAATAAGAAAGTAAGAAATAAATGCAAAACGAAATACCTGCACTTACCTGACGGCCTGGCATTTGGAATATCAGGGACTGCACGGGCAACACCCTCACCTGGTCCCCTGGGATGAAACTGCACCCAGGCCGCTAACCGAACAAGCCGATCCTTGCAGATTTCGAAGTGCTCGGTATTTAATTCTTGCGGAACCCAGGGTGCTAATTTTAGTGATTCTAATTTTAAAAATGAAATTTCAGAAAGTTCTAAGAGTGAAATAATAGTCCAGTGTATTTTTTTTTTCTTTTTTTGAGAGGTTTTCGCTATAGGGCGCGTGCGCTCGCCAGAAAGACAGAGAGAGACAGAGAGACAGAAAGCGAGAAATCACCCCCCAGGGGGATAGCCACACCACAATCCCTTCTCCTCCATTCTCCTCTTGGGATCTTGGGCACGCACGCACATGAGCCCGGCGTGAGTTTTTCAAGCCACCAGTTCTGGGACTCGAATCACGCTCGACTACATGGGAGTCCAGCAACATAGCCATTATGCTAACTGCTGGTCCCAATATTCCAGTGTTTTTACAGTGTCTGTCTCCTAAAGTTACCGTCCTTCCCAGTACCCTGTGTGTTTATTTCACCCGAATCGGATGTGTTTATTTTCTTTTTCTCTGTACTCATGATAAATGTGTGAGTGTGCATGAGAGAGAAGCACCTTCCCCAGGGCCCGGTCCCATCATGGCCCTCTTCCTCCAGTCCTCCCGCTCGTGGGTCTCAGGCCTTCATGCTCTGGCTCAGTGCGTGTGTCAGGCAGACGGGGCCAGGGATTCCAACCGCAGTTGCCATGTGGAATCCGGCTCCTCGAGGCCGAGGTCGTAGCGTGTCCCAGGGAGCCAGCACTGTGTCTGCTTCTTCAGGTGTGGGGACGGTATACGAGGCTGTCTCTCTTAAACGCGATTCTGTTACAGAACGCAAAGGTATGGAGTGGTAGGGACTTCCAGCCTTTGGTCTGGAAAGAATCAGCTTTGTCCTATCGCAGTTTGCTTCCTTTGGCTTGACTGTCGCGGCTTCATCGGCGTAGGTGAGAGGCTGGCAGGCCGTGAGGGCACACACTCTACTCCTACCTTCATTCCAAGGATTTTCCTCATGGACACACAAAAGAAAGGCCTTAATGCTCTTGGCGTCACTTAATATGATGTCATGAAAATTCTCCACCGTGTTTATAAATTTTTAGTGTGGATATCAAAGTATGGGTCCTGATTTTGTCACTCCGGACCTCACAGGGAGCCGTAAATGTTTAGTGGGGATATCAAAGTATGGGTCCTGACTTTGTCACTCCGGACCTCACAGGGAGCCATTAGCTAGAATCGTATGTGAATGGTGTTTAATACACTGCATGTACGTGGCATTTTATTTCTGGTTGCATGCTCATTTTAGTTCTTAATTGAAAAATAAAGTGTGGAAGGGAGAAGGTTGCAATGAGAGAAAGAAAACGAGTTTGCGGCTAACCTTCACACCTCACGTGCACCTTGAGTTGGTGACGGTGGTGCAGGGGACAGTTGGATGTCCTGAATGTATCAGTTTCTGGTAATGGTGCTTTTTGTAGGTAAGTGGCTCCTCTATCGAATAGCGTATTTTCATACCTTTCAAATCTCATCACCCTAGAGTAATTGTCACCTGATCATAACCTGCCTCTCCCAGCACTGAACGATGTGGAGTAGTCCGTCATACAAAATGCACAGGAAACCCGTGAAGAAGCGGGCTGTGTGCCTCAAAGACTTCTTTTGAAGAGAGTATTTTGCCTTCTAGTAGACTTCTCTGCAACCTGTCCTTTAGAGAAGTATGTGTTGCTTCTGGGTTTCACAGTTTACAAGCTCCACAGCCAGGTTTCTGTGTCTGTGCACTACTTTATTTGCATACATAAAATCCGTCTCCAAAAACGATCCCAACATGATGAAAGCATCCTCACGCAATGTCGTCTGGAGGCTACGGTTTCCGGGTACTGCGCATTATGGCCGCCTCGAAAAGGTGGAAAAGCCCGCCATTGCAGACATATCTGGAATGCGTGAGTACTTGTCTGTAAATACAACACACAAAAAAAGTACATGAGAAAATTTAAAAGCCTCGTAGATCTTTTTAAGAAAGTAAGCATAGAGTAACAATTTTGGTGGCATAAAACTAAGACTTTATTCATAGGTAGAGTGAGACCAGCCTAGGTTTCAATTTTGCATAATTTACTTATTAACCTTATTACTTAGCTAATACACTAAATATGAAGCCTAATTTCTCATATGAAGCATAATAATTAGAATAGCTTATTCTTGGTTCTGATTTGGTTAGAACAGCATCAGGTCTGTTAAACATACTGCACATTGCTTAAGGGGTCTTCAAAATGTAGGTGAAAAATTATTATAATGAAAAAAGTGCATGAATTTCAAATTTTGCACCATAATAAACTCATACTTTAATTTCATTTTTCCATGAACTCTTTGAAGCCCCCTCGTATGGCTCAAAGCACATACTTTACCCATGTAAATTTTCTTCCCTTCTTCTAAACTTGAGAAGTGAGGCTTCTTTAGTTGTTCATGTTAAGTTGTTTTGTTTTGTCATAGGGCATGTGCCCTTGCTAGAGAATAAGAGAGAAAGAGAGAGAGGAAGTGAGAAATTCCTCCTCAGGGGATTGGCCGCTCTGCAATCCCATCTGTTCCATGCTTTCAGGGTTCAGGCACTGAGGCACACACACCAGTGTGATTTTTCAAGCTGCCAGTTCCAGGACTTGAACCACACAGCTGGCCATGTGGGATGCAGTGCCTTAACCTCCACACCACCTGCTGGCCCAGAAGTGTTTCTGTTCATAGGGGAAAAAACTTAAATTGAGCTGGCCCCATGCACAGTGGTTGAGGGAGCCAGATCCCACAGGGTCAAATATGGTTGGAATCTGACTACACTGGGTGTGTTCTCATGCCTGCCCCCAAGTCTTTTTTTTTTTTTTTTTTGCTATAGGGAATGTGCGCTTGCCAGAAAGGCAGAGAGAGAGACAGAGAGATAGAAAGCGAGAAATCACCCCCCAGGGAGGATGGCCACCCCACAATCCGTTCTCCATTCTCCTCTCTGGATCTTGGGCATGCACGCACACGTGCCCGGAGTGAGTTTAAACCACCGGGTCCGGGACTCAAACCACGTTCAGCTACATGGGAGTTCAGCGACATAGCCATTACGCTAACTGCTGGTCCCAAAATCTTTTTCTTTTAAGAATTATTTTATTTAACTTCATTTATTCAATTTTTTTAATTTGACCAGAGAGGGACAGAGTGAGAGAGAGACAGTGAGAAAATAAGCCACCAGGTCCAGGACTCGAACCACAGTCGGCCATGTGGGAGTCCAGGACCTTACCTACCATGCTACCTGCCAGTCCTGCATGCCCAAAATCTTGACAGGTTGTAGAAATGGAGGAGAAGATCCTGTGGCATGGCCACATCCCACTGTGGGCTGTTTTCACTCTCCTTCCCTGGTGAATGCAGCACCTTTGGCAGTTACATATAGATGATAGATGATAGATAGCCATGTAGATCAACAGATAGGTAGAGACACGTGATAGGTTATATAACACCTATGTTAATATATGTTAAATAAAAAGCAAACCTATGAGATATCATACCTGTAATGTGCCCGTATTGAGTAGTGACGCCCACTCTGATTCCGATTATGAATTGTATCTGTTCTTGCTCAGTTACATTTGCATAGCGGTTGGATGTCTAAGGAGAATACCACTGTTACATGACATCGCCAGAAAGACTGTGTTACAGACCCTTCTGCAAGGACGGCGCAGCTTGTGGGTGCTTTGCCACACCTGTTCACTCTTCCTCCCGAGGCCCGAGGTCAAGGATGCTTTCCAACCAACCCTGTGGGCTTCATTTGCAGGAAGGACTAGGCCCCTCTGCACCCGGCCCCACACGCTCTCCCATGTGACAGCCCCTGCGTTTCTCCTCTTCATGTTAGTTGGGATGGGGCGATCCGGGTGGTGATCCTTAAGCTCTGGTATAAAACACAGCGGAGCCACGACGGACATAGCGAGGTGTCACAACCAGCATCGAAGATGCCTCTGGGTGATTTTCACAAGGGGGCAATCAGGATTTTGTGTCTCCCCTTTCCAAGCCAAATAAGGGAGGAATTTTAGGGCACCAAGAACTCTGCGGAAATGATGGTGTGTACCTTCCAAGGCAAGGTCTTCATGAGCGTTGTCATTATGGTCTCTTGACTTGCTTCTTCTAACCCAAGCAACCCTATAGAGAATCCCATTTGCCGAGGAACTGAGGAACCTGCCGACAGCCAGCACCAACTCGGTCTCTGATCCCTGGACACTGCTGCAAGTCTCAACCACCCAGTCCCGGGACGGCTCCCACAGCTGACACCTGCTCCTCAGGAGAAGCTCAACTCCGGCTGCTCGGCACTGCGGCTGAACTTCCGCCCACATCGGCTGTAAGAGATGGGGTTTTCTGGCTGCTAGTGTTCTCGTTCAGGCCGCTTACCCACTTACATTTGGGGGAAATGAATGCATTTCTTGTTTTCAGACAGATTCAGTGTGGTTATAGACCGGTCCTTGGGGACGTTAGAACTTTTTAACTCTGCCCTTTCTGGTGACTTCGCTGAGGTTTTCTGGGGATTATTGAGGACCACTGGCTCAGGGGGCAGAATCCCTAGTTCAAGTAAAAGTTCCACGGCTTGCCATTGGGGAAGTTATTAAGCCTCTGCTGACCTTAATTTTCTAATCTTTAAGATAGTAAATCGTATCCATGTTGCCCAAGGTGAAAGGGAAGTCCTGCCAACGTTCTTAGGGTATTGGAAATTCTAGGAGAACCCTTTTTTTACCTCCATTTTCTTCTTTCTTGATGCAGGAAAAAGAGGGGTTCATGTAGTAGTGTGTGTTGCCAGTAACTGCTGTGGTAACAGGACGCCCCAAGCCCGTCTCCTCTCCTTCTCCCTCTCTGTCTCTGTCTATCTCTGTCTCGCTTTTGCTGTGTCTCACCTATTGTAACGACACAACCTACTCCGGATAATGACAGTTCCACACCCTGGATCACCAAAGGGAGGTAGGAAGGCCCCTTGAATTCTGCAATTTAGTTTTTCCAGTACAAAACCCGATTATATCACTTATAGCATTTTTCTTCCCGAGTTTTTGCTGTATTTATTGGGTTGTCGGAAAAGTCATGATGTGTTTTTCCTGAATTTCTACAAAAATGCATCATGACTTTTCCAACAATCTACTAACTAGAATGTGAATAGTCTCTGGTCGCCTTTACGATTTATTACACGGGCGCTGACTGACTCCCTCGCAGTGTGCTCTCACTCCCCCCTGTCAAGCCCCTGGGCACCCTTCCCATCGGCTGTGCCTGGGTACCTTAAACCCTTTCCTGCAGGTAAACGTCTAGAGATTCCAACCATGGTCAGTCATGTAGGACCCAACTTTCTTAATCACCAGGTCACAGGTCAGCCCCTGTGAAATTATTTCCTAATAACTTTCATGAAATAATGATCTCAGGAACGACTTTTGGAGAACCAAACCGTAAATAAGTAGTAGTGAGTAAGAGACTCTCTCGAGACCAGCAGATGGCATAATGACTATGTCACTGGACTCCCATGTAGTCAACCACAGTTCGAGTCCCAGACCCGGTGGCTTAAACTCATACAGGGCATGTGTGCGCACATGCCCAAGATCCCAAGAGGAAAACGGAGAAGGGATTGTGGCATGGCCATCCCCCCTGGTAAGTGATTTCTTGCCTTCTGTCTCTCTGTCTCTCTCTGTCTTTCTGGCGAGCGCACACGCCCTATAGTAAAAGCCTCTCAAAAAAAAAAAAAAATGAGAGAAAGAGAGGGAGAGACTCACTCTCTCTTGGTCTGTGTAACCTTCTTCCCAGTCTTTGAAACAAAACAATCACTTGTGATTTGACCTAGTTCAGCTGCACGGATTTTATAAAAAGATCTAAACAAGGCTATGTATTTGTTAGGAGACTGGAATTCTCCTTATTTCTGTAACGAAGACTAAAAGAAATGCGATGTGGGGTCTTCGTTCCTCCCTTGCTTTGTAACTCTGCCCCGTTTTCTCTCTAGTTACCCGCCTTCCTCCTTGACGGGGTGATGCCAACAAGACTTGCAAAAGTAGTCGCAGAAAATATTCTTCTGGCGTTTATCAAAATGCTGAGCAAGGAGCATGATCTTAAGAATGGTTTTCAATCATATGTTTTGGCTAAAGTGAAAAGAAAATCCTATGTAAGTCAAAACATTTAGACAGACAACTTTCCCCTATTTTATAAAAATCCTGTCATTTTTTCATGCAGGAATCAACTGGTCTTCTGGTGCTTGCTGACCCATAGTAGCCAAATAAAGCCTTGCTTCTCCATTTGAGTCATTATTAGGACGAATTTCTGTTCACATCTTACCTCACCTACAAAAACAAATACCCAGAAGCCTTTCCAATGCCACCATGACAGTGCCACACCATTCTACTTCTTCCTGAAATACAACAATGGCAATATTTATACACTGCTGCTCAAATGAAGGTCAGTGAGGGACTCAAGTCTATTTTCCATAATTCTATACATTAACAAACACTTAACACTCCTTACATAAGTGTTAAGCATTGGTTACACTCTCATTGCGATTTATTGTCTTAGCAACTTGAAAGTTGGTAACTGTCTTGTCCTGATGGAGCGTCTACCCATCATCTCTCCCACGGACTCACTAGGAAACATCACCCACACTTTTCAATCAACATAAAACATTCCAGCCGCACCATCCTCATGCCCTTCCACGACCCTAACTAGTTCTTGGCTCATGTTTTCCCCAGGAATCAGGAAACAATATTTACTGGAACAAATATTCTCTGTGCGTCGAGCAGCTGATTTACAGTTGGAAGTGGACATTCATCCAGGTTCTGTCTCCAACAGGGGAGGAGGACAGACTATAAACTCCAAGGCGTCAGCCCAAAGCATACGGAAGCCCAGAATCTTGGCAAGAAAGGCAGAGGATGGGTTCGACACTAAATTTTCACGTAGCACAAATTTGAGAATCTCTGTTCCACTTTCTTCTACTTTCTTTAATTTTATTTCTAAAAGAATGGGACCATGTGGGAAGAAAGTGTTGACACCCTGAAGAACGTCTAAGCCCTCCGGCTACTGCAGAGAAACCGCATTACAGCTGTAGTGGGGTAACAGAAACTCAGAAAATGAATCCAACGATACGGTGTGTTCTGACGAAGTTGCTTTCTGCCTCACTGCTTCTGTAGGTATTTATTTCACTTTCTGTTATGAAGCACTCCACCAGAAGCAAGGTGAGACCGCCATGAGAACTAACCTAACGTATCTAAAACTTTGAGGGATCTTAGGGGTTGGCAGTTTAATATGCATTACCTGAATTAGAGCAATTAATTGCAAACAACTTAACTAGATATGAACGATCTGTTTGAAGTACAAAACAAATCCTCACTTTGAAACTTCCACTCCTATCCTGACACTTAACTGATAAGTGATATTAAACAACTTCATTAAATTCCCTTGATCTTAATTTTAGTCCCTGAAGTGCTAATTAAATACCTTAACGACTTCATTGTAAGAAATATAGTATAATGCATGGGATGATAAGTAAGCAATCTGTATTGACTCATTTATAGTGTAACATCAGATGTATCTCTTTTTTTAATTTGATGTAGGGCCCATGTGCTCTTCAGAGAGAGATAGAGAGAAAGAGAGAGCAAAAATGAGAAATTACTCCCCAGAGGGAAGAGCCACGCCGCAGTACCTTTTCCATACTCCTGTGATTTGGGACACATACACACATGGGTCCAGAGTAATTTTCAAGCCACTGGTTCAAGACTCAAACTGCAAAACTGGCTATGTGGGACCCAGTACCTTAACCTTCACGCCACCTCTGGCCTGTCAACTTCATGATTCTAAGAAATTATTGGCACATCTTTTAAAGGAAACAGATTTTTAAAGGATATAAATGTGGGATCCTAAGAAGTCTAGCCCAAGTGCTCTGACACTTAACGACATGTAAAACGAATGGTCACCGTAAGTCTTACTCAACACACCCTCAAGTACTCGAATCCTCTTTGGAATTATCCGTACACATCATTGTTTCTCAATCATGACTTCACCTTTAAAAATCACCTATCACATGTCAGACAATAAGAGTGTACGGCACCTAAGATATAGTCCCTGCTTTAGGGGCTCAGCCTTCATAGTGGAGACAGTAAAATGAACACATACCGCATGAGTTACAGATGAGCAGGGCTGAACAAGGTGACAGGGACAAAATGAAATCAGTTGACACGACTCCTAGATGCGGGTTTAGAGTCGGGGAAGGTCTAGGTGTGGCTTTGTAATTCTCTTCAATCAGGTAAGCCTATGAGGTCTGTCAGGTCATCGGGAAATCATGATGTATTTTTGTATGGTTTTTCTAGGCAAAAATGCATCATGAGACCAGCAGTTGGCATAATGGCTGTGTCCCTGGACTCCCACATAGTCAACCACAGTTCGCGTCCCGGACCCGGTGGCTTAAACTCACGCCAGGCGCATGTGCGTGCGTGCCCAAGATCCAAGAGGAGAATGGAGGAGAAGGGATTGCGACGTGGCCATCCCCCCTGGGGGGTGATTTCTCGCTTTCTGTCTCTATGTCTCTCTCTGTCTTTCTGGTGAGCGCACATGTTCTATGGCAAAAACCTCTAAAAAAAAAACATGCATCATGACTTTCCTGACAATCCAATATTAAGAAGAACTCCAAAACCAAGTACTGTA
Source organism: Tupaia belangeri chinensis (assembly GCF_000334495.1). Lineage (NCBI taxonomy): Eukaryota > Metazoa > Chordata > Mammalia > Scandentia > Tupaiidae > Tupaia > Tupaia belangeri. The sequence goes on along the minus strand of NW_006159999.1, from coordinate 913,606 downwards.
CCGAGTCGCTTCCATTCTCTTATGGCTCTGTTACAGCAGCAGCCATGATCCTCAAGAACGGGAGACACTGAGATGTCCTTCAGTAAGTGGATGGTTCGACCTCCTGCACTGTGTCTGCACGCTGGGCTATCATCACTATCGCATTGTTTACTTACTTGATTTATTGTTATTATTATTTAAGCTGATCCAGGGCTCATGTGTTCACCAGAGACAGAGAGAGAAGGAAAATGAGAAAGCAAGCCTCCCGTTTCAGGACTTGAATGTCGGATGACCAGGTGGGAGGCCAGTGCCTTAACCACCATGCCACCTGCTGGCCCCACGCTAGGCTATCACCGAGCAGTAAAA
>NW_006159999.1:897653-913230 GCF_000334495.1 Tupaia belangeri chinensis | reverse complement strand
TAGGGAAAGCTGGGAGTGTATTTTAAATACCTGTTGCTAAGGGAAAGAAGTTAGTCAGCAAAGGCTACAAACTGTGTACTTCAATTAGGGCCTCATTCAGGAAGAGAGGACAGGAAGGGTCACTCCTCGTCAGCCATAGAGGAGAGGGGAGGGGGGGACAGATAAATCAAGGAGTCTGTGCAGGCTGGCGAGACAATTCTGCACGAGGCGGACGAGGGGTGATTTCTCTTTCTCATTCCTTCGTCATGAAAACTATCACATCGAATCATGAGCAATCTTCTGAATGCACATAGTAACACCAAACCAAGTCCTTGCTGAGTTAGTCTATAGCATTCTCAAAGTGAGTCGCAAATAGATTCCACTTTAAAGGAGAAAAACTTCAGGTGTTCCTCATGAGAGGGAAAGCGGATGACGGACAGGCATCCCCAGCAGGCTTCATGCTCTGAGCACGGCCCCAGCCAATGTCACATCTGTGCCGAGACCTCGCATGGAGACCAGGCTGTTCCCAGGCAGCCTTAGCATCATGGAGGGTCACGCTGCCACTGGGCCACCATGACTGCCCCCAAATAACCTCTTTTGCTTTGCTGCCATGCCCCGAAATAGTACCAAATATGAGAATCAGTGTGACTTATATTTACAAAAAAAAAGAAAACCTGTATCTTTTTCTCTTTGCTCAGAGAGAAAAACAACATGTATATGAAATCCATTCCAGAATGAAAGTTCAGGAACTATTAGACGAAAGTTGTCACAATGACGATGTGGAGTATAGATAAGTAATGCACATTATTGACAATTAGACTACTCACCACATTGGCAATTATTTTAAGGTGACTAATGCTAAGCATAGTTTATCTCAGAGTACGTAGTCTATTTGGATTTTAGCTCAATACATCGCACACAGGGTATATGAAATAGTCTTTAATAAATTGTAGTGGGACCAGCAGTTGGTGTAATGGCCGTGTAGCTGGACTCTCACGTAGTCGACCATGGTTTGAATACCAGACCCGGTGGCTTAAACTCACGTTGGACGCGTGTGTGTGTGTGCCCAAGATCCCAAGAGGAGAATGGAGGAGAAGGGATAGCAGCGTGGCCATCCCCCCTGGGGGGTGATTTCTCGCTTTCTGTCTCTCTGTCTCGCTCTGTCTTTCTGGTGAGTACAAGTGCCCTATAGCAAAAACCTCTTCAAAAATAAAAAGGTAAATAAAATAAAATAAATAAATAAATAAGTTATAGGTCATATACCCTGTCACAAGTTCTGTTAGGTTTAAACTAAATTTATAACCAAATAATCCAAGTTTAATTAGGTGTTTGTTTTCATTTTGTGGAGAATCAAATGCATATTCTATTCTGAGTGTTCTAAATGAAATGGTATTCATGTTACTCAACTTTGAAATCAAAACATTTTTCTCTTATCCACCAAAAGCCTAAGGCAGCCAATAATTGGGCTGTTGTTTTATGCACAGTGTCATTATTTTGCGACATACTAAAACACATACTTAAAGAAAATTACCAATTAACAGTTGGTGTGAAAATAAAATCTCATTCATTTTTCCTTATTTTAAATTATTATTTTAGAGAGAGATTTTTGTTATAAGGTGCATGCACTCACTGGAGAGACAGAGAAACAGAGAGCAAGAAATCACCCCCCAAGGGGGAATGGCCATTCTGTAATCCCTTCTCCTCCATTCTCCTCTCAAGATTTTGGGCTTGCATGTACACGTACCTGGTGTGAGTCTCAAGTCAGCAGGTTCGGGACTGGAACTGCGGTCAGCGATGTGGGAGTCCAGCACCTTAACCACTACACCACCTACTGGCCCCTTAAGTGACACTTTTATATCTAATGGTTATCTTAACACTTCGTTTACATGCTAACACTTTTTTGGTTAAAAAATTAGCAAAACATTTCAGAATATAATTTCCAAATTGCATTTTATTTTTCCAATTTACTTTCATTATATAGCATTTGCTCTTTGGAAGGGACCTTTTTTTACCCTTTGGGACATCAAGCCTGGCTGAGTCACTGCTTTGTACCACACCTGGTGATGAAGCAGGTTCACACTGCTAGATAAAAGACTTCAACCTTATTATCATGAAGACTGTAGAAAACCTCCAATTAACTGAGAACCTTTTGTTCTGAAGAAATGAAAGATAATATTTTATGTAACCTGTAGAGGTCTTACAGAATACAATAATTAATCATCAATGTCCACATAATTTGAGGACTAAGAGCAGCAAAGGTAAGGTCAAGGGCAGGCAGTGGTGACAGCTGTAGGACTGGGAAGAGAAATGCCAGGCGGCCATCTAAATACGTAGCCTACGTTTGTTTCATGGGTAAAGCCACGTCCCAAGTATGTTGTCGTAAAAACAGCTTTATTCATTAAATGTATTGGGAAATGATTCAGCTAGGATCAATGCATGTGGAGTAAGGGGAGAAGAGTGAAAACAGCTATTACGGGAAGGAGAAAGGGGAAACACTGGATTCTCTCCAACCGCCATCTGCTGTCAGTTTCAGCTTCATCTATAAAACATGCCGAAACTGGTAGGCGATGTGAAGGTTACATGGAATTTTCTCTGTTTCCAAATAGCATGCAGGGAAGACTGAGTTTGGAGAATTTGAATTTAGTGATCAGAGAATTCTCAAGATGAATAATGGAGCAATTATGAAAATGCCAGACTTGATAACTCTGTGTGCCTCGGTTATTCATTCATAAATTGGGGTGATAAAAACGCCAGTCTTCAAGGCCAGCAGGTGATGTGTTGGTATAGGCGCTGCACTCCCACACGGCTGAGGTTCGAGTCCCGGACGTGGTGGCTTGGAAATCACACAGGTGTGTATGTGCCCAAAGTCCCAGGAGGAGAAGGAACTGTGCAGTGGCCATCTCCTCTGAGAGGTGATTTCTCATTTCCCCTCTCACGAGCTCTCTCTGGGAAGCACACATAAACCATGACAAAAAACAAAAACAACAAAAAAGAAGACAGTCTCCCAGTATCATTCTGATATCCTGAGGATTCTATGAGTTGACACATTCATGCGTGTGAAGGCCTTAGAACACCTGCTATAACTAAGAGCCATGTGATTCTCCCGCTCTCCTTGGAATTGGTCCTTTCCTGTAGTACCGTTTCATTTTCTGATGAAGAAAGCACCATTTTCTATAAAGAAAAAGGAGGTAACCATCACAAATTTCCCAGTGACTCTAGAGTATGTGCTTTGCCTCACCGGTAGACCTGGAGCGCTTCACGCCAGGCTTCCGACGTAGAGTGCGTGTATCCACCTGAGCAGTCTTCATCGTGGAAACGCTGTCTGCATACATTTGTCTAAGACTGGGCTTGCTCTCCACCAGATAGACTCACGCGTGTGTGGATAGCCGCGGACGCCACAACAAAAACCATTCCTAAAACAGCATCTTGCCTTTTTCAGTTGCATGACTCTTAAAACAAACTCTCTTATTCTAGATAATTGTTATATAATACTTCATTTTATATTGTAGCTATTGGTAATAGTCATAGCTCAAGGAGAGGACCACAGAAAGACTAAAATAATGAAGAGAAAAGTACTAGATGATTCATAGCAATCCAAATTTGAACAAAAAGACATGAAGGAAAGAATAATTTATATCTTATGCTGTATGTGTCATACTATTTTGAACAAGGTTCTGACCATCTGATATTAACTCCCCATTGTAACAAAACATGGATTATATTTTCTAGAGTTTAAAACATTTTAATCAGGGACCAGCAGTTAGCATAATGGCTATGTCTCTGGACTCCCGCATGTGCGTGCGTGCCCAAGATCCCGAGAGGAGAACGGAGGAGAAGGGATTGCAGCGTGGCCATCTTCCCTGGGGGTGATTTCTTGCTTTCTGTCTCTCTGTCTCTCTCTGTCTCTCTGGCGAGCACACGCACCCTATAGCAAAAAAAAAAAAAAAACTCTCCAAAAAAAAAAAAAAATTGAATTAACTTCACAACAAATAAGAATTATAGAAGTTTTCTACTTTTCCTCTTATTTGTATTAAGTCTTGGGTGAGTCACCTTATTGCCTCACACATAATTTTCCATCTAGAAAATAAATGTGTTGTATAAATTCACAGCTTTCTAGCTTTGGATGCATATATCCTAATAACTGCAATGTATTCTTTTAGGGACTCCAGACAGACGATGAGAATAGTGGACGTTAAGCTCTGTATACATACTGTGTATATGTAATATTGGCCCATGCACTACTTAGTGCTCAATTTAATTTCAAGTGAAGAACACAACATAAATATTTCATTTTCGCTTTGTACATAATTATGCTCGTTGTCACTTTTCATTTTCCATTTCAATGAAATATGACGTTTAATAGAGCCTTTTGTTAATAAATAAATTTATCTAATGCTAATGATATTATAAGCCCGTCTGCATTCACTCAGCGATGCCGATCTGTAAAGTACACGTTTACATGTGATGCAGTAGACGGTGCCACGGTAAAATGGGCCCGGGCTTTGGAATGTGAATGACCAAGTGGCAGAATCACGACTTGTCAGTTTCTACATGCCATCCCAGAGAAGAATTTCACAACTCTGACTTTACTTCTTCCTGAAGTGACAGTAGAAAGCATAGCTATTCGTTGGCTGGGGATTAAAAATAATAAAATATTCAGTTCTGGCTCATGAGAGTTCTTCAAAATATATTGACCTGCTTCCACTTAGAATTATTACACAGCATAATAGGATTATTACACACTGGCTTTCATTTCTCCTGCCCCGTTCTCAGCAAGTCAATTTTAAAACATAATCAAATAAAGCTATTCCTGTGTTCTACGATAACTGCTCCAATTAAATATATTTTTGAAGATATAAAATCCCATAGATTTAAAATTCTTTTGACGAGCGCCTGCCTAGTGAGGCTCATTTGGCTTCCCCTGGGGAACGGCATTGTTGGTCTCTTTACTTACCGTGGTATTTCTGTACTGGAGCATGCTCTTACTGCCAGGGAAGCTCCTGTTTGACGATACAGATGATTACATAGTACATATTGTAATGCGCTGGGCGCCAAGAAGTATTACAACAGATATATGTTATTTGTTCAGAGCAAAGACACATTTCCCCCTCAACTGCTATCTGCACCGTCCTGTGGATTTCTGCATTTAATTGATGGAGCCACAAACCTGCACGTCCCTGGGCCTTCGGAATCACAGATGATTAGATCTGAGGTTCAGAAATAATTGCTTTCGGAGAGCGAATTTAGTTTGTCATCTATTCAATTCCATATTTTTATGACAGCCTGCTCACTTTGGTCTGGATCGAGACATCCTTATTACCTCCCCCATCATCACTGCCTGTCTCTTAACACGCTTGGCTGGGGATGGGAATGTGATAAAAGGGAAGAAAGCCTGAACCTTTGAGTTTATTGGCTTTTCATAGAGAAATGAGGCAGGAAGGGGTTCGAAGACCATGTGCCACAGATGAAGGACTGAGAAAATGAAAATGCAAAGAGACCTTGCATTAGATTTTCAAAGACAAGGTCAATGAAAGAGCTACAGAAAAAATGGTTTTTGATTAATGGCAGTTTTACAGAGTGACAAGGAGAAGCATCAGTGATGACAAGGTTAAAACGTGGGGTATAGTGCCAGCAGGTGGCGTGTAGGTTAAAGCAGCTGGCTCCCACATGGCCAATTGCACAGTTCAAATCTCGGACCCGGCAGCTTGAAAATCATGCTGGACAGGTATGTGTATGTCCCACAACCCTGAGAGGAGAATGGAGAAGGAATTCCAGAGTGGCCGTCCTCCCAGGGGGTGAGGAGGTGGTCTCTTCCCTTATCTCTCTCTGGTAAATGCTTGTACACTCTACCCTCTGACAATTAAAAAAAAAAAAAAAAATTCCCGAGGTACAGTTTGGGCAATGCGACCAGATTCTTTGGGTGTGAGTGGAGGAATCCAAGCAACTCTCATATATGCTTTTTAAGGTCATGGTCACTACCAAGTCATTGATTTTCTCTGCATTAGCAGTTTTTTCATTCTTTTATCGACTGCAAAGACAAACTATGATAGAATTCAGGAATACACTGAATTTCAATCTACAACATATATGTGACCTAAAATTATTATCTATGAGGTTCATTCTTTCTAACCTCTAAGTTTCTCGCTTCCTCCCTCCCCCACATCTCTCTGGCAAGGGCATGTACTCTATAGCCAAAATAAATAAATACATAAAATCATGCAGTGTAATTTCTCAGCTAATGCTACCAGAGATGAAGAGACGTTGCTCGGCCCCCTCCAGCTGCAGTGATGGGGTGAATCCGTCAGAAGTTTGCATCACTCAGCACTGACTCTGTGAGCTGCAGCCCAACGCTAAGCTCCACCCATTTTCTGAAGATGCCAAGGTCTCTGGCCTCAACTACACACGCTCAGCCATGAAGCTGTATCAACTCTCCAGAAGCAATTAGTAAATTGATCTCCGCTACCCCAAACCCTGAAAAGAATGAGTTGTGTGTCAGAAAAAAATCAATTCCCTTATTTACACCAATACATCAGCGTGTGCAGTGAGCTAAATGCAGTGTGGCCGGCATAAGTAGCCATTCCACTTGAGGGAGATAAGCTACTTGGAAACTCAACAGCAGCAGAAGCTTGCGTAACCATTATGAAGAGCGGGGTGTGGACAGAAAGAGGGCCAGTGTTCACAGTCCTTAAGGATGAACAAGTCATTAGCACCTGAGATGCACATGTCACTGCTGACACAACTCACCTAGAGCCTTCCAATTAGGTGAGCACCCATCCCAAGGCCACCCGGGGAACTCCGGCCTGTCTTCTGCTGTCTCAGCACGCTTCTCATTCTCGAAGCCTTTCCAATTTCAGTACTCAAAAATACTCACTGTCAGGCAGGGCCCGGCGCAGTGGTTAAGTGCAGAGCATAAAGAACCATATCCCAAAAGGCCAAGCACAGTTGGAGTTCTGGCCTCAGTAGTTTGAAAATCATGCCAGGAATGTGGGTGTGTGTGCCCACAGCCTGACAGGATGGAGAAGTGGAGAAGGGATTGGGGCACAGCCAGGCCGTGGGAGGTGGTCTCTCCCTTTCTCTCTCTCTCTCTGGTAAATGCTTGTATCCTCTACCCTCTGACAATTAAAAAAAAAAAAAAATTCCCCTGGAACAGTTTGGGCAATGCAACCAGATTCTTTGGGTTTGAGTGGAGGAATCCAAGCAACTCTCATGTATGCTTTTTAAGGCCATGGTCACTATCAAGTCATTGATTTTCTCTGCATTAGCAGTTTTTTCATTCTTTTATCAACTGCAAAGACAAACTATGATAGAATTCAGGAATACACTGAATTTCAATCTACTACATATATGTGACCTAAATTATTATCTACGAGGTTTATTCTTTCTAACCTCTAGGTTCCCCAGGTATTTTATACATGGATATTGGTTGATTAGCTCAATCTTCAACATCCACCTGCTGCTGGTCATTTCTTCTTCCACAGAATGTACTTCTTTTGTGAATTGCCCTTTGTCTAATTTTATGAGAGAGAAAAAGAGGTATTTTGACAGTGGTATGGTTGTGATCTGCCCTGGTCTCCCAGGTACCCAGGATCACAGGTGTGCACCATCACACCCAGCCTGCTCAGGTTGGCCCGGGTATAGAACCCACGCCTCCAGATAGTGTCAGTCTTTCACAGTGGCACCCTACCACTGCACCATAGTGGTGAGACCACAGCATTCACATTTTAAGTCAACCTTCTCAATGCTATTTGCTGGATCCTGTCCACATATACAATCATTTTCCAAGCCAGCCAAAGCCATAGTGGTGAGAGCAGCTGGATCCCACCTCACTGACCACGTGGTCCATGTCCTAGATCCAGCATCGTGAAAAACATGCCAGATGCAAGTGCCTGCCCAAAATCCTGAGGAGAAGGAATTTCAGTGTGATGACCCCCATGGAAAATGCTTTCTCACTACACCCCTGAAACTCTCTGGCAAGTGCACATGCTCACCAGCAAATGAAAAAAAAAAATAAAGAAATAAAATAAAATAAAGAAAATAGGGACCAGCAAGTGGCATAGTGGTTAAACGCACTGGACTCCCACATAGCCTATTGTGGTTAAAGTCCCAGATTGAGGGCTCGAAACTCACACCAGGCATGCGTGTGTACATGCCCCAAATTCCAGACATGCAATTTTGACGTGACGATGGAGAAGGGATTGAGTGTGGCTATCCCCCTGGCGGGGAGGTCATTTCTCATTTTCCCTTTAACTATATCTCTCTCTCCAGAGAGTCCACACACCCGATGGCAAAAACCTTAAAAAAATTAAGAAAATAAATAAATAGGGTCCAGCAGGTGGTGTGGTGGTTAACACACTAGACTCCCATCTGACCAACCGTGGTTTGAGTTCCGGACACAGAGGATTGAAAGTCATGCTGGGCACGTGTGTTTGTATTCGAAGATCCCAAGAGAGTGGAGAAGAAAGGATTACATTGTGGACACCCCCTTGGGAGGTAATGCCTCAGTTTCCCTCCCATGGTCTCTGCTGGCAAGTGCACATGTTCTATGACCAAGAAAAAAAAATACACACAAACACACATATATATGTATATATACACACACATACACACATATAGGTGCTTGCCCTATATTTCTTTTTTTTTTTGGAGAGGTTTTCGCTATAGGGCCCGTGTGCTCGCCAGACAGACAGAGACAGAGAGACAGAAAGCGAGAAATCACCCTCCAGGGGGGATGGCCACGCCGCAATCCCTTCTCCTCCATTCTCCTCTCGGGATCTTGGGCACGCACACACACGCGCCTGGCGTGTGTTTACGCCACCGGGTCTGGGACTTGAACTGCGGTCGACTACGTGGGAGTCCAGCAACATAGCCATTACACTAACTGCTGGTCCCATTGCCCTATATTTCCAAGTGTCTTTTGAACAACTTTGACTGCATGCTTTACAGATACTCAAATTCAACATACCCAACCAAGTTACTTAATTATCTTAAGACTTGTTTCTTTTTTTCTTTTTTTTTTTTTGAGAGGTTTTGCTAGAGGGTGCATGCACTCGCCATAAAGACAGAGAGAGACAGAAAGTGAGAAATCACCCTCCAAGTGGGATGGTTAGCCACAATCCCTTCTCATCCATTTTCCTCTTGGGATCTCAGGCATGCATGCACACGCACCAGGCAGGGGGCTGGGTCTGGGACTTGAACTGTGGTCAACTACATGGGAGTCCAGCAACATAGCCATTACTCCAACTGCTGGTCCCTCTATTAGTTTTCTTTTTCAAAATAAATAGTGTGTGTGAAAGAGGAGGGTCTGAGGAAGGACATTTAGAAGAAAAATACAGAGGCAAAGCACTAATGGCACTAAGAAATGTGGTATTATCTGTTGAAGATATTCTTTAGTTTTATCAAATGTACTAGGGAGAAATGTTCACCTGTTGAAATATCCATTTTGTAAGCCAAATAATAATGTGATTGAATGTATAAAAGAAAATGAAATAAAAGAAAAAGAAAAAAATGATAAAAAAATAAAGTAAATGGTTTCACAAGCTATCAGGCTATTTAGGCTCCTCTAAGCAAACTTGGAGAAAATCTCAAGAATTAGGAAAAGTGGAGCTAAAATTAAATCAAACAAATATAATGTATTTGTAAGAAACAGTCCTTTGGGGAGGCATGGAGGAAGATACTTAGTAGTGAGAGCCCCCATAGAATGGTGAACTCAGTAGAACAGGGAGGAGTTAAGAGCTGCAGAGATCAATAAAAACACAGCAAGATATAAGACCACTTTACAAATGATAAAAAAAAAAAAAAGCATACTGAAATCTGAATGCTAAGACAAAATTTTGAAAATTAAAAGATGGATGTTGAAATACAAAAATAAGTAGCAAAGAGCAGTTAAGAAGACTGCTAAAAAACAGGACCAGCAGTTGGCATAATGATTACGTCGCTGGACTCCCATGTAGTTGACCGTGGTTCCAGTCCCAGACCCGGTGGCTTAAACTTACACCAGGTGCATGTTCATGTGTGCCCAAGATCCTGATAGGAGAATGGAGGAGAAGGAATTGCAGCGTGGCCATCCCCCCTGGGGGGTGATTTCTTGCTTTCTGTCTCTTTGTCTTTCTCTGTCTTTCTGGCAAGGACACATGCCCTATAGGAAAAACCTCTCAAAAACAAAACAAAACAAGACTGCTAAAATTATCTGACATTTAAGATGAAGAAAAATCTTGTATTTAAGTGGACAGAGTAATTATATCATTTTATGTAAAAATGCTAAAATTACCCATGAAGTTCTTATGATAATGAATGTTGGTACATCAATTTAAATAGGCCACTAATGGGCCAGCCCCATAGTACAGTGATTAAGGGAACTGGATCACACACTGTGATTTGAATCCTAGCCCTGACAGCTTGAGAAACACACTGGGCACGTGTGCATGTGTGCATGCAACCTCCGAATCCTGATGCAAAGGAAAGTGGAGGAAAGGGACCGCCGTGTGACCGCAGCCCACTGCAGGGGGCTCTTTCTCTATTCATCTCTCTCCGTCTCTCTTTCTCTGGTGAGCACATATACTCTTAGGCAAAAAAAGAAACGGTAAATATTTATTAGTAAAAACTAAATTACAGGTTCGGTTCAGTAATGCAACAGTGAAGACATGTGCGCAGGAAGCCAGATCCCCATAGCCAACTGTGGTTCGAGTCCCAGCCTTGGCGCTTCCAGAAACATGCCAGGCGCAGTTGCGAATGCCCCGAAGCCTGATGAAGTGGAGAGACTACAGCATGGCCATGCCGCGTCAGGAGGACTTTTGGTCCCCATTTTTCTATTTTCCTCTGGAATATGTCCTCTGCCAACAACAGCAGCAAATAGCAATAGATGAAAACAGAAATATATAATTTACTATGTAATTTAATTCACTTTTTTCAGATTATGATTGATCTACTTGACTAAAAATTAAAGCTATATGAGACTTAGGAACCTAATTCTTCGGATTTCTCTAATGAACATATTCCTTAAATGGTATCCTATAGAGAATATATCATTTTGAAGTACTCATGTAGTATTCATAAAAACTACTGCCATATACTAAGAACCAAATAAGATTTTAGTAAATTCTCAAACAAAATTGGTCTCTAAAAATATTTTATAATCACAATCTGTTAAAATTAAAAATTGATCAAAAGAAATGTGCCCCAAATTGAGGTCCATCTGACTTCACAGAAGATAACTCTTAGACCTTTTAATGAGAGAAAATTCTGATGCTATCTGAGGCATTAATTAAAGGTAGAACTTCCTCCAATAATTGTATTTTAAGATATAATTTACCCAAAACCAGTCACTAACACCATATACACAGAGAAAATAAACAGAATTAAACAAACATACCTATGGACAGAAAGGCAAAAAAATAATATTAACAAGCATAATCTAGTATCATAATGAAGAAAAACAGACAAGTCCCTTGTCAATGCAAAGGGTGGTTCACTGTACATACATATATTTTTTTTTTTGAGAGGTTTTTGCTATAGGGCGCATTTGCTTGCCAAAAAGACAGAGAGAGAAAGGAAGACAGAGAGAGAGAAATCTCCCCTGAGGGGGAATGGTCACACCACAATCCCTTCTCCTCCATTCTTCTCTCAGGATCTCAGACACACATGCACATGCACCCGACGTGAGTTTAAGTCGCCAGGTCCGGAATTCGAACCGCGGTCGATAACATGGGAGTCCATCAACATAGCCATTACGCCAACTGCTGGTCTCTACATATATATTTTAATGTAATCCACTATATATTTTTACGTGTTGAAAACTAAACTTTTTAAAAATAATTATTTTATTTAACGTTTATTTATTTATTCATTTTAATTTGACCAGAGAAGGACAGAGAGAGAGAGAGAGAGAGTGAGGGAAAGTGAGAAAGCAAGCAGCCAGGTCTGGGAGTCCAGGGTGCTTAATCACCATGCCACCTGCTGGCCCCCTCAAACTAAACTTTAACCTAGAACAGAAAGTTATGGTTTCTTTCAATAATACATACATACATACATGTTGTTTGATTAAATTTCTTAATGCTAAAAAATAATATTTTATTGAGATTAAGGTATATGGTTATAAATTCTTTTTTTAAAAGATTTTTCCCATAGAGCATGTGTGCTCACCACAGACTGATGAAGAGAGAAGCTACTCCCCGAGGGCAAGGCCGTATGCCAGTCCCTTCTCCTGATGGGATTCTGGGCACACACTCAGCATGGTTTTCAAATTGCCAGGGCTGGGACTCAAACCCTAGTCATCCATGCAAGAATGTGGCACCTTAACCATCATGCCCCTGATGGCCCCTATAAATTCTTAATAAATGAAGGAAAAATGGTGATAAGTCCTGTGATTTACGTGTACTCTTCATCAGGCTGGGTACAGTCCCAAGGAACCAATACCAATGAATTCCTATTTGATCCCATGCTAAATAGATTCAATGATGGGCAATTTGGGGTGTCAACTTGAAAGGACTGAAGAGTGCCTAGAGACTGGTAAAATAGCATGTCTAAGTGTGTCTGTGGGAGTGCTGCCAGATGGGGTTGGTCTTGAGTCTGTGGGTGGAGAGAAAACATCTGCCTTCAGTGGTGACAAACACCATCCAGGTTGGGCAGGGAGTGGGAAGGGGAGACAGAGATTGGGGTCCGTTTACTGCCCCTCCAGCTCTCCCCTTGCAGAGTGTGCGAGCGCTCTCCTGCACACAGCCTCCACCCATGCTCCCGCACCAGGCCCTCGGCTGCCTTTGATCCTGGCTGCCTAGTCGGTCGCTCCCCACCTTCAGCCAGACTGACCGAAGTTCAAGCTTTTCAACCTTCAGACTCAGGTGGGGTTCACCACGCGTTTAGGGGCCTTCCCAAGCAGTCGGACCTCTGGACTTGGGCTCATCCCACAGCGCCCTCCTGGGGTGATCCTGGGGCAGCTTCAAAGGTCTTTGTGCCTGGTACTGGGACTGGTCCACCTTCACCAACAGAGTCTTCTGGGGTGCCCACCAGGCCTCAGAATACACCTGCAGCTGCTTCCCTGCTTCAGCATCATACATACAACACATATATAGCATATATATCATGTATATATCATATGTGTATATGTGTGTATATACACACACACAGATGGCAAATATATGAGACATACGATATATATGTGTATATGTGTCTGTGTATATATATAATACATACATATATATACGTGCATATATGTATACACCACACGTATGTACTATTTTATTTATTTTTGCATCTAATCACTGTACATACTCACAGAGTACATAACAATTTTCCCGACATGAATACAGTGCATGTTAGTCTAGTCTGGGACATCAGCAAACACAGTGTTGTCAACAGACACCTGTTCAGCTCCGTGTCTGCTGAATGTTCTTTCTGCCCAAGTCCCCTCCTCTCCTCCCCACGGCCACCTTTCTGCTGCGTCTTCAGCTGGCAGAGGCTGCTGTGGGACGTCTCCTGTGACCCTGTGAGGTCACTCCTACAATAAACCTCTCCCACATATATTTGTCTATTGCTTCTGCTTCTCTGGAGAACCTTGACCAATACACATTTCAAAAGAAAGGCATTTAAAATGTTTAAAAAGTCACTAAAAATGAGTGAATTTTGCACCTATATTAGATAATGATTAAGAGAGACTATTAAGTGAATAGAGACAGTTGCAAAATCAGGTATCCCTTATGTTGCAATAATAGATTTTTTTTTTGAAGAGATTTTTGCTTATAGGGTACTTGCGCTCCCCAGAAAGACAGAGACAGAGAGACAGAAAGCAAGAAAACATCCCCCAGGGGGAATGGTCACTCTGCAATCCCTTCTCCTCCATTCTCCTCTTGGGATTTTGGGCACGCACACACACGTGCCCGGTATGAGTTTAAGCCACCGGGTCCGGGAATCGAACTGAGGCCGACTACATGGGAGTCCAGTGACATAGCCATTACACCAACTGCTGGTCCTGCAATAATAGATTTTAAAAATCACCCAGTAGATATGCTTGACAATGTATTTATATAAGAGGAAAATTTCGCAGAAAAAAATAGCATGCATTTATTTTGGTGAAAAATCATTTTGATACCTAGTCATAGCTTTTTCCTAATGTGTTTTATCCATGACATTTTTGAAGACCCTTTTGAATATTTAGATGCATGCAATATTCCTGAACATATTGAAAAGATACCACAGTTAGCAGGCGCTGAAGTGTAAGAGTAGGCGTAGGGCAAAAATCGTCTCTTGTATTCCACATCTTTTTTTCCCTAGCTCCTGAAGCCCTACCGTGTGTACGGGTTGCCTTCCGTTACAATATTTGTCTGTATTGTGTATGTTTTTCCATTTGCATTAGAGTAACAAGTGGGACGAAATTATCCAACGTCAAATGACACTAGCTCTTACACATTTTTTACCAGGTAAATCTAGTGTCTGCTTCCAAGGGACTGCCTCAAAAGTAATACACATTTTTCAATCCATTCATCTGTTCCCAGACATTTGGGTTGATTCCATGTCTTAGCAACTGTGAATAATGCTGCAATAAACATGGACGTGCTGCTGTTTTTCCAGCTGAGTGTTTTCTGCACTCTATGGCAGACATGAGATTGGGAGGGCAACTGTAGACACCAGAGACAGTATAGAAGGGGTGGTTAATAGGGGGAGGGAGGGGAATCGGGAAAGAAAACAAAATAAATGGCATAAAAGTGAAACTTACACATCGATGATAACGTACATGATAATATTTTTGACTTGACTAATATGCACTGTATTCATGCTGGGAAAAGCCATCATGTATGTACAATGATTAAATATAAATTTAAAAATTAGGAACAAATATATGAAAGCAATGCACAAAACATTACATACAAACTCGCTCTTTATCTTACCACCCTTCAGCAGTTTACTGGTATGATTGTCCTGCAATATACATATCGAATTCTCCAGAATTGGTATACCTGCTTTAGGAAAAGAATTTAAAGTGCCATTCAAATACAAATGAGCTGATTACAAAAATCCAAGTATACACCAAAATTAGAAAGCATTAGTATAATAGAAAGATGTGAAATGACATTTTTTAAATGAGCAAGAAAATGTATCATGAGGGAAGCAAAAACCTAAAGAATTCACTTTGAGCACCATCAGATATAAAATTGTGAAAACAAAAGAAATTAAAGTTTAATATGTCATTATCCCTATGTTTGGCAGAAGTGGAAAAGGGATTTTTCAAAGAACTGAAAATGATGACTGCAAGGTGGAAAACAGCACTTGGTAGCATCAGGATTCAAGAGTCTTGGAAGCTCGTCATTAAAAACGGGAAAATGAGAGACCAGCAGCTAGCGTAATGTCTATGTCACTGGACTCCCATGTAGTTGACCGCGGTTTGAGTCCCGGACCCGGTGGCTTAAACTCACACCGGGCGTGTGTGTGTGCGTGCCCAAGATCCCGAGAGGAGAATGGAGGAGAAGGGATTGTGGCAGGGCCATCCCCCTGGAGGGTGATTTCTCGCTTTCTGTCTCTCTATCTCTCTCTGTCTTTCTGGCCAGCACACAAGCCCTGTAGCAAAAACGTCTCCAAAAAAAAAAAAAAAAAGACAAACGAAGACGACAAA
>NW_006159999.1:895077-897224 GCF_000334495.1 Tupaia belangeri chinensis | reverse complement strand
GGGAGTGTGGCAGGGCCATCCCCCTGGAGGGTGATTTCTCGCTTTCTGTCTCTCTATCTCTCTCTGTCTTTCTGGCCAGCACACAAGCCCTGTAGCAAAAACGTCTCCAAAAAAAAAAAAAAAGGGAAAATGAACAGGGAAAAGAAACCAGTGGAAGAGAAAGGGTGCGGCAGTCCCCGCCCTTCCCTGCCGACTGAGGGTTTGTCTCAAGAACAATGACGGTCTCTTCCTCATCTTGCCAGAACCCAAAAGCCACAAAGACATCGCCACACACCCTTCTACAGAGGGGTAAGGTGCTCTCATTATGACGTGTTTCTCTATTAAGTGAAAATATCTTTAGAATTAGAGTTGCACTTTCTGCCTTTCTGCCCCCCTTCCTTAGGAGCAAGTCTGCTACCCCATCAGGTCCTCTCATGACCTTCGCTAGTTTCACTGTGTGAAATAAGTCAGTGTCACCAGGACCTTTACAAACACGGGTGGAATTTTATAACACATTTATTCTGTTATGGTCAAAACGCATAAAAAACTTGAATCGGCGCAGACACGTTATGCTCGTCCGCGCACACACCAAACTCGTCCTAACCTCCATACCTCCTCACTCTGAGTCAGACAGCGTGGCAGCCCGGGCCCACCTGTATCGGGTCTGGTGCTTGTCCCCTCTGCTTTAGAAACAGCCCCCGTGGGAGTCCGTGAACATGCTCGCTTTCCCTGCCCGGTGGTCCTGAGGCACGCTGCTGCCCTGCTCGCTCTCGGGGAGTCTGCACTTCGAGGCCCAGTGAGAACACTCCACGCACCAGCACCGACAGGTGAGCACAACTCGCGATCGCAAGGATTTTACAGCATATTAATTAATGTCCCCTTTTAACTGCCGTGTAACGAGGACAGTCGTGCAAACGCGTCTAACAATGAATTGATTTCTTTCTTTTGCTCCTTGTCCACGCCCTGTTTAGTCCCCATTTAACGTGTGTGTGCATGAGCACACGTGGACAAGACGCTCAGTTAGGAAGCCCCCGGACCCCTCCTTGGTCAGGGACTGAACTAGGGGCCCTGCCCTGTGGGGAGCTGCTGCGAGTCCTGCTGGTGGTTGCTACCACTCCGAACCTCAGTCCCTTCCTCTTAAATGAAGGTAATAATAACACGCATCTGCATGACTTCATGTGAGGACTATGCACAGCAATGAGTATGAAAGCTGTTTCTGTTTTTTTCGACAGATTTTTGTTATAGGACACGCGCTCGCTGGAGAGACAGAAAGCAAGATCACCCCCGTGGATGGCCACCGGCAATCCCTTCTCCTCCATTCTCTTCTCCGGATTCTGGACATGCACGCACGCGATCCCAGCATGAGTGTTAGGTGTTAAGTGCGGGGTCCAGGACTCGAACTGTGGTTGACTACATCGGAGTCCAGGAACTCAACCATACTCAACCATTTTTTTTTTTTTGGAGAGGTTTTTTCGCTATAGGGCGCAGAGAGAGAGACAGAGAGACAGAACACCCCCCAGGGAGGATGGTTACTCCATAATCCCTTCTCCTCTCGGGATCTTGGGCACGCACGCACGGACGCACGCACGCACGCACACGCGCCCAGCGTGAGTTTTAAGCCACCGGGACCGGGACGCGAACCACGGTCAACTATGTGAGAGTCCAGTGACAAAGCCATTACGCTAACTGCTGGTCCCAGGAACTCAACCATTTTTTTTAAGTTTCTTTATTCACAAGAGCAGAAGAGTACGGGCAAGCCCAAGTCTCAGCCACGCCCCAGCCCTCCCAGTGGTGAGCACCAGGGCGGGGCTCCGGGTGTGTACAGACCCAGGGGAGGCACACCACAGGCCCGCGTGTGTATGCAGGCTGTCACTGGGCGGGGCGTTGCTGCTGTCTGTCAGCCACCTGGGCGGGGTGTTGCTGCTGTCTGTCACCTCACGTGGGCGGTCCATTATCGTTATTGTGCAGCGGAGCCCGCCCTAGACTCAAGAGGTCTCCCAAACACACTGATGAACGTAGGACACTGTCACAAGACAGAAAACAACCTGGTGAATAATAAGAAATTTAAAAAGCCTACATTTTTGCAATCTTCCCCACACCAGGTATCAAGTTTTCATCAGAGAGGGTGCATTTTAAGACCTTGAGTTTCTCCGCCCCCCCCCACCCCC
>NW_006159999.1:886784-895046 GCF_000334495.1 Tupaia belangeri chinensis | reverse complement strand
GGGCAGTACCACCCTCTCCTGCCCCTGCCCCTGCCCCCACCCCTGCCCCTGCCCGCAGCGCCCGCGCAGATGCTGGGCTGAGCCCCTATGGGAAGACCACGCTCAGACCCTGCTACGTGCTCGCCTAGCAAAACGTCACTTCTCCTTCAAGAGAATATGTTATTCTCCATCAGAAAAAGAAGATGCTGACGCTTCAGATGGTTTGCACAAATCACGTAGAAACAGATCACAGCTGTCGCGCCCAAGTACAGTTACTGACTTGTGAGACAGCACTGCAAGGTCAGGCCCAGCGGTGCGTAAGCCCTAGGGGAAGCCGGATCCCACATGGCAGACCTGGCACGGTGGAAAAGAAGTTGGGTATGCACATCCATGCTGGAGACCATGACCGGGTGGAGAACTGGAGGGGGGCGGGCTCTCTTCCTCCCTCTCTCCTGTGCATTCACAGGCTCTCTGCCAAAACAGTACTACACAGGGATAACTCCGACATTTACTAGGGCCAAGAAGCACCGAACTAAGATTTCCTTCCTTTTAAGACTTTTGCCATAGGGTGTGTGCACGTACATGTCAGAGAGAGACAGGGAGAGTGAAAGTGAGAAAGCACCCCCCAGGGAGAATGGCCACACTGCAATCCCTTCTTCTCCATTCTTCTCCTGGGATTGTGGGCATGCACCGCAGGCAAGGGCCCGGGATGCTTTACTTGCTGCTGGGTCAGGGACTCAAATTCGCTTGGCCACTTAAGAGTCAGCACCTTAACCACTACGCCATCTGCTGGCCCCTAAAATCAGAACTTCACCGAGAGCCATCCCTTTGCTCAGCTTCTCTCACACTTCAGTGTCCTGCTCTCTGGCTCTCACGGTGAGGGAAGTGAGCCCCCGAGGGGCAGGAGGACTCTCCCAAGGTCTCACAGCTGTTGCCAGGATGGCTCCTCCAAGGGGCCACAAGGAACGTTCAGGGCATTTGAGGAGCGCAGCCCACCCACAGCCCAACAGCTAGGGCACTCAGGAAAGAGTCCCTGGTAGTATCTCCCAGGATTTTCAGTGTTCCCAACACCCGGAGTGACTGAGAGGAGGGGTCCGCCCTAGGCTGGTCGGCTCGCTCCTCCTGTATTCTGGTGCCAAACAATCACATGTTACCCCCACAAGTCCGTGCAATTATTTTTCAATAAAAAGATTTTTAAAAAGAACGTCTCCCCTGAGTCTGTCGGTCAGCTGCGGTTGTCACTCCACAAGGATTGCTGAGGACACCACGGCAGCTCCAAGTCTGCATGAAAGCAGCCGGTCAGGGAGAGAGGAGCCCAAGGGAATCTGCAGGACAAGAAGGGAAAGCCGATCCCAGGTGAACCGAACTGGAGGAGATGGTGCGAGCCTGGAAGTCAGGGCTCTGTCACCCCAAACAGGGAACCCAAGCAAGGAGAAAGGGCCTCCACATTTGTCAGGCGTTATAAGGTTGTGAGGGAAGCTAGGCTCTGGGCCATGTTTTTATTCAGCTGATGGCAACAAATTAATTTATTTTTTAATTGAAGATTTATTTATTTATTTAGTATTATTTAATGTGGCCAGAGAAAGAGAAAGTGAGAAAAGCAAGCTGCCAGGTCTGGGACTCGAACCACGGTCAGCCATGTGGAAGTCCAGCACCTTAATCACTATGCTAGCCGACAGCCCCATGATGAATTAATTCTTACAGGGACGAATTGTCCTCACCAGTGGATAACCAGACACTGCTAAAACTAGGAGCATAACGGTGAGTGGTGGAGGCAGATTTGCTCAAAGTGTTCATCATCCGCTTGCTGATTAAGTCATTCAGATCATTTAATCAGCGTCTGTGGGAATCTTCTTTGCACATCTGTAAGACGTTTCTATGATCAACTCCAGGAGGATAATTTAAGAATTAAACAGCAGTACATGCCAAATGCGCAGGCAAGCGTCTGAATTTTCAATAAATGCTAGTCGTCGAGAATGAAAACAGTTTTATTAATGGCCGTGTCCTTGGCACACGCAAGTGCACAGTAAACGTCGCTGAGCACTGGCACGCAGTCACCCGCCCCGGCCCCTCCTGATACTAGATGCAGGGCGCCGGGGACACCTGCACCTTTGCCGTTGGGACTCTTAACCCATCTGATCTCCTGTTCTGCTGAGGTGAGTTTCATGACACCTTGTGAACGCCTGGTGTAGTGAATTCCAACCGACCGTGAGGATGAGGCCAAGACTGAGAGAGGGACCCTGGGGGCTCACACGACTGCGGGGATCCCTGCACTGGAGCACTCGGCGCTGATCAGCGGGCACTAGGCAAGGAACGGCTGCCCTCTGTTCCATGGTGGGTGTGACTGTTGTTCCAGAGCAGACATGTTTGAGTGGGTGTGAGACTGTGAGCACTCCCTAGCCACTTCCCTTCTGGCGCGGATGCATGGCCGTATTTACCTGGCCCCAAAGTAGCTCCCTATTGAAACCTGGACTGTGATCTTTAAGGAAAGACGTCCACTGATGTCAAATCGATCTTCACACAGCTGAGCACCTCTTGGGAAATGAGCACCGAACGTTACACTCCCGACTATCCTGAGAAACACTTCTCTATCTTTGGCCACACTTCCTGTGAAAACGGTCCATTGTTCATGCTACCTATTTCTAGTGTTTGCTTGCAAACACTAGAAATAATAGGAAAACAAAATAGCTGGAGACCAGCAGTTAGTGTAATGGCTATGTCACTGGACTCCCACGTAGTCGACTGCAGTTCAAGTCCCGGACCTAGTGGCTTAAACTCACTCCGGGCGCGTGTGTGTGCGTGCCCAAGATCCCGAGAGGAGAATGGAGGAGAAGGCTGCAGCATGGCCATCCCCCCGGGGGGGTGATTTCTCGCTTTCTGTCTCTCTGTCTGTCTGGCGAGCGCACGTGCCCTATAGCAAAAACCTCTCCAAAAAAAAGAAAAAATAGCTGAAAGGATGTGCCCCTGTGTGCATTCACGGAGTGTAGTCTTTTGTTTTCCTTTCTTTTCTGGCCTTCTTTTCTTCCCCCTCCCATCTCCCCTCCCTGCCATCCCCATTTCTCTCGCTCCTTCTTTATTCATGGGAACGCAGTGCAATGATTCACAACAGCCACTCGCTTTACCTGCCCGGGTGTGTCTTACCCCGTCAGTGTCTGCCGGTGTGACTTTTTGTATCAGTATTGTTCATATTTCTTCAATATATAACTCAGGTTATAGTATCTACCTCATAAGGAACCCATTACACATCTACTGAGCTTTCTCCTCCTTAGGCCGCAGCCTCCCGCTGTCAGCACCGCATGGATCTTAGTACATTTTATTTATTAAGACAATTGACATCGGTCCTATTTTGTTTCTTTCATAAACTCAGTTTCATTTCTTGGTTTAGAAATGTTTAAGTCTGATTACTTAGTGACTGTGCATAAGATAAGAATGCATACGAATATGTGAGTCAAAGGCTTCTTAATAAAATGATATAAAATAAAGATAAAACACTATGTGACCATTCCACCAGCCACAGCTATTGGAAATGTTACCTGGGGGGAAGAATCTTATTATGACAAAGTGAGTCTCGTAACTATTTGAATAAAAGGATACAAATATAAAAGAATTAGAAAATATACGGAGAAATAGAGATATTTAATTAAGTTCAAAGCATTTACAAATTTGAGTACATTGAACAAAAGTTATCTGATTATAAAATTAACTACAATGATAAATGGCAAAAAATAGAGGATAATCATACATTGCAAATGCTTTTTACGTACGAAAGCTCTTTTTATTCCTGTGAAACTGTAAACCCTATCAGGTAGTCGGCAAACATAAACTGATATATTATTATATTATAAAAGAACATAACAAAACCCAATAAGCCAATTGAAAGCAATATCAACAATAAAAAAGATGTAAATTCAGTTTCTGAGATAGCAGTTTTTTAACATAAGACTGGCAAAGTTTTTCCTTCTCACCGATTTCGTACCCAACTGAGCAATAATGTGGACGAGGGTATAGTGCGGCCATAGTCTAGGTGTGGGAAGTCTAAATGGTTAAAGTATTGGAAGTGTAATTTAGTAGCGTCTCAGTAACTTGAGAAGTATCCACCCTCAAGGCTGGACAAATCCGGCTCTATGAATTGATCACAAGAAAGTAATTAGCAATTTATACGGGGTATACAAAGTACTGAATAGAAGCCGTTCTTCATAGCAGTGCTCATGAAAGTCAGTAATGACACATCACCGGTGCTATTTCAGTTGTTAAACTACCAATCGTTCAACATTTTATAAATCCATCGAAATAACGTAGGTGGGGAAATGTCCACGAAAGGGAGGAGGCCTGTCGCAAACAGGTATGCACAGAAAGATTTCAAATCGATCAAGTTAAAGAGCCACCTGCTTGGGAAGTTCGTATTTGAAATTGCGTATCACAAGTAGTACATATATTGGTAACGTTTGCTTAATTGGAGTTGTTTCCTTTCCATTTTTCCCTAGAAAGGACATTTATCATTTTGAAATTGGAATTTTAAAAAGTATACATAATGTGGGGTCAGCAGGTAGCATAGTGCTTAAGGCACTGGACTCCCACACTGCTGACCTCGGTTCGAGTCCCAGACCTGGCAGCTTGAAAATCATGCCACATACAGGTGTGCTTGTCCGAAACCCAAGAAGAAAATGGAGAAGAAGAAACTATGGTGTGGCCTATCCCTGCCCCAGAGGGTGAATTTTCACTTCCTCTCTGTCTCTCTCTAGCAAGTACACACCTCCTATGGTGGAAAAAAAAATTAAAAAAACGTATATGCAATGCTAGAACTAAACAATATTGTTATTAAGACTACTAATAGTGTGTGTTAAATCACTTTGCAAATGTATTTTAACACCCTGGCTTCTTCTTTCAGAATCGCAGTTTTCCAGTCTATAAAACAGGCACAATACACACTCCACAAATATGCTAGGGAGAAAAATAAAATGATTAATACAAAATACATAATAATCTTGGGAGAGTCCTTAAAAGGGTGGAGATGCTTTTGGCTTAGGGCACGTGGGATTGCCAGAGAGAGGCAGAGAGAGACAGGGAGAGAGAAAGTGAAAAATCGCCCCAGGGGGATCACCATGCTGCAATCCCTTCTCCTCTATTCACCTTCTGGGATTTGGGACACACATGCACACCTGCCTGGCATGATTTTCAAGTCTCCAGGTCTGGGACTTGAACCGTGGCGAGCTGTGAGGGAGTCCAGCGCCTCAACCACTATGCCACCTGCTGGCTATGGTATAGATGCGTATTTAAACTCAGCTCATTCTTCCTTCAGAGCAAAAATCTTAACTCACTTTCTATTCACGACAGATGGGAATTAAAACTAAGTTGGATTGCACAGTTTCTGTCAGTATCTGAAGTAATGTTTTTACATGACAAAGGTTTAAATCGAGTTGTTGACTAAAACTTCCGAGTAAAGAAGTTATTTTGCATTTCTGTAAAGTAGACACTTAGCAGAATAAATTTAAGCCTGGGTTGTCATGATAATACCCACACACAGCACAGTGTACAAGTGAGTAATTCTCGCCATATGTCTTTTTAAATTATATTCACAAATTTTTTGCAAAGCCTATCTATGAGAAAAAATAATATTTGCAGAGTAAACAACAGCAATAAAAATGTCAATTCTGGGCTGTCGAACCATTGCATAATAAACTTTATGTCCCCAATTTTGTGACTTTTCGGTTTTTCTTGAATACTACTCTCAAATATCAGAAATGGGACATTTTATTATGCTTTAAATGATAGGAAGTGTTTATTTTAGTACCATCCTCGCAAAAGGAAAAAAAAATCCAATCTGTAATCTTAGAATCATTATGGAAGAAACGTCTGGGTTCTATTCATGCAGCCCTTGGTTTTACAGCTGACAAAACTGAAATTCAGATATGATTTAACATCTTACCCAAGAGCATTTGGGCAGGAGATTTTGCCCCCATTTCTTCATTATTTATTTCCTCCCTAATAATACCTGTACATTAAAAAAATAAAAACGAAACACAGGCACTAAAAACATTAAAATTAGATATTATAAAAGCAAACATGCATTTTTCAGTCACTCTAAGATTAACAGAAACTTGGGAACCAGCAGTTAGCGTAATGGCTATGTCGCTGGACTCCCACGTAGTCAACCGCAGTTTGGGTCCCAGACCTGGTGGCTTAAACTCACGCCAGGCGCGTGTGCGTGCGTGCCCAAGATCCCGAGAGGAGAATGGAGGAGAAGGGATTGCGTCGTGACCATCCCCCCTGGGGGGTGACTTCTCGCTTTGTGTCTCTATGTCTCTCTCAGTCTGTCTGGCGAGCGCACGTGCCCTATAGCAAAAATCTCTCCAAAAAAATTAAATAAAGATTAACAGAAACTTGTAAGAAAAGCTGTCTTAATTGAGCAAAACATTTTATAGAATTTATACAGAAATAAAGCCAGAAAGTTCTTCATTTTTTTTAAAGAATTTAAACTTCTTTTTTGGAGGGTTTTTGCCACAGGGCTCATGCATTTGCAGGAGACACACAGAGAGGGAAAGTGAGAAGTTCCCTCCCAAGGGTGATGGCCACACCACAATCTCCTCTTTGGATTTTGGGTACACACGCACACGTGCCTGGCATGATTTGCAAGTCACCAGGTCCAGGATTTGAACCGAGGTCAGCCCCGTGGGAATTCAGTTCCTTAACCAAAACACCATCTGTTGGCCCCTCCTATTAAATCTACTTTGGCAGTGACTACATTTCCACTCCATCACCTTCTTACCAATGTTACTTCTGGTTTATAAGACAAAACAGAACAACACAGATTAAATAACGGTCATTTAGGAAGTATGTAAAAGGACGTGTCCATTAGGCTCAAGGCAGAGCATCCAGCAACAAGTTCAAGTCCCCAAACACAACCCAGGACTAGTCTGAAGAGGAAGCGGCTGCCATTGCCAGTAGATGGACAGCATTCTGCTTTTTGCTGCCTCCACTTCTTTTTTCATTTAAATTATTATTGTAATTTCTAATTTCCCCCTAATAGTTGTACAGATTTCTGGGACACAGTGTGGTTTTCAAAGCACACATGTTAGCTAGGTAATGATCCAATCAGGGCCATAAGCATACACCTTCCGGAACATTTATCATCACTTCGTGTGGTACACATTCAAAATCCATTTTTCTAGTTATGTGTGAGTACGCATTGCATTGTCTCCACCTGCAATTGCTCTACTGTGGTGTGGTACTCAAGAACTTATGGGAAGTCACTCCCCAGGGAGGCCAGCCACAATCCCTTCTCCTCCGTTCTCCTCTCAGGATTTTGGGCACACATGTACACATGCCCAGCGTGTTTTCTAAGCTGCTGGGTCCAGGACTCAAATCATGCAGTTGGCCACGTGGGATCCAGCACTTTAACCTGCACCTGGTGGCCCAATACAGCCTACTGACTCATGCTGACTAATCCTAATTTGTTTATTATTGCAAATAGTACAATGGGCATATTCTCTGTTCTGCACACTGCAGTTCTAAATCTAGAAAAGGAATCACTGATACATCAAATATACAGATGCCAACTACTGATACTTAGGAACCACCTTCTGGAATCAGTAGATGGTGCAATGATTACATCACTGGACTCCCACATAGTTGACCACGGTTCAAGTCCCATACCCAATGGCTTAAACTCAAGCTGGTCATGTGTGCGTGTATGCGCAAAATCTAGAGAGGAGACTGGAGGAGAAGGGATTGCAGTGTGGCCATCCTTCCTGGAGGTGATTTCTCACTTTCTATCTCTCTGCCTCTCTTTGTCTCTCAGGAAAGTACATGCATCCTATAGCAAAAATCTCTCAAAAATAAATAAATAAATAAGAACCACCTTTTGGACCATCTGGTGGCATGGTAGTTAAGGTGGCTAAATTTCACAAGGCTGACTGTGCAGTTCAAGTCCCAGAACTGGTGACTTCAAAAATACCTGGCCCATGCGCATGTGAGCCCAAAATCCCCATAGGAGGGAGAAGTAGAGGAGGAGGGATTGCAATGTGAGCAGCTCTCATGGGGAGTGCTTTCTCTCTATCCCTCTCACTCTCTCTGACTCTCTCCAGAAAGTACATACATCCTCCATTGGAGGAGTCCGACCCGGTGAGGCCCCAGGATCTGTCTGAGCCCCCTGACCTTTGAGCTCTGCTTCCGGTCGGATCAACACGTTGGCAAGGCTACTGTTGTGCACCCCCCGACCTTGGAACAAAGCTTGGGTCAGTTAGCATGTCAGCAAGGCTGCCTGCTATTTGCTCCAGAGAATTG
>NW_006159999.1:885784-886429 GCF_000334495.1 Tupaia belangeri chinensis | reverse complement strand
CGAAACTGCATTCCATGGAGACCCACCTACAATTGAGGAACTGCACTAGACCCACCCTTAATCCACCCCTGAATAGGAACTGCACTAGACCCACCTTTAATCCACCCCTGAATAGAATCTATGTTTTATTGTTAAAAGACTTTATGAGCTGATAATTGAAACACGTAGCCCCTCTCCCATTTACTTGTATGTAACACATTTTCAATAAAAACGCACGATAATTCCTAGCAGTTGTCACTCCTCAGAGAGCGATCTCTGAGGGGTGTCCGGCAAGGGACGTGCATGAAAGGCATCGAGGCCTCTGTCTTCTGTTCACCTTCGCCGCCTTCGTCGAGATAACCCACCCACGCCGAGGCTGGACCCCGGCACTCCATCAAGAAAAAAAAATAGAATGACCTTTCTTCTTTCTGTGTAGTAACACTGATTTTTAAGCCATATTGTGGTATGCTAATTCAGAGATCACATTTTCCAGCCTGTGCTGTAGTTAGGAATGGCTAGTGAAATCTGAACGGAACTTTTTGGGTGGAACTTATGGACAGTAGTCAGGAAAGTTTAGTGCATAAGGAGTGTATGCTGAGACAGCTTGGATTTTACTTCGGTCTCTAACACTAACTCTGTTCATCCTTGAAAAGCTATGGAACCGCT
>NW_006159999.1:860104-885486 GCF_000334495.1 Tupaia belangeri chinensis | reverse complement strand
ACCGCTCTGTGCTTGATTTATCTTATTTCTACAATGTGCGTGACAACGTTATCAGGTCATAATTTGGTGAAACACTTAAATAAAATGATATATGCAGAACATTTACAGCAATTCCCAGCACACAGCAAGCGTATTTAAAGTACAAGATTTATTTATTTATTTTAGTCTTTTTCCTTCCCTTTTCTTGTTGTCTCCAGCAAGGCCATGAATAGATGGTTGATGATATAAATTCTTTCTCATTATTGTTTTGATTATTTTAGGAAGAGGCCAAAGACAGTAAGAGACTTCATATAAATCTAAAATATTCATTAGGAAGACATGAGTTTTTAAATTTTCCTTAAATAGTGCCTTCTAAGTTAATTATTATTTCTTAATCAAGTAAACTTTACACATAGGGTAAGGTGTGAAAAAAATAGAACATAAGGGATCTGTAAAGAAAAGAACACAATCCCACATTCCACCACTGCCTGTCCCTAACCCCACTTCCATACACTATGTCTTGATTTTTCAGGCTGAGACATTGTACCTTATGAGAGTTCATTTCATGAGTCAACATGACTAGACAGAGGACCCTGCTGGTTGGTAAACATTCTTCTAAAATACTTGTGTCAAAGTACGTATTAAATGAGATTAACATTTACAGCAGACTTCCAGGCCAGCAGGTGGCGTGGTGGTTACGGTGCTGGACTCCCACTTGGTCCATGCAGTTGGAGTCCTGGACCTGGTGGCTAACTTTCCCGTCTCGTCTCTTTCTTTCTCTCTCTGGTAAGTGCACATGCTCTTTGTAAATTAATAATAATAATAAAATTAAATTAAATGAATATTTCCTAAACAAAATAACAAATAAGTCAGTAGACTTCAGTGAAAGCAGACTGCCTTCTCTAATGCAGGAAGGCCTTACCCCATCGGTGGAAGGCCTCGTAGAAACAGGCTGATCTACCCAAGCATTTAGGGATTCTGCCAGAAGCCTGCCTTTGCCCTGAAACCACAATCATTCCCTGGGTCTCCAGCCTGCTGGCCCGCCTTGCAGATTTGGGAACTGCCGAGCCTCCACCATCAGGGAGCCAATTCCTTAAAGTAAATGTCTCTCTACCACGCCTAACATTACTGCGCGTCTGTTGATAGCTACCCTCTGGCTATCTTTCAGTCTGTCCATGAGCTCATCCTGCTGATGGGGTCTCTCTGAAGAGTCCTGACTAATGCCTCCATTGACTTCCAATTTGGAAGATAAAAAACTCTTACCTCCTTCACAAACGGTTCCTTTTCCTCATCCTGTTACTATCCCTACATTGTAATTTTTATATAAATGTGTACTTTTAAGACTAGGCAGTCATCATTCATGTCTGTGCTATGTAACAAATGATAAACATGATTTTATTTCTATAAAAATTTGTGTTATCTTGGTGTTAATGACTCCAATTTTTCTGTTGTATTTCTTGTTTTTGTCTTTCGGTGACTTTCTTGATGTCCTGCATTTCTGACCATGTTAGGAGACATCCCAGTGTAATCATGTCTCTGCGTCTGGAACCTCGATGTGCTTCTCCTTAATTCTCTTTTCATTGCCAGAGAGTGTGTACATTCCTACTTGTCTGAATCCCTGGCTTAAAAGTCCGGGTCTGGGGGCCCAGCAGGTTGCTTAGTGGTTAAGGGTACTGGACTTGGACTCCCACATGGCCAACCCTGGTTCAAGTCCCGGACCTGGTGGCTTGCTCGCGCTCTCTCTCTCTCTCTCTCTCCCTCCCTCCCTCCCTCCCTCCCTCCTTTCTTCCTTTCTTTCTTTCTTCCTCTCTGCTAAAATTAAAATAAATAAATAAATAAAGTTAAATAAAATAATTCTTTAAAAAAATTAAAAGGCCAGGTCTGGGTTAGGTGTATATATTGGTTGAGTCAAGTCATACGTTCATGTTCTAGTTGCAAAGAGAGCTTGTAGAACCAACCTCTGCCCTGACAGCTTCTACAGGGAGAGGGGTTCTGTTGCCCATGGCTGGGGATTTCTAACACATGGTCAATCAGCTTCTAAATGTGGTCAAAGCAAATTGTCAATGGCCAATTCATACTGCTGCTGGCTTCATATTAGCAAACTACTTGGCCTGAATAATCAGCTGCATTCATTCATCAAGAGTTACACGGTATTTGGGACCAGCAGTTGGCATAATGGCTATGCCTCTGAATTCCCATGTAGCTGACTGCAGTTCAAGTCCTGGACCCAGTGGCTTAAACTCACCCTGGGCACATGTGCGTGCATGCCCAAGGTCCCGAGAGGAGAATGGAGGAGAAGGGATTGCTGTGTGGCCCTCCCCCTGGGGGGTGATTTCTCACTTTCTGTCTCTCTGTCTCTCTCTGTCTTTCTGGCAAACACAGGTGTCCTATAGCAAAAATCTCTCCACAAAAAAAGAGTTACACAGTAGCAACAGCATACTAAGTAATCAGAATTTGGGAAATTGGATTTTAATCCCATCTCTAATATTTATAGAGTAGAGATTGAGCAAGATCATTTTACATAATGAAAATGAAAAACTGCTATTTCTAATGAAAGTCAAAGTCTGGTTTTAATCTTCACTTAGCAAGTTATTGGTGAGCATAGTTTTAAGAACTATCAGTATTTTCCAAGCCTCACATAAACGTTATACTTCAAAAAAGTAGGCCAGAAGCCAGCAGGTGGCATGGTGAATAAGGCGCTGGACTCCCACATGGCCAACTGTGGTTTGAGTCCTGGACCTAGCAGCTTGTTTTCTCACTTTCAATCTCTCTGGTTATATGGGGGGGAAAAAAAATGAAAGAAAGAAAGCTAAATAATTAAAAAAAAAAAAAAAGCCAGATGTGATCTGAGAGTATCTCCAGGTGATGGATACTTAGTGCTACAGCCTCCATGTCCGGCAGATGTGGGAGGGGCATGTATGGGCAAAATGGGGGGAATGAGCAAAAGGAAGACTTAAAGATGTCTTTTCCGGTTTTTCAAACTGATTGGATTTTGAAAGTTCTGACTACAACTTTAATAGATTCCAAAATGTGCACCCAGCCTTAATGTACTTTCCCAGATTGTTGATGACACCAGTTAATCTTAGGTTCCTCAGGGACTCTCATATATAAGAGAAGAACGACGTAACTGGTAACAGCCTGAATTTAGGAATGGAGACTCCAGGAGTAGGAAAAATGCTTTGTCCTTTGAGAAACTGACCATTGATTTTTAATATGCATTTTACAAATTTTAATGGTTTCAAACTTAACGATTTTCTTTCTTTCTTTCTTTCTTTCTTTCTTTTTTCCTTCTTTTCTTTTCTTTTCTTTTCTTTTTTTTTTTTTTTTTTAGAGGTCTTCGCTATAGGGTGCATGCGTTCACCAGACAGACAGAGACAGACAGAGAAACAGAAAGCGAGAAACCACCCCCCAGGGGGGATGGCCACACCGCAATCCCTTCTCCTCCATTCTCCTCTCGGGATCTTGGGCACGCATGCACACACGCCCAGTGTGAGTTTTAAGCCACCAGGGCCGGGATGCCAACCACGGTTGACTACATAGGAGTCCAGTGACATAGCCGTTACGCTAACTGCTGGTCCCCTCTTTTTTTTTTTTTTTCAGAGAGAGATATTTTTTGCTATAAGGCGTGTGTGCTCTCTAAAGAGACAGAAAGCAAGAAATCAGTTCCCAGTGGGAATGGTCACACTGCAATCCCTTCTCCTCTATTCTTCTCTTAGGATTTTGGGCACACATGCACCTGTGTATGTTTTGAGCTGCTGGGTCTGGGACTCAAATCATGGTCTAACATGTGGGAGTCCAGCAGCATAACCACTATACCATCTGCTGGCCCCCACTTAATCTTTTTTATGAGTAAAAGTTCTATTTTCTCATGATGTCAGCCAACAGAATTACATGTCGTTCTAAAGGGAACATTTACCTGCCCATTAATTAAAAATATATCATTTTAAGAAAATTAATGTTGGTAGGAAATAACATAAACTTAAAGAAGTGTTGACCTACGTCAAGTTACCTATTAGTCATTTTTAAAAGTTGAATGTCAAGTTATAATTTTTCATATGAAACAACTAAACATTGGATGAAATCATATTTAAGAGGTTTAGTAAGGAATTAATTGGACACATCCCACTCTTCCTTTGGAAAAATGTGGCATACTTTTTAAAATAAATAATGTTGGCTTTTTTTGTAAATAAACTGCAAATACAATTTTCTTATAAAGAAAAATCTTTATTTTAATGAAATTGTTTCTCTGCTTTTCATTTCTAGAGGGTTTGTACACTCACCACCCACACAGAGAGGAAAGAAGCACCCCAAATCGGGCCTGGTCACACCATCATCCATTTTCTCCATCCCTCCATCTCACCAGGACTTAGGGCATGCACATATGCCAGCATGTTTTTCAAGCCACCAGGGCAGGATCTCTGTGAGGCCACATGGACCTGTGTGCTGTGCTTAGCCACAGCACCGTGAAGCTGGCCCAGGAAGAACAACCTATTAACTGGCAGCAAAAACTGCTGAAGTACATTATGGGCTACTTTATAATCCCTCCTCCTCCAGTCTCCTCTCAGGATTTTGGGCACGCACACACAGGTACCCAGCATGAGTTTCAAGCCTCCGGGTCAGGGACTCAAACCACAATCGGCCATGTGGAAGTCCAGCGGCATAACCATTATGCCATCTGCTGGTCCTGAAATACATTATTGTCTTAAGAATGCATGCATTCATTCACCTAACAGATATTTCAAATATTAGTTATATGCCGCGCAAAATTTATGGATACTGCTCTGCTTAATCTACTGTAATTTAATATCAAACACAAACACGATACTTTAAGAACACAAATCCATCTTAGGCAACATGTTGAACAGATGCTGCTTTTTCAAAATAGAAATATTATTATTATTATTATTTGGAAAAGAAATGAACAAGTCCGTAACAATTTGTCATAGCTTTGGTGTGCATTTATGTTCCATTCGGGAAGAAGTAATATTTCACACACCTGGGGAACAAGTTCCGACTGAAGACATGGTGTGGCATGGTGACAATATGTGAAATTCTACGGTGACGGAGAACAAGTGTCACAGGTGAAGGACCGATGCTAAAAAGTGATTGCCTAGAACAATACCTACATCCGCTCAAGTGTGCCGCAAAATTACATAAGAGCTGCAATTTGTGTTGACAGCATCTGCCCCTTGTCCTGGCCCACAGGGTGTCCAACTAGGGATAAATCCGAAAATGCAAATTGTATTGCTTCCTTTCAAAATTAAATTTTCACATTATACCTCAAACCGTGAATAAATTCTACAGATTTATGCTTTCTTCTCCTTCCTCTGATCATTAATCCTCTTTATTCACGAAAAATATGCTTCACTCTACATGTGCATGCTTCTAATTTCCATTCGGCGAAACTGTGGGAGAGCGGTGTGTGTAATTGGGATAGCTGTCATGACGAGGATGATGGTGACAGCTGGGATCGCAATGATGATAACGCCGATGATTATTTTGATGATAATGATTATAATGTTGTTATTTCTGATAGAAGTTTCAAATTCTTACCTGTGTCTACATTGCCCATAGAGAGGAAGTAAAGAAAGCCATTAATATTATTATTAATACTCTACAACAATAGAGTATTAGAGTATCAGAAGATACTGTCATTAACATGCCAACCCATTCTTTCCACTGTCACTGCCATCATTATTTTATTTTGCAATTAATTCACTCATATAATACACAGCTATCAGACCCAAGAAGCAAGCAGATGCATAGCTGTATGCTGTATGGACTTCTGTTTAATAGCATATATACATGCTAGTGACAGAACACTGATGGAAAAATGACAAATGTAGGAATTGTGATCTATTAAAGTAACATGATGCTACAGAGCTTATAGAAGCAGCTTCAGGGCCCGTCCCATGGCCTGTTGGCTAAGGCAGATGAATTCCACATGGTCCTTGAGAACTGCACTGGACACATCTGTGCGCATGCCCAGAACTCCAGAGAAATGGATTGTGACATGACCGTCCCCCACAGAAGGGAAAGTCTTCTTCCTCTTTCTTCTCTCTCTCTCTCTCTCTTTCTCTTTCTCTCTCTTTCTCTTTCTCTCTCTCTTTCTCTTTCTCTTCTTTCTGTGTCTCTCTCTCTGTCTTTCTCTCTCTCATTCTCGTTCTCTCTATATATATCTGATCATAGCACTCATCCTTTGGCAAAAATCTGAAAAAATAAAAAGTGAATTTTGATATCAATTATGAGCAGGGGGTTAAGTGACAAGTAGGAGGGCACATGAGAGAGGAGGAAAAGCTTTTCAGACACAGTGGTCAGCGGACGCAGGTGCAGGTGTGGAGAACTGAGGTGGGTCTGATCTGGGTAGACACAGCTGGGCAGGATGGCCCCAGGTGCGCCATTAAAGCAAGAAGGGTCACCTGCTCTTTATGCTACGGAGGAGGAGTTACCAAACTATTCCAAGCTGGAGAGTGCCCTCTGAAGATGGCATTTTGAAAAGGTCACTCTGACTTGACTGCTGTCTGGAGGATTTGTTGGAAGAAGGTTTATTACCCTACAGGGTGTTCCAACTCGTCCAAAAATCATCTTAAACCGGGATTCTTCATGGCCAACCACTCTGTTTTAGTAAAAAAGAAAGCCAAGTCAGACAGATAAGACGACTTTTACAAATAGTGACAGAATTGATTTAAAACAAACCGAAAACCTGGACTATTAATTTCGAATATGTCATTCCCATGGTCCCCTGACCACACATTTGTTAGATTTTATTAGATATTTTAGCCTAACCATAGAACTGGTGTGTTCTGGGATCGCCATGTCCTCTTCTGCTGTTGTTTCTCTACATAGTTCCCACTTGTCTACCACTTCTTAATTTTTTTACTTCTTATTTCTTTCTTTCTTTTCTTTTTTTGCGGGAGTTGGTAGGTGGCATGGTAGTTAAGGACCCTGGACACACCACACCCACTTGGATGGCGGTTCAAGTCCTGGATCTGGCAGCTTGCTTTCTCACTTTCCTTCTCTCTCTCTCTCTCCCTCTCTAGACCTCTCTGGTCAGAATAAAATAAATGAAGTTAAATAAAATAATTCTTTTATTTTTTTATTTATTTATTATTTTCCTATAGGGGGCATGTGTACTCACCAGAGAGAGACAGAGAGAGAGAGAAAGAGAGAGGGAAAGTGAGAAGTCACCCTCCAGGAGAATGACCATGCAGCAATCCCTTCTCTTCCATTCTTCTGAGATTTGGGACATGCAGGCACAAGTGCCTGGAATGTTTTTCAAGCTCCCAGGTCCAGGACTTAAATCATGCCATCAACCGTGTGGACTCCAGCCTGTACTTCCACGCCACCTGCTGGTCCCGTTTGCCTGTTCTCTCTGCTCCCAAAATCTAGTGGCATCTTACCTCTCTGAATTTCAAAGAACTACAGAAAGCATGAAGGCTCTACTTACGTATTTCATGACGTAATAACTTATTCATAAACAGATTACTTTTTCTAATACATTTTAAGTTTTCAGAAGGTAGTGATGGTAATAATTAGATCTTTTCTTTTCCCACTGATTCTTTTTGCTACAGGGTGTGTGTACCTGCCAGAGAGATGGAGAGAGAGAGAAAGGGGAGATGGCCATGCTACAATCCCTTCTCTTCCATTCTCTTCTTCATATTTTGGGCACACACACCCAGGTATCCAGTGTGAGTTTCAAGCCCCTGAGTCCGGGACTAGAACTGCAGTTGGCCAAGTAGGAGTCCAGTGCCTCAACCAAGACAACACCTGCTAGCCCCAAACTGTTATTTGACATTGTGCATGTCATACCCTGGGTAAGCAGAGAACTGCTTTGAATATTGTTAATAGTCTTCATGAATTTTACGTCATATTTCTGAAAGCATTAATAACACATAGCACACAGCACAGAAGCTCAGTCATTAAACGACAGTGAAAAGAAGTCACCAATTTCACCTAGTACTAAGTTTTACATGACCAAGCGTGGAAATCCTCCGGGGGGGAGCAACCGGGTTCAGACAGATGTGTCTCCTACTTGGAAGCAGTAGAAACGTTCGAGTCAACACCACCCTTTCTAGAGCCAGACGGACCTGCCAATATGGTCATGTATATCTTTGACCATTCTGTAATTGTGAGAGAACTATAATGCACCCCAAAATTTCAGTTATTCTAAAAGACAAAAAACTTTAAATGTGAATACGGTACTAGTGGGCTTCTCCTTAACACCCTTTCATTATCATTGTGTTTAGAATCAAACCCGAATTTCTTACACCGTGTCACATGATTGTGCACGGTGAAGGCATGCTTGGGTTCCCGCCCCACTCCCCTCTGCTCCTCCCTCGGTCACCGTGTCTCAGCCCCTCAGGGACGACAAGCTCAGCTCTGCTCTGGGGCCCTGGCTCTCGCCCGCTCCCTTCCAGAGCATTCTTGGCCCAGGACTCACAGCTCTCACCTGCCCTGCACCGACACAGGGGCTGCTCATGAAGCCTTCCCTGACCGCATCCCTGCTTCCTGTCACCTCCGGCACACGCCCCTGCCACACGCCCCTGCCACACGTGCTTCCTGGGACTCTCTAGAAACCGAACTTCTGCTCACTTCTGGGCCTCTGGTAAATTCTTCTAGAACTCATGCCCAGGCCCCACCGCCCTGCCCTGGCATCTGGTGACCTGGACGGGAGTTCCCGCCCTTCTGCTCAGACTGCTGCTTCCTCCCTCCCGCCTGACCTTTCAGCCCCGAACCTGCCTTAGCCAGTTTCCCCTGGTGGGACAGACTGTCCATGCTGCGTAGGGCAGGAAGAGCAGCTTCCTCGTGATGGAGGGTAAGAGCGCTGGTAGGGGTCTTGTCCGCCATACAGAGCCATCAGGGGCCTCCTCCTCCCTCCTCGCTCCTGCTCCCCATCCTTCACTCTTGGCCTGAGGTGCTCTCTCTCCTCCAGCTGCCTCCCAGTCATTGGAGACAAGGCTAATGTGGCCTGGCCACCCAGGATCTCCTTGGACCACCTCATCGGTGGGTCACAATCCCTCCCATCCCCCCCTCAAGCTCTCAGGCCATCGCGGTTTCCACGGTCCTGGCCTCACACTCTGTAGGCCATCATGATTCACACGGTCCTGGTCACACACGTTAGCAGGCCATCACGGCTTCGTTCTCTTTTTTCTTTCCTTTCCTTTCCTTTCCTTTCCTTTCCTTTCCTTTCCTTTCTTTTCTCTTTTCTTTCCTTTTTCCTTTTTCCTTTTTCTTTTTTTTTGACAGATTTTTGCTATAAAGCATATGCACTTGCTGTAGAGACAGGAGAGACAGAGAGAAGAAAACCAAGAAATCATCCATAGTGGGGATGGCCATGCCACAATCCCTTCTCCATTCTCCTCGTGAGATCTTGGACATGCACGCACATGTGTCTGGCATGAGTTTTAAGCTGCTGGGTCTGGGACTCACTGCGGTCAAGTACATGGGAGTCCAGCGACGTAGCCATTACGCCATCTGCTGGTCCCACGGTTCACACGGTCCCTGTCTCACTTGCCCCAGGCCATCACGATTTGCAAGGCCTGGTCTCACACATCTGTAGTTCTTCACAGTTTCCACAGCCCGGCTCATGTGGACACTCCCCATCAGCAGGACTCTGTGGAGAGGCAGACCTGCTGATGTTAGGGGTTCAGACCCCCAGACGGTACCTCTGAGGACTCTGACCACTCCTTGTGCCGCTACGACAGAGACTGGGTTGGGTGAAGAACTGGGGGTGCAGCCTGCTTGACCCCACCTTCCTGGGCTTTTCTCTCCCCACGACTCACCTTGGGTCCAGCCTCACCCAATGTCCACCCCTCACCGCCATGTCAGTGCTCTGCATCTCCTCCGGGCGGGCCCCACTGTCCTCCTCACACCTTCGCTCCTGAGCGTTTCTGGGACTTCGTTTCCGGCCTTTTCCGTCAGGGAACTCTCCAGGAGCGCTCTGGCCTAAGGGGGTCGCTTTCCTCCAGTAATGAGCTCTGACTTTGCCCCGCACTCAGCATCACATCACCCACGTCGTGGGGATGTTATTCCTGCTATAATCCTGGACAACCTGACAAAGAAACTCCGGGCAGTGTTCTTCCTTCTTTCCAAACAGAACTCTTCCTTTGATCCCGGGGGAATTTCCACACTCTGTTCCTGGGAAAAAGGAGTTATCTTCTTTTGAAATATCGTCTGACCCCAGCATAACCTGGGAACAAGAAAACATCTGGCCTAAAAATAACTGAGTAAACAAAATTCTAATTCTGGAACATGTACTCAAGCATTTTCTGACTGTATTATGCTTTTTTTTCCCCAAAAAAACCCCCAAATTTTTCAGTCTTTACACTAAGTACCAAAAATCCATGGCCATTGTGAAATCATTCAAGACCTGCAATTACAGGGTGACAATGACAATGTGGCACAATGTCAGCTCTGCAGGATCCCTCTGGTTGCTCAGAGCCTTAGGGGTTGTTTGGAGATCTGCTTTCCTTCTAACAGAGCTTAAGATAAGAGATAACCTCTAAATTTTCTTTAAAACAAGACAACAGAAACAAGATAAAAAATACTTTCCAAAAGACCGAGAAATATTTTGCTTGCATGTGTATGCATGTGTGCATACATGTAATGTGTTTTGTGTTGTGCGTCTTCAAAGTAAAAAGCCTTAAAGAATTCTGTTCAATTTGCCTTATAAATGAGAATGTGCATACAAGTCCACGTGACTTAAGTAAACCTTTGACAAGTAAGCTGACCTCAAATGTACTAAAAGGAAAAGCTATTAAGTGGAGATCTTCACAGTTTCCAACATGTTTTGCCCTTAATTTGACCAATCAGACAGCATATTTGTCTTAATATGACTGTTTTAACAAAACAGTTGACATTTATGTGTATGTTTTGTGGAAGCTATCTAACATGCTATAAAATTAATTAACAGGGAAATAAATTGATAATTATTCTTTTGTAGTGTCTTAGGTTTCACAGGTAATCAAGACACAATGGCTTAAAAAATGTAAGTGATTGTAAATGGGGTGTTTACAAGTAAAATTTACAGATAATTTAAGATCTTAAGGTTGTGTTTAATTAAGGTAAAAGATATTCATAAAATGTCTAAGTCGCCTTTAGTAAGTTAGCATGCTTTAATTAACATAAAGCTTAAATATTTCTAGTATTGGCTTTTTGAATTTTACAGAAATAAAAGATATTAGGTCTATTTATAAGAGTGTTCTGTTCTGCATTGGGAAATTTGATAAACATAGTTTTTTAAAAAGTTTGTAAGATGCATATTCGTAAGCCATTGATATATGCTAAGAGCTAAGGTTTCTAAGAGTTGAAAACTCTCGTTAAGAGGCCAGCGAGTGGTATGGTGGTTAAGGTGCTGGACTCTCACATGACTGACCATGGTTCGAGCCCCAAACCCAGTGACTTGGAAATCATGCTAGGCATGTGTGTATGTGTGTACCCAAAATTCCAAGAGGAAAGTGGAGGAGAAGGGATTACGCTCCCCCCGCATCCTCTAGGGGGTGATTTCTTGCTTTCCTTCTCTCTGTCTCTCTTCGTTGAGCACACAGACCCTGTGGAAAAAAAAGAAAAAAAAACACTCTGGTTAAGGTATCTGTAATTCTAAATATAAGGGTAAAAGCTTGATGGCCCCTCCAGAGATGCCAGATTCCCAGGAAAAAGGTAAACATGGGGAGTTAAATAATGCCTCGTGAAAGGCCTCCATTAGGGAGATTCTCCTTAGAGAAAAGACTCCCTGCAACCTGCTTGCCCCCAGGCTGGGCTACTCCAGTTTCCCCTCCGTGTACTTGTTTACCACGACCAAAGCCCCATCTAGACTGGCTGGCCAACTCCACATGAGTCAAACATCCAGGCGGCCTGCGGTAGAAGTCCTAGGGCTGTCTTTAGTCAGCCTCAATAGGGGGAAGAAGGTCTAAGGACCCAAGGACCTGGCGGGGCAGGAGTCGGAGCACTAGTCAGGCAGGGCAAGGTTGGCACTCACACCGGCCCCCCTGCTTCCCGCCTGCCTTCTGGCACTCTGTGTTCTCTTCCACCTGAGCCGTCAGACTTCTGCCCCTCAGGACTCCCTGTTGGCTGCATTCTCAGGAGCTGTGATTGATTCAACCTTAGACCTTACCGCCT
The DNA here is from genome assembly GCF_000334495.1 of Tupaia belangeri chinensis. NCBI lineage: Eukaryota > Metazoa > Chordata > Mammalia > Scandentia > Tupaiidae > Tupaia > Tupaia belangeri. The sequence continues at coordinate 873,390 of NW_006159999.1, read as the reverse complement.
GGCTCCAGTACAAATTAGGTGAGCAGAAGGTTAAAAATAAAGATACATATACATAAATAAAGGCTTAAACTATGACTCCATTCTCCAGAGAGAGCTCTTCTTCACAGGCGAGGCAGATTCTTTATAAAACCTGCAAACTGGACCCTGGCCTCTGAGAGCGCACCCACAAATAGCCTTGTGAGTTCCCCAGCAGAGGTTCTCCAACCTCTGCATTTAGAGAAAAAAATAGAAGCGTTATTACACCTGGTTCAGCATACCCTGCCTTTGCAGCCCACATCCTGGATAGCCTTGCTCCAGGCCCAGCAGCCTGCCTGCGTGCTTGCCCCTGCAGGAGGTAGACAAGCCTACAGGACTCTTTGGTTCAGGCCCTCTTCTCAATGGAGGACCTCTCACAGGTGAGAACAGACCAGGAACATTCTCAGATGACTCAAAGAGGTGCAAAAATATATTCTGGGAATTCACTGTAACCTTTGATTAAACTTGGAGAGACAAACAAAATGGCCCACAATTGGCCATGACCATAGCCGTCCAAGTCACTCAGTAATTCCACAGGGTAGGGACCTCAGTCCCACCCGAGGGCAGGATCTGGGAAGCCCAGTCAGAGCCTCTGCCCCAGACTCTAGGCGTTTCCCATGTGGGAGTCCGGGTACTGGAGAGGGCAGTGCCCACAACGGCCACTCCTGTACCCACAACGGCCTTGGCCCGATGGGGAAGTGCTGGTCCTTGGCAATGGGGGTGCTCTGGCTCCAAAGGGAACTCGGGGCCCCTGGAAGCGAGGCCTGACAAGGCCTGAGGCCCCGATGGCTGCCCTTGGACATCTGACCATTTCATCAGACTTGCCTCAGGTAACCTCGAGAGTGACAGATAAGCAATTCTTAAAAAACAGTAATTCTTGTCTAAATGAGAAGTTAGGATTGTTTCCAAAAGCAAACTTATAAGAAAATATAAACAAGGTTTTATAAAAGAAAATAAGAATGAGCAGCTAAGAGAGATATGGGAAGAAAGTCTAGGTAAAGGAGAAGTATTTTGTGTGGTAAAGATTTTGTCTTAAGGTGACACGGCCAGATTATCTGAGTTTAAAGAAGAAAAGAAGGGACAATACTAAAAGCCTAAAGCATGCCATTCAAGGTGTGAGCTATGTCGACAGAGTCTAAGAAAGAGTTACAAAGACTGGTAAAATTAAGGTTTCTGTTAATACATGCCATTACTGATAGAATGCCGTCAGTCACAGGCCCGTGTGTGTCTTCAAGGGCTGTATGGAATGGACGCGACGTTTGTCTATTACATCATCATCTTAGTGAAGTACAGTCAAGTGGGCAATTGCAGCCATTTAGGTTTTGTCTTCCAGCTTCATTGCTTCCTACGGAGAAGGCCCTAACACGTACTTAAATACTAGTTCCTGGCAGCTAAAGGACAGTGCTAAAGACCAACTGGCCTGGCATCATTCCTGGGACAGTTAAACCTTCAAGACCAGGCTCCTCATCCATTCATGGGCCACCCATGGGGGTTCACATGGCGACCCACCTGGTCTCGGTTCTCCTGGTTCTCCTTTTCTTGGGAAATTTAGTAGGCATCAATGGCCTATGACCGTTTGGACCATGTATACTTAACTACTTTGTAAAGTGTCTCCCTTCCAGATTACAACAGCTGCACATTAAAACGATGGGACAGCAAGGCTTTCAACCCATGCCTCCCCTCACCACTCCCAACCCTGACACCGCCCTCACTACACTCAAACGAAGAACACTGGGGTTGCCACTTCCACTTTCCTTGAAGACCTAGCACATCAGTAAGGCCAACCCATTCCTTCCAACGCCCCCTTCCGGCGGCCAGAAAGCACACACAGCGCCAGTCAATGATTTAACCTGACCGATATGTCGGGGGATAGTGGAGTGTCCCTAAGAGAGTAAGAAAACCGAGGCTAAAAGACCCAGGAGAAAGACCCTGAGATTAGCTTTTATAACACTGGAAACCAACCTTCCAGCCCTCTGGTGTTACAGCCAACAACAGTCTGCAGTCGACGGCCTTCCCTCCTGAGTGACGACCACCACCCTTGCTGAATCTCTGCTACCCTCCTACTGTAAAGGCTTTAAACCGAGGCACAAACCTACTCAGGTCCTGCCCCAGGGTACCCTCGTCCAACCCTAACAAACCTAACCTCTGCTCACAGGTCTGCCTCCGGTATATTCCTTACCACCTGCGTGCCAGCCCCGCTGCCCCACTGCACTTACCAACATCTGGGTCACTAACTTACCTCCAGAATACAGACCGTTACCCACCTGTCAGGTAATGCGTTCTCAGTAAATACTTGCTAGATAAGAGAAGGATTCAATGAGTAGCTAAAGAAATTACATCATTTGAAAGTTCTCCGTGCATCACCATGTCGTGAAAACTGGAGGCACACAGGAGTACAGATCAGATCTGTCTTTACTGACAGAATTCATAATGCCTTTATTACTTTCTGATTTAACTCAGATGTATTCAAAGAGAAATATGCAGAAGTTTATGGAATTGCTTGATAAAGAAAAAAATTAAAGCGCTTAGGATAATAACTATTTTCCTCTGATGGAAGTTAAATTTATATCAATATACTTTAGATAGATCTAACTATCTAATAACCTATGACTTTATAGAACTACCTAGGGCATCTATTCAAACAAAACAATGTTAGCTCAGATATTAGAAAGATGGGGTTGGGGGAGAGAAATTGAGAGAGTGAAGCATTGGGGTGAAGCTACTGCTCTGGGGGGTTAAGCTAATAAGGAAGCCGTGACTGACCACAGCAGTCTGAGAACAGAACGGTGACACCCCCTTCCCCAGATGCAGAGGTGGAGCTCATATTCATGGAGCTCTCTCCTCTCTCCCTCCGCTTTCTCTTGCTGCTCTGAGATCTAGCCCCAATCCTGCCGGTCTCCTAAACACCTTGTGACTGCTCCGTGGCTCTGGGAATCAGTGGCTGGGCTGCTCGGAGGCAAGTGCCCCACTCTCACGTCAACATCCCAAGACCAACGGCGCAGAACTAATGCACCTGCTCTGACGGTCCTGCTAGTCCATGGCTGACCTTTCCTTGTCATTTTCCACAATGCATGTAGCATCAGACCCAGGCCTCGGAGACACAGAGTGTGTGCTGGTGGGGTAGGTGACCCGTGTGCTTGTCGATCTTCATGTGTCTAACCTGAGCCTGTTCTCATAATGGCACTGGCCATACCACACCAGCTGTCCGCACAGCAGCCTGTCCTGCTCTGTAAGTAAATGAACACACGCCTTTCCCCTCTGGGCCTCCAGGTCCATTCTTCGGAATCAGTAAACCTTATAGGCAAGGCCTCTCAGATATGGGGCTCTCTCAGTGCACTGAAAAAAAGGTCTGATAATCTATATATGCTTTTCACCCAGATCTTCAAATGGATCCGAGGGCTTCCTAGCTGGGCCATCAGCAAACGCCCTCCAGTAATTATTCTACAGTCTCCTTGGTTAACCTGACAAGAGCTGCTGTTTATGTATGTCCTGCTCACAAGTCTAAGCACTTTGCACCTTTAACAAATTTAATCTGCATGATTGTCCTCCACAATAACTGCAATCGTTCCAATTAACAGATAAAACTAAGAGGCCTACCCAAGGTAGAACCTGTCAGAGCCAGGACTCGAACCTGGGCAGTATGGTTACAGAGCCCCACCTGGGACTACTTCTCACAGTCACCTTCTGTCTGAAACTCACAGTACGCATGTGTGGAATCAAGTCAAATGAAGGTGCCCATGTGGAGAACGTGAAAGTCAGATCCTGAAAGTCAGAACATTGAAGAAGCAGAGAACTAAGGGAATTACATAAACTTGTAAACGATTCAAAGAAATTGAATTGAATGCCAAAGGGATAGAGAGGGGCTGCTTTCTCTGCAAGTAACTTTGCCCAGCCTAAGGCATATTTGTAGACACATTTGTCAAGCTTTGCAAAAGGGAGCAAATAATTCCAGGAAGAACTAGTGAACTTTGCGGTACTTTTATGGAAGCTCCTCATGCGTGAATTCCACACCATCTTTAAAGACAGAGCTATGATCTAAGCACACAGATGAAGGTGCACCTTCTGAAGAAGTCATGTGGTCTGGTGTACGTACTTACTTACACATTTAAAAATTCTTTCCACTTTAAGAAATACTACTTTTATTAAAGGCGCTTCCAAAATCCCACAGTGCCATGTGAAAAGCAGTTAAAGATAAGAGGACCAGTTATGGCCCATAACTCTTACCAGAATATTTCACTTCCTTTGAATACTGCTTGGGATAGTCTCTTATCTTTTCAATGAGGTATAGTACACTTCTATTTATTTATGATGTATTTATTTATTATTATTTTAAATTTGCTATTGGACACATACACTCACCAGAGAGAAACAGAAAGAGAGAGACAGAAACAGAGAGAGAGAAGTGAGCAAGCAAGCCACCAGGTCTTGACTGCAATGGGCCACGTGGGAGGCCAGCACCTCGCCACCTGCTGGCCCCTGAGGTGTAGTTCGCTTCTATTGCCCTCACTACTCCTGTCATCATCTCTGGAGAATTTCCAAACTTTCTTTTTCATTCTGTTGCTTCTTGTTCTATCACTCTGCCTATCCCTCACAGGGGCCGATTTCTTCCTTTCTGCCTGTTTCTCTGGCAAGCACGCATGCCCTAACCAAAAATCTCTCAAAAAAGAAAGAATAAAGAAAGAAAAAGAAAAGAAATAAAGAGAAAAGAAAGGAAGAAAAAGGAAGGAAGAAAGAGAGAGAGAGAGAGAGAGAGAAAGAAGAGAAAGCAAGCACTGGAAATCAGTCTTCTGTAGCAGTGTAAAATAAAGTACACTCATTTCCGGTACTAAGACCCTTGACGCTGTCCTATGTCCTGTCTTTGCCGAGGACTGAGTGATTCCCCCGTACTATGAGTTACGCGGTCTCCTTCCAGAAATGTCACTGTATTTATTCCTGAGTCGGTCAGGATGACTGTCTCCCATGTACGTCAAGAAACCTACATAATCCTGGGGAAATAACTTCAAACCTGATGGTTTTCAGAATTGCTAGTCCGAGCCATGGAAACCGGTAGCTAGGAATGTGTAGGAAAGGGGCCATACACCATCCTTACAAGACCATCAGAAAACTAAGGGTCTCAGCACTCAATACAGATGCGGAACCTCACGTTCGCAATTGTTACAGGTTTTATGTGATGGCAACAGAGCATTGAACCAAGTATGAGACTCTACTAAGCACAGGACTGACAACTTCACAGCTGAAGTTAGCCCCACACGCTCATGATAATGGACTTAGAATAAAATAATCCTTGGGCCAGCAGGTGGCATGGTGATTAAGGCACTGGATTCCCACATGGCCAACCATAGTTGATGCTCCTGACCCGGTGGCTTGAAAATCCTGCTGGACAAGGGTGCATATGTGTCCAGGATCCCAGGCGAAGAGTGGCGGAGAAGGGATGGTGTCATGGCCATTCCCCTTCGGGGCGATTTCTCACTTCCCCTCTCTCCCTGATTTCCAAGCCACAGGGTCCAGGACACAAACTGTGCAGTCGGTCATACGGGCTCCAGCAGCCTTAATCTCTGTGCCACGTGCTTGCCCAACATGTTTTAATTTTTATTAAGTGTATCCATATAGTAATTAATACATTTAATTCATAGCTATAAAATCATGAGCTCTGACGATGCTAAACGTTCATTTTAAAAATATATATATTCTCAATAACTAGCTCTAAGAACTGGAAAAGTTAAAAAATTGTACATCTCTTTTACTGCTCAAAAACATCAGTTTTTTTTTCCTTTTATCTCATTGGCAATGGTGCACAAAAATAGCGAATTTCTTGAAAACTGAGTTTCGCGCAAGCTACTGGACAAGTAAGGGAATGGCAACAGTGCTGCTCTTCCCCGCCGCTGTGGTTACACTTTTATGTCACTCCTGGGATAGAGGCAGGAAGTTAAAGTTGTGGGTTTTTCTAAGATGTTTTTAATTAGCAAAGAACTAGAACCACTTTTGAGAATGATTTAAAAGTCTGGACAATACGACATGACGTTCCGAATAAAGGTCGTTCTGAACACATGGAATGATCAGCAGCACCCAGCAGTTTTAGAAATGCAGTGCTACGTCCCGGACGGGAACACTGCCCATGGAACTGCCATCAGCTGACTTTACCACGGTCCCTTGCCTACAAGCATTAATCAACTGATGTTCATTCACGTATTTATTGCCTCTGACATTTGATGTGAATAATTAAGGGACTTACCTAGGGGTTTTGAAGTCCACTCACGGTGCCCTCTTTCTATTGCTACGTTTTGATGCGCCATTCCTTCACAATTTCTGTTCTTTATTCTCAAATGCAGGTTTAAACATCTTAATTTGTTTTTAAGTATAGGTAGTTACAAAAGGGCTCTGCAGGCTCCAATTTCCCATATGTTGAGTTAACACCGTTAGAGGCTTCCATGGAAGCAGGTGACTCAGCACTCATCATAGAATCATAGCTGGAAGGAGCCTCCAAAGGTCACGGAGTTAATTCTCTTGGCTCCACGCAGACTGCCTTGAAATTAACTTAGACAAATAGGTGTCTGTCCAAGGAGGTAAAGGTCAAATGGCATCATGAAAGTATGAACACCTATAGCAAAGTGGAACGTGAGGCGATAATTTAGGTAATTCAAGTAGAATATCTTCACATTGGTTCAATCACCTGAGTACATGAGTAATTCCACTTTGATAGAAGTGTAGTTTAACAGAAGAAAATGATTTGAAGCCTGAAAGACTATATTCGAAGATTTTGTTGAGAATGGAAAGAGAGGTTGCATATAAAATGCCTTGTATCAGTTATCTACTGCTGCGTAACAAAGCACTACAAAGCTTGACACACAAACCATTTATTTGTTCATTTGATTACATAACTTGGAAATGGCCCAGTGGAAACAGGCCACCTCTGCTGTCTGGGGCATGCTGACCTAGATAATAACATACATTTGCCACAGCAGCTGAAACTGCTGGAATTAACAGGGGTACACTGAAACTCTGCAACTTGAAGACCCCTATTGAAGGAAAGTTCTAACTTCTTTTAGTGGAGACTGATTAGCAAGAGAATAAAAATGGGAACTGCACACTTTTTTAAAGACGAGGGGTGAAACTGGCTGGATGTCATGGTTTTATTGTTTGGTTTGGTTGCCCATCCCCCTATAGGACAGATGTGTTTGCCAAAGAGAGACAGAGAGAAACAGAGAGAGAGGGAAGGTGAGAAAGCACTCCCTAGGAGGGTTGGCCATACCACAATCCTTCTTGTCCATTCTCTTCTCGGATTTTGGGCATGCATACACACATGCCCAAGTGTGATTTTCAAGCCACCAGGTCTGGGAATCAAACAGCAGTCAGCCATGTGAGAGTTCAGGGCCTTAACCATCATGCCTCCTGCTGACCCCCCTGAAGGTCATGTTTATTGCATTATTTATGCAAGTCACAAGACTAACAGCTCTTCCTAAGAGGAGAAGTAGAATATCCCTTGAAGTGAGAAAGGTAAGCAGGTACAGGGATGGATCGAATCTCTCAAATAAAACAGTACATGTACATCTCTTTTACTGCTCAAAAACATCAGTTTTTTTTTCCTTTTATCTCATTGGCAATGGTGCACAAAAATAGCGAATTTCTTGAAAACTGAGTTTCGCGCAAGCTACTGGACAAGTAAGGGAATGGCAACAGTGCTGCTCTTCCCCGCCGCTGTGGTTACACTTTTATGTCACTCCTGGGATAGAGGCAGGAAGTTAAAGTTGTGGGTTTTTCTAAGATGTTTTTAATTAGCAAAGAACTAGAACCACTTTTGAGAATGATTTAAAAGTCTGGACAATACGACATGACGTTCCGAATAAAGGTCGTTCTGAACACATGGAATGATCAGCAGCACCCAGCAGTTTTAGAAATGCAGTGCTACGTCCCGGACGGGAACACTGCCCATGGAACTGCCATCAGCTGACTTTACCACGGTCCCTTGCCTACAAGCATTAATCAACTGATGTTCATTCACGTATTTATTGCCTCTGACATTTGATGTGAATAATTAAGGGACTTACCTAGGGGTTTTGAAGTCCACTCACGGTGCCCTCTTTCTATTGCTACGTTTTGATGCGCCATTCCTTCACAATTTCTGTTCTTTATTCTCAAATGCAGGTTTAAACATCTTAATTTGTTTTTAAGTATAGGTAGTTACAAAAGGGCTCTGCAGGCTCCAATTTCCCATATGTTGAGTTAACACCGTTAGAGGCTTCCATGGAAGCAGGTGACTCAGCACTCATCATAGAATCATAGCTGGAAGGAGCCTCCAAAGGTCACGGAGTTAATTCTCTTGGCTCCACGCAGACTGCCTTGAAATTAACTTAGACAAATAGGTGTCTGTCCAAGGAGGTAAAGGTCAAATGGCATCATGAAAGTATGAACACCTATAGCAAAGTGGAACGTGAGGCGATAATTTAGGTAATTCAAGTAGAATATCTTCACATTGGTTCAATCACCTGAGTACATGAGTAATTCCACTTTGATAGAAGTGTAGTTTAACAGAAGAAAATGATTTGAAGCCTGAAAGACTATATTCGAAGATTTTGTTGAGAATGGAAAGAGAGGTTGCATATAAAATGCCTTGTATCAGTTATCTACTGCTGCGTAACAAAGCACTACAAAGCTTGACACACAAACCATTTATTTGTTCATTTGATTACATAACTTGGAAATGGCCCAGTGGAAACAGGCCACCTCTGCTGTCTGGGGCATGCTGACCTAGATAATAACATACATTTGCCACAGCAGCTGAAACTGCTGGAATTAACAGGGGTACACTGAAACTCTGCAACTTGAAGACCCCTATTGAAGGAAAGTTCTAACTTCTTTTAGTGGAGACTGATTAGCAAGAGAATAAAAATGGGAACTGCACACTTTTTTAAAGACGAGGGGTGAAACTGGCTGGATGTCATGGTTTTATTGTTTGGTTTGGTTGCCCATCCCCCTATAGGACAGATGTGTTTGCCAAAGAGAGACAGAGAGAAACAGAGAGAGAGGGAAGGTGAGAAAGCACTCCCTAGGAGGGTTGGCCATACCACAATCCTTCTTGTCCATTCTCTTCTCGGATTTTGGGCATGCATACACACATGCCCAAGTGTGATTTTCAAGCCACCAGGTCTGGGAATCAAACAGCAGTCAGCCATGTGAGAGTTCAGGGCCTTAACCATCATGCCTCCTGCTGACCCCCCTGAAGGTCATGTTTATTGCATTATTTATGCAAGTCACAAGACTAACAGCTCTTCCTAAGAGGAGAAGTAGAATATCCCTTGAAGTGAGAAAGGTAAGCAGGTACAGGGATGGATCGAATCTCTCAAATAAAACAGTACATCCATCCCCAAAATGTCATGCCTGTCTCGTGAAAATTTTATCAACTTCTGGACGCCCACACACTCACTCTGTTAGAGGTTAAACCTAAAGGCCAGTGCCTCGTGATTCACATCTGGTTGCAGCTGGAAGAGGCTTCCCTGGTGCACGTCTCAGTCCTCCGTAAATCTGAGACTGAAAAAGACTGGTGTCTACCTCTTCGTGAGAAAGAGCAGGACCACAGACATCCTCTTTCAGTGAGAGAGAGAATAGGCAGCCCATAGCTCTCTGCTCCACAGCGGTTCTGAATTCCAGTTGCAGCTCGTTTTCAGAGCCTCGTACTACCACAGGTAAGGGATGTTCTCTGAATATAACCCGGTTCCGGTCTGTATGAGGGGATGGTTCACCTCTGGCTCCTGTCTCCTCTACTGATCTTGCATGCTCAGATGCCATTCCTTTACCATGAGAAGTAGGGGTATTTGGGGTCAGACAACGTGCGGTGAGACAACGTGGAGCCTAGGGAGGCTGGCCCCCGTGGGCAGTTCTGGTGCCCGTTTGGAGACTTCCCTGAGTAGCCAGACACACGTGTGCTCATAACACAGGGCCGGCTGAGACCAGGGGTGTGAGGTGCCATGGAGAACCTGCTGGAGTGTTATGTCTGTCTTTCTTGTTCACAGAATAGATAAATACACTTAAAAAAATTAAAGAAAGAAGTTGCATTTGCTGCTGGGTAGACTTTCTTCCTGCTAGTAAACAGCTGTCCGAAGACTCTTCATTCTCAACTGTCTTTATCTTTCTCAGTCCGAGCTGGTGCATGTGCTGCAACTGTTTTGTGTTATGCTAAAGTATCAGTTATAGTTCATTTCCTTAGGCAAAGCCATACTCACCCATGTCCTTGAGTGAGGACCATTTCTTCCTCTTTTTTGGGGGGAAGAGGTTTTTGCTATAGGGCACGTGCACTCGCCAGACAGACAGAGACAGAGAGACAGAAAGCGAGAAATCACCCCCCAGGGGGGATGGCCACACCGCAATCCCTTCTCCTCCATTCTCCTCTCGGGATCTTGGGCACGCACGCACATGCGCCTGGCCTGAGTTTAAGCCACCAGGTCTGAGACTCGAACCACGGTCGACTACGTGGGAGTCCAGCGACATAGCCATTACACTAACTGCTGGTCCTGAGTGAGGACCATTTCAAAATTAGGTTGCAAGTCATGGTTGGACAGGATATAGCCTGGACTGTTCTTAGAAGTCCTTTTTTTTTTTTTTTTTTTTTGTGCACTGAAGAAATGTAAAATAGAAGCCCTTGCATCAGGGCCCAGCTGGTGGCGCAGTGTAAAGTGTGAAGCTCTGCAAGGCTGACCCACGTGGGAAGGGTCTGGGTTTGCATCCGAGACCCCCTGTGTACCAGGCACAAACTGCCCATGACCCAGAGCTGGCTAACGCTGGAGATGGAGCTTGGCATTGGGGGCCTGTTGGGGTTGTGGTCTCTCTGTCTCTTTGTCTCTCATTCCGTCTCTCTCATGCATGTAAGAAACAACTAAAATAAACTCTAAAATCTTCCCGAGGTCCTGAAATGGGGTTTTTAGGTATCCCTTGGTTTGCTCTTGCCCCTAAGGCCATGTTTTACTGAAAGTGCCCTGAATTCGACCTTTGCCTCAGGCTACTTCTAACTTTCAGTCTGGGAATTAGAAAAAGCTATTTATAGCTGATCTTTGAACAACAAGGATTTGAACTTCATGAGTCCCGTTACATGTAAATTCTTTTCAATAAATATATTGGAAAATATAATGCAATCGTATAAATGTGTTTTCTTTTCTTCCTGATTTTCTTCATAATTTTTTTCCCTCTAGCTTATTTTCTCTTACTGTATTGTAAGAATTCAGCCTAAAATCCCATACAAAATGTATGTTAACCAGCAGTAGGCTGTTAGTAGTTAAGTTTTGGAGGATTTAATAGTTATGTGGGGTTTTTTTAAGCTGGACAGTTTTTCAAAGGTCAACTGTGTATATATTTCTTTCAACCTATCATGTTCTCAAATAAAAATATTGTCTTAACATTATGTTTTAAAGCTGAATATTTCTGAGGCCAGAAAGTGGCATAGTGGTAAGGTGCTGGACTCTCATGTAGTCAAATGTGGTTTGAATCCTGGACCAAGTGACTTGACACTCACGCTGGGCACGTGTGCATGCATGCCCCAAATCCTGAGGGAAACGGAGAAGGGAGTGTAGCATGGCATCCCATGTGGGGTGTGATTTCTCGCTTTCTATCTCTCTGATACTCTGGCAGGCACATGTACTCTAGCATTCTAAAGCAAAAATCCCCTTCAAAACAAACAAAAAAATATACAAAAAAAAAAAAAAAAAAAAAACACCAGAAACCAAAACTGAGTAGCACGCTTGCTATTCTTCCTGGACGTCTCCCGAGTCGGATACATGCTCTGTGCCATATGCTGAGTCATTAGGCAGCTTTGCCAGTTTTCCCACCATCCCGCGGCACTGGTTTTCTTTCCTCCAGTCTCTCAGTGCCTCCCCGCACGTTCCTCCAGCCTCCACCAACAGCCTCTTCGTTGCCTGTCTAGTCTCCTCACCTATCCAGCGCCAGGCCAATACCACACATTTGACGCTTCTAAGTGTCAATGTCTGTCTCATTTATCTTCTGCTGAGTAAATACCAACCAAATAGTTATCTAGAAACAACTACCACTTACTATTTCCTACAGTTCTTAGGAAAAGCGAGGGTCTGAAGGGACGTTTTCTGCCCAACTTGACATTGGCCATGGTCTTCGCTGCCGCTGCACTGTGGGTTGAATGTTGGAACCGCCAAGGTGGCTCTACTCATCGCTAATTTCAGCCGGTAGGTGAATGTCCAGTATATGGCTGGGCTTCTCTCTACATAGCCTTTCATTATTTACAGCTGTAGGCGCTCACCAGAGAAAGACAGAGACAGAGGGAGGGGAAGGGAGGGATCACCATCCCCAGGTGGGTGGCCATGCTGCAGTCCCTCTCCTCCATTCTCCTTTGGGGATGTTGGGCATGCACACACACACATGCTCAGTGTGTTTTCCAACCCTCTGGGACTATAAAAACAGTCATGTGGGATTTAGCGCCTTGACCACCTGACACCTGCTGGCCCCAATCTGAACTTCTTTGCATGGCAGTTGTGTATTGAAAGCGTGAAAGCAGAAGCTGGTAGTCCTCTGAAGAGCTGTGTCCAGACCTGCCGGAGGATCACCCTCAGGGTATCCTGCTGGAAAGAGACAGGCTAGCTCAAATTCTGGAGGAAGACACCCTTGCCATCCACTGTGGGACTAGAGGTGCTTAGACCATGCCTGCAGAGACGAGCTCTCATCTGCCCACAGTACCCTGGGCATGCCGCAGTCGGCCCTGTAAGGGCCAGTTGCCTTCCACTCCCTCAAGTGATGGGCACATTATTCTTCTTGTGTAAAGAGCAAGTTTTAAAATGACATGAATTTTACTCTCAATTTACTTACTATAGTGGTCTCCATTGTCACTTTAAATATCTCTTATTTAAATAAAGAAGCGAGATCTTCAGTGACAAGTGCTTTTGGAGCCTCAGTGCTGTGATGACTAGAAGCTAATTCTGGACGTGGCAATTACAAGGTCATGACCTTTTTTATTATGCTGAGGACAAAGGGGGAGAGGGAGGAGGCCCTGTGACAAGAACTTTTCAAATTTTAACCCTTGATAGGGGATGGGGGAGAGAGGATGTCATGGGAGATCTCTCTTCACTTCTTTAGCTTTTCCTGTGTCTACGTAAAGAACTGAAATACAGCAACATGAGTGAAGCTTCGTGTGTGCTTCTCTCTCTTTCTCTTTCTTTCTCTTTGTCTTTCTTTCTCTTTCTCTTTCTCTCTCTCTCTCTCTCTCTCTCTCTCTCTCTCTCTCTCTCTCTCTCTCTCTCTCTCTCTCTTTCTCTTTCTCT
>NW_006159999.1:850315-859895 GCF_000334495.1 Tupaia belangeri chinensis | reverse complement strand
TCTCTCTCTCTCTCTCTCTCTCTCTCTCTCTCTCTCTCTCTCTCTCTCTCTCTCTCTCTTTCTCTTTCTCTTTCTCTTTCTCTTTCTCTTTCTCTTTCTCTTTCTCTTTCTCTCTCTTTCTCTCTTCCCCCCATCTTTGATCGTATTAGTTATTTCTGCCAATAAAGATGGGCTGGGTAGGTGAGAAGGTGCCACCTAAAGCAACAATGTTGGTCAGATGAAATCGTCATCTATCTTTTATATAGATATAGGCAACACATGCTGTATGATGGAACTTTACACACCTGTTGGTTACAGTTTATGTTTATATAATGGGGATTTTTTTTTTTCTCAACAGGACCTTGGAGTACAGGGCGAGCGCCCTGTGGATGTGCACAGCCAGGAGGAGTGCAGGCCTCTTGTTCTTGCAGCGGCGTTGGCTTCAGGGAATGAGTTTCTTTTTTTTTTTTTCTTTTGAGAGGTTTTTGCTATAGGGCGCGTGCGCTCGCCAGAAAGACAGAGAGACAGAAAGTGAGAAATCACCCCCCAGGGGGGATGGTCACGCCGCAATCCCTTCTCCTCCATTCTCCTCTCGGGATCTTGGACATGCACGCACACGCGCCTGGCATGAGTTTTAAGCCACTGGGTCAGGGACTCGAACTGGGATCGACTATGTGGGAGTCCAGCGACATAGCCATTACACTAACTGCTGGTCCCTTCAGGGAATGAGTTTTAACGGGCCTGGGGAGTCCCAGTGGTTAGGGCACTCTGGTTGACATATCGGGCAGTGACAAAAGGAGCTTCCCTCAGCGTGAGCCGGGGCAGCAGCTGGCGCTGGCAGCTCCGTCTCTACCAGAAGAGACCTGGGTGAAGAGAGAAGGCACTTTACTAAGCGTTTCAGAGGCACTTCAGGAAGTATTCCCAAAGCTGTGTGTGTTGGTGATTCTGAGAGAGAGGATAGCAGAGATGCCCTCCGCTCACCAAGAGTTTCACACCTCCTCGTGTCCCCCACCGGTGTCACTCCGTCACACAGTGGTGTTCACGGGGAGAAGAGGAAAGGAGAGTGAGTCGGAGGGACCCCGGGGTGGGAACAAGGTAGGGGCAGGTGCCAGCTAGCGACCTCAGCAAGCCCAGTCCATGTGCACAGGTCCGAAGGGGCTTACGGGGGTTTTCACAGAGAGCAAATTTTAGGTGACCGAAGAGCCGAGACTGAAAGGACACTCCTGCAGATTGAGCTGAGCCAGAGTGACGCGCAGGTAGTGTCAGAGGGACAAAGGTTTCTGGAGCTGGGCTCTGGGTTACAACAGGTGTGAAACCTCAAGGGAAGGGTCAAAGTGCAGACAGGAAGGGACTGAGCCTGCCAGGCTGCTAGAGGTACAGTTCCAGGATTAAGCCACGGACAGAGAGAGGTGTGGGAGGGCTGGAGAGTTAGTCAAAGGAAGCTCTCAGGTTTTAGCAAAGCAAACCACAAGTGTTTCCTTTATTATTCAGACACTGCGCTAAGCCTTTAAAAGGCACTTAATTTTGAGGTACTTTTTCATATCATAAAAATAGGCATACAAACAAATAATTATGATTCAATAGTCTGCCTAATAAAACATTAAATGCTATATATTACTCGAGTCCTCTGGCTATGGCTCCTTCATTAGCTCTCCGATTTTATTCCTATATCTATGAATAAAATAGTGGAAGTGACTATAGTTGCAAATGGGAAAATATCAAGAAGATGAATTTACGCTGTCCTGGTGACTTTGTATCTTCTGGTGTGGGCAGCAGCCCGTCGTGTCTTCATTTTCTATTTGCCACTAGGTTGTCTCTGTCCACCCTATTCAGGAAGCCTTTTCCTGGGAGGCAGGTGTCTTTGAGAAATCCTCCTGTTCATGTCGTGAATGTCTACCTTATCTCCACGCCAATGCTTTTCAGTTCTTTACATATGCATTTAATTCTGCCACCCATAGAATACACTCGAACTTTCCTCCCCACGCCCAGTTCCAAAACACACAGCTAAAGACACAAAAGAAGAAAGGCTAAGTTATCTAATAGTAGCAATGCTGCATATTGGCCCACCAGGTAGCATGTTAACAAGCCCCCAGGCATCACTGTATTTGATGTTCCCGATAACTCGTGAATTCAGTCTTACTTCTCAGTTTTATGTAGAGGGAAACAGAAGTTCAATGGAATGAAAGAACTTGACCAATGTTAAGGGTTCAGTGAGGGACACCCTGCATTTGAGAACTCACCCCTACATCACTGACCTATACTCCAAGCTTAACTTTTTTGCACATAAAGCCAAGAGTGTAAGAATTTTTGATGCCGTGAAGAACAATATTTGACATTTAGGAAAAAATGAAAAATAGTTTCTTTTCTCCAGCAGTAACAGCACAATTTTAGGCAATGAAGAGAAGTAGTTTGTCCTTCAAAACCAATATTCTCCAGTAGTAAAATTAATTTGTGGCTATCATGTTACAGGTAATAAAAACTACCTACTTAGGAAGAAAAGCATATCAGTTTTTTTTTTTTTTTTCCCTCCAGGAGTGTAGAGTAGACAAAGTTTCTCTTTTCTTCCCACTAAGGAGTTCTTCATCTATTCAAGAAAAGCTCTGGATGTTATGTTCATAAGGGGACTTCCAAAAATTCATGGAAAGTGGAAACTGAAGTAAGAATTTATTTGGGCGCAAAAAAATTTTGAAATCTACACGTAGTTTGTGTGTGTGTGTGTGTGTGTAATCCATTTTCCATAAAATTTAGATGACCCTCCTGTGTGTGTATTTGTTTTTAAAGGAAGAAGGACAAGAAGGAGGAGGAGGAAGAGGAAAGGCGTGAGTAAGAGGTGAAAGACAAGAGAAACGGGGACTATAAGACGCTCAGGCGGCAGAGTCGGCTCTCGGGACCCAAGGGACAGCACTGGACTTTGGTTCCCCCGCTTTCCTTCTGCCGCGGGTCTCCCACGTGGAGCTGCAGAAGCGGAGGGCCAGCCGCGGGCACAATGGTGGCACCCCACTCACGGGAAGCGGCCCCCAGGGACAGGGACTGGCACTTTGAATGGCCAGCCACGCATGAGTGCCCCGTCCCCGCTGAAGGACAGGGGAGAAGGGTCCTGGTACGGCCAGCCCCTACGAGGTCCCCTCACTCTCGCACCTTCACTCCCACGTGCACACACGCGTGCTCACTCAGGAATACAGAAAAATCCTTAAAAAAATAAAAAGCTGACAGCCTAGAAACAGCACCGAACGCTGACCTCTCAACTCGGGTGAGACTCCCCCAGGCCGCGATCTCGATCGAGATCTCCCGGGTGAGGCCGGGAAGGCCCGCGAGGCTGGCTTTTCAGCCTTGCTGGGCAGGGACCGCCTCCCCCATGTGCAGGGCCAGTGGAGGCCGCACCCGGGGCTGGCTGCAGTCCTGGGATCAATGGTTCCTCCTGCCCCACCCGGGCTAGGAACCTGCAAGTGCAGAGTCACAGCTAAATAAATGCCCTTCCCCTCTGCCTGGCTTCTCGATGGTTCACAGAAACGGCTGCTGGATTTCAGCCGAAACGCTAGCCGGCTTCTGATTCGCCAGCAATGAGGTACTTCCCTCCCTTTCCCTGATGACCCGGAGTCAGAGAATGCCAGTGGCCACGGTGACCTCACATCTCCTGCAGCCTAACTTTACCTACCGGCCTAACCATAGTTTACTTTTTCTTTCTTTTTTTTTTTTAAATTTAATTAAATTGTTTTATTTATTTATTTTGCAAGAGGGCAATTGTGTTTCCCAAAGAGAGGGAGCGAGGGGAAGTGAGAAAACACCCCACAGGGAGTGGTCTCACAGCAATCCCTTCTCCTCCATTCCACCCTGCTCTCTGGACTTTCGGCTCACACTTGGTCTAGCGAGTTTCTTTTTTTAGAGAGTTTTTTCACTATAGGGCGCGTGCGCTCGCCAGACAGAGAGAGACATAGAGACAGAAAGTGAGAAATCACCCCCCCCAGGGGGGATGGTCACACCGCAATCCCTTCTCTCCATTCTCCTCTCGGGATCTTGGGCACGCACGCACACGCGCCCGGCGTGAGTTTTAAGTCATCGGGTCTGGGACGTGAACCGTGGTCGACTACGTGGGAGTCCAGTGACATAGCCATTACGCTAGGTTATCCAGCGAGTTTCTCAGGCTGTGCGATTGGGTCTTAGCCATGCAGTGGACCGTGTGGGTCCCAGATGCCTTAGCCGGCAGGCTGTGGCTAGCTGCTGCTGCTGCTGCTTCTTTTCTTTTTTCTTAATGGTTCTAAGTTTGTTTATTTATTTACAGGATCTTGACACTGTGATCTACTCTCGGCTTCAGCCAGCCTGGTCCTGGGCACAGCATGTCTGGCACGGAGGTCTCTGGACTCGCACTCACAACCTTCTTGTAAAGGTCACCATGGCAGAACTTGGCACCTGATCTCTGTGTCAGCACCCACCCCGCCCCCTTGACCACATTTCCCCCAGGCTTCTTCCTGCCCCCAGGCCTGTCACCTCCCTTTCCTTAGAGCATTTACTTGGGAAAACTGCCCATGGGATTCTTTCCCTGCCTCTCTGACACGTAAACCTTTTTAAAAGCCTCTGGCCAGTTTGGCAACCCAGGGCTGTCCTTCCCTTTGAACGTTATCACGGGAGACAACGCCATCGCGCAGTCTGTGTGTGTCTGGGTGCCTGGGTGACCACCTGCAGGCAGGAAGAGTCCAGAACGTGGACTTTGCAAACGTGAATGGCCTACGGCCCTCTCCTGCTCAGCTCCTGAACACTCTCCGTCTCATCTCCCGTGAGCGGAGTTCCGGCTGTGCCCTGGTCTCCCTCCTTCACTACTGCAGCCTCGAATGGCCTTGGCGTGTCCCCGACCCCTTCCCTCTGCTTCGTGCTCCTTTTGCTTGGAAAGGAGTGAGAACGGGTCTTGTCTCATAGGGTACAACCAAAACGCCCAGTTCTGAACGGAAACACTCATTACAAAAAACCCCAGGAAGATCTGAATGTGAATAACAGAAAGAAAAATCAAGACAACAGAAATATTTGAATTATCTGATAATGATTTTAAATTGATAAAAAATGCTTTAATGAGCAATTAAGAACATGCTTAAAGCAAATTTATTTTAAAACGGAAAGTCTCAGCAAAGAGACCATTTCAGCCCAAAAGTAGAATAGATAAAATTTAACCAAAAGGAAATTATAGAACAGAAAAATAGAATACCCGAAATCAGACGCGCTAAGTGAGCTGACTGGCAGAGTCGCAGTGTAGCGCGTTTGAGAAGCTTTATCATAAATATGGATTGCATGCTATTTTCTAACAGTTATTTCTAGTAACTCTCTCCTGCTGGACCTTATTTTATCTTACAACATGCTTGAAAGAAGAGCATTCTGAAAGTGATCTGAAAATTTGTTAAAATAAATCGTTCTATAAATAAACCTACAAAGACGCTCCACCTATATTTACGGTGTTTACTTGGACCGGCTGGCGAGGATTCTTAATTTAGCCAAAATAACATATTTGTATCATACTTACAATGCAGTGGACAGGTACTGTGTTAAACTTCTGTTCATCACTGATGTGTTTCACAAAGTACATATACATGTAAATTTGTGTTACAGGAAATAATTGGGTGGTCTTTACTAACAGAGGGGAGAAAGGATACTTCATCTGTCTTCCTGGCTTATCACATCACAGAGAACATCTCTGTTTACCACCCCACTTCTCTGTCATCTCTCCCCGTTTGAACGGACAAAGCCTCAGGCTCAGAATCTTCAGCTGGCTCGGTATCTAGCCCGGATTTGGTAGTATTGCTTTGTTTTTGAAGTGTTTATTTCACGGTTATCTGCTATTTATGGAAAGGAATCCTCCTTTTCCACTGCAACACAGTTTCTTCATAATGACACAGACTTCTTTCAGAGGATACACTTCATTATTTAGAGTCAACTTAAAGAAAAGTAACAAGCAATAACAATGCATATGAAATGAAAGTATAGCAAAACTCGTAATGGCTTTATACTTATACAAGACTCTAACTTTTATGCATTGATTCAATGACACCCCAATAACCATGAGATTAAAGAATCAGTCTCACAAGTGTGGAGACTCCGGTAAGTGATTTCTTCTAGGTTCCGCTGTGGTAGGTATAGATGCAGTGGAGGTTTCACACAGTCAGCTTCCTGCCCAAGGTCTCCTCATTTAAAACGACGTCTCCATACATCGAGGAGTCACAGCTTCTCCTCCTGCGAGTCCTAGGACGGGTGAGGTGGTTCACTGTCTCTAAAAGTGAAAAATACAAGGAGCTTTCCAATGTTCATGGAAAACGAATATGACAAAAATAAAATCATGAATTCAAAATGTTTTGCCCCAAAATAAGTTTGTACTTCAATTTTTTTTCCCATGAAATTTCTGATGTTCCTTCATACTTGGGGAGTCTTTAGTCATTCTTTCTAGTAAAACCATATCATTTTTAGTAGCAATCACTGAATTGGGATTAGAAAAAGATAAAATGGAAATGAGGGGCCATTTCTAATCTCCTAAAGGATATCTCCGCTGAATTTATTCGTTGGTTGTTTTAATGCAGATCACTTGATACAAAGCCTGGCAGACAAATAAGGGATTCTCTTGCTCTTTCTTCTGATCAGCCATCCATCTGTAAAGATGGTAACTCAGAGGAAACAAAGGGAATGACGGTGCTATTCAATTAAAAGAGAAGCCCTAAATAAATCTAAAATGCTGCACTTAATAAAATGACTCAGTGAAATCTAAAAGATTGAAAAGCTCACACTGGATGGATTAGGAAAGAAAGCAAAGGAATACATTTGCATACATTTTGCTCTAGAATTGAATGAAATGTTACATCTTTGCAAGGTTCTGGGCAATAATTACAGATATAGCCATGATTAGGGAATCAAAATGGATAGCTTTGATTATTCACAGAAGTGGACGGTGGTATTAATCAAAAGAAACTGCAGGGAGAGCATTTTACTCATTCGATGAGCGTACTTGGACAGAAGTTAATAAACAAAATGGACACTATTCCATGAAAATGTCGTTTCCTTCATCCTAGGTCTGTTGGCACACAAATCACTTTTTGCTTGAGACCGCTCATTGAAGATACGAAAGTCATATTTTATTTTTAAAAGTTACGGATCGGAAGCAGAGAGCTTAGGTCTCTATGCCACTATTCAAGGTGAGTGGTGAGAAAGCAGAGACACCAGATACAAAGGAGAAGCCTGCAGCCAAGAAGGCTGATGCCAAGGCAAGGCTAAAAAGGTGACCCCTAGGTCCCGCTGGTCTTCAGTCGACTCCCATGGCACAGAACACACCAGAAATGTGTCATTGCCACCTCCATGAACTTTGATATTAGCAAAATAAAACTCCCAAACCACCTCACTGAGCCTTACTTCAGGAAAAAGAAGCTGCGCAAGCCCAGACACCAGGAAGGCAAGATCTTCACACAGAGAAGGAGAGGTATGAGATTTCAGAGCAGCGCACGGTGGATCAGAAAGCTGTGGACTGGGACCAGCAGTTAGCGTAATGGCTATGTCGCTGGACTCCCACGTAGTTGACTGCGGTTCGCCTCCCGGACCCGGTGGCTTAAACTCACGCCAGTCACATGTGCGTGCGTGCCCAAGATCCCGAGAGGAGAACGAAGGAGACGGGATTGCAACGTGGCCAGCACCCCCTGGGGGATGATTTCTCACTTTCTGTCTCTCTGTCTCTCTCTGTCTGGCGAGCACACGCTCCCTATGGCAAAAACCTCTAAAAAAAAAAAAAAAAAAGAAAGCTGTGGACTCACAAATTTTACCAAAAATCAAAGCTGTTCCTCGGCTCCAGGGCTACCTGTGATCCGTGTTTGCCCTTACAAACGGAGTTTATCTTCACAAATTGGTTGTTCTAAATTTCTTGCCAAGAACCTAATTAAATAGCTAATCATAAAAGTAATAAAATTATGTGTAAGAAGACTTTTTTTTTAAAGAATTATGTTATTTAACTTTATTTATTTATTTATTTTTAAATTTGACCAGAGAGAGACAAAGCAAGAGACAGAGAGGTGGAAAGTGAGAAAGTAAAGCACCAGGTCTGGGACTCAAACCATGGTCAGCCATGTGGGAGTCCAGTGCCCTTAACCACCGTGCCACTTGCCAGCTCCAGAAGACATTTTTAATAGGTTGACTTCTGGATAATTTTAAATACCATCTTCTGAGAATGCCATTTGTTTTTTTTTTTTTTTTTTTAGAAAGTCATAAACACAAGAAATGATATAGTTTCTAGTTAATTATTCTTCATCAACATTTGTGCTTTACGATGACTAAAACGCTCTAAAGGTAGCATGAAAGAAACTGGACATTTTTATATAATAGTGTCCATTTGTATATTAAATTCTGCCCATGCATATTCATCAAATGAGTAAAGTGAATTCTTTGTGTGTTTTTAAAATTAATACCACATGATAATAGTAACCAAAGGAGGGAAGCAAATTAGTTATAAAATTTTAGTAACTAAAGCAAAAAATTTCCTTTCCAAAAATTTTCATCATCCATCTTTTTTTCGTTTTTAAAATTTATTTATTTATTTATTTATTTTAGAGGGGCTTTTGTTATAGGGTGCATGCGCTTGCCAGAAAGACAGAGAGAGACAGAGAGACAGAAAGTGAGAAATGATCCCCCAGGGGGGATGGCTACACCACAATCCCTTCTCTATTCTCTTCTTGAGATCTTAGGCACGCACGCACACCCACCCGGCATGAGTTTTAAGTTGCCAGGTCCAGGACTTGAACAGCAGTCGACTACATGGGAGTTCAGTGACATATCCATTACCCCATCTGCTAGTCCCCCTAAACCATTCATCGTTTCACTTCCAGTGGTGTACTGAGGATGCTTGCTATATTATCAACTTCCGAATATATAAACTAAAATCAGAGTGTGATGCAGCTTTGGGTAAGTAGTAAACTAATATGTGCAAAAACCTATTCATGGTACGCTATTGTGGATCCACTTTCTCGAGGATCGATAGTGAATAACTGTGTTGTTCTATGATGGGCTGCAAGTCCATCCACACAGTGGAAGGAAGACTCAAGCACTTCCAGTCAAATGAGCATGGTCTGCTTATACTCAATAAATCTTAGACAATCGTAGTAGAGGAAGTATCGCAGTATCAGCTCAGTATTGTAGGAGACAGCAAAGTTTGCACGGCTGAAATCTACATGCTTTACAACAGACACCTGATTCAGACCTATCAATCCAACTCTTAGGGCATTTGTAGTTTAAGCAATTAAATGGGGAAGAAATAGGACAGATGTATGAATTTTTCTGAGCAACTACTCCAAAGCGATGTCTCTGATACCAAAGGGAAAGCGAGTGTTTCTGAGGACTTCTGACTGGCTCTGACCTGGGTTCTGTACTCGCGCTTTAATGATTTTGTGATGTGAAACAGTATTTCAGAACACGGTCAACTTAGAACGAGAGTGGGGATTTTTAGGCAAATAGCAAAAGTATTTTTTTATTAATATAAAATTGGGGGCAAACTAGCCAATGTGGGCCGAGACAAATATGTAGAAAATATGCACTTGTATTTTGATTCCTTTTTTTTTTTTTTTTTTGGGTTTTTTTCTGTAATTCTCTTCGC
>NW_006159999.1:806126-850300 GCF_000334495.1 Tupaia belangeri chinensis | reverse complement strand
TTCCTTTTTTTTTTTTTTTTTTGCGTTAAATTTCTGAATGCCTCTCACACTTGGGGGGGGTGGTTCTTAAGTCATCCCTTTGAGTAAAACCATATAATTTTTAGTAGTAATCGCTGAATTGGGATTAGAAAAAGATACAATGGAAATAAGGGGTCGTTTTTAATCATCTCAAGGAGACCTCAGCAGAACTCATTTTATAGATGATCAGTGTTCAGTCAATTCAGATGATCAGGGCTGAAAACACAAATTAACTGTCTTTTCCTTGTCTTTAACTCAAAATCGCACTACCTTAACCAATGAGAAGCCATTTTCATCTTTGCACCCATCTGAGAAGATACATATCTCTGGGGACATTGAAGAAGACGTTTTCTATTGAAACAGCGTGAGGACTCTGTGATTCGATCTGTGATTGATTACAGGCGTCCAGGTAACCACTCAGCAAGGTGGAAAGTGAGAGATGAACTGCGTACAATCCAGCCTCGAGCTTAGAAATATGCCACAGAGGGTGGTCACTTTACATTTTAAGAGGTTTCCATGGAACTCTTACCGAGAGTTAAGAAAAGTAATTGGATTGCCATAGAATTATCAGTATTGTCCAGCTCCTTTCTAAAATCTTCCTAAAGTATTGGGAGCTTTGAAATAAAGGATCCATTTATACAGAGTTGGCTTGGTTACAGAATAAAAAAGGAATGTTTATAAATAGTGCATGTCCTCATGCATTTCTCTTACGTGTATTCTTAACGTTTTAGTAACAGATTAAAGTTGTTAGTTTAGTTTTATTTTGGTGTGTTGTGTTTTGCCAGGGGGTGTATGCACTGGTCAGAGAGAGACAGAGAGGGAAAGTGAGACACATCCCCATGGGGAATGGTCGCGCTACCAGCCGAGTGTGGAGGGGCCGCAGCGGGGCCGCAGGTGCAGATCCTAGTCTGAAGGCAGATGCGCTGTGAGTCCTGATGTTCCAGGCTGTCTGGACAAACGGGCGTCTCGTGAGACAGAAAACAGACTTCTGCTGCTTTGGCCCCAGCACACCTGCCCTCTCAGGCTTTCAGCTCAGACTGTGAGGGACGTGGGCTTCCGCAGGTCTTCCGATTTGGACCGATCCATGCTGTCAGCATCCTGGCGTCTCCAGTTTGGAGACGGTCATGGGCGGGCCTCTCAGCTGCTGTAGTCGCCTGAACTGATTCACCCCCACGTCCCCTCTTACTTGTCTGCACAAACCCACTGGTTCTGTCTTCCTAGAGAAGTGTCATCATGTTGCCACAGTTTTGAGAGGTATTTTCATTGTCTGTAGAATTCTAAGCTGTGAGTTGTTTTCTTTCAGGCCTGAAGATCTTATCTCTCTGTAGTCTAGTTTCCTTATTTCTATTGCTGTAGGTCTCACTGCTGATCCTTTCAAGCAGTCCTTCTTTTTCCTGGATACTTTAAAAAGTTTCTTTCTCCCGGGCTGAATCCCACATAGACCAGTGGCTTGAGAAACACCCAGTGTTCGTGCATGTGTGGCCACAAGTCCTCAAGGAGGGAGAAGTGGAAGAGGAAGGATTGAGGCATGATCATTTCCAGAGGGAGTGATTTCTGCCTCTCCCTCTCTCTCTTTCTGTTGAATGCACACACCATCTGGCATTGTTTTTTTTTTTTTTAATTTCTTCGTGTCTTTGAATTTTTTAGAAGATTTGCTGATGGCTTAGGAAATGTTTTCTTTGTATTCATTTTGACATTCACAGAGTTTATTCATTTGGTTTGTTTGTTTGTTTTTCTTTTAGATATTTTGCTATAGGACTCGTGCACTTGCTGGAGAGAGAGAGAGGGAAAGTGAGAAATCACTTTGCCCCAGGGCGAATGGCCACCCAATCTCTCCTCCTTCACTCTCTGGATTTGCAGCAGACATGGACATGTACCCAGTGTATTTTTGAGGCCACCAGATCTGGGACTTGAACCACAGATTCAGCCATGAGGGATCTAGTGCCTTAACCACTATGCCACCTACTGGACCTATTATTTGATTTTAATTGACATAATAATTGTACATACCTACGGGGTTCCATGTGATTTTTCAATACAAAAATACAATGCATAGTGTTTAAATCAGAGTAATTAGCATTACCCATCATCTCAACCACTCTTCATTATGTTGTGTTGAGAACATCTGAAAACCTCTCCTCGACCTACTCTGAGATGTAGGTAAATTGTTTTTACCTATATTCACCCTACTGTACTTCATAACATTAGAATGTTTTTGCTAATTTATCTATGATTTTGTTTCTGTTAACTGACATCTCTCTATTCCCTTCCTAGCATCCTTCTCAACATCTAGTAGTTATTCTTTAACCCTACTTCTGTGAGGCTGACCTTTTCAATTTCCACCAATCAGTGAGAACATGGGGTATTTCTTTCTTTTTCTGTGCCTAGTTAATTATACTTAACATAATGTCCCCCAGCGTTGCCTGTGTTACCTCATAGGATAAGATTTCACTCTGTTTAAGGGTTCCATACTATCCCAATGTGTGTTTTTTCCTTATGTATTTGTTGAAGGACACTTGGCTATGGTAATAGTGCTGCAACACACTTGGGAGCAGAACTACTTTATGACACGCCGATTTCCCTTCCTTGGGATATATGTCTAGTCCTGGGATTGCTGGACCACATGGAAGGGTTAGTTTTACTTTTGTGAGGAACTGTCATCCTGCTATTCATAACTTGTATTCCTATCAACAGTGTAAAAGAATTTCGCTTTTTCTGTATCCTCATCAGCATTTGTTACTTTTTCATAATGGTTAGTATATTGGCCATTCTGACTGAGGTGAGGTAATATTTCATTTCGTTTTTTTTTTTTTTTTTTTTTTGAGAGGTTTTCGCTATAGGGCGCGTGCGCTCGCCAGACAGACAGAGACAGAGAGACAGAAAGCGAGAAATCACCCCCCCAGGGGGGATGGTCATGCCACAATCCCTTCTCCTCCATTCTCCTCTCGGGATCTTAGGCACACACGCACATGCGCCTGGCATGAGTTCTAAGCCACCGGGTCCAGGATGCGAACCGTGGTGGACTACGTGGGAGTCCAGCGACAAAGCCATTACGCCAACTGCTGGTTCCCGAACCCAGGACATTTTCATGTGGGTAGAGTTGTGTTGCCGCTCAATACCACCTGGCTCCACCATTTACTGCGAAGTCTGGTACAAAGGTCTTCACTCTCTGGCAGAGTATATGGTCTGTATTGAAAAATTTCTGCTCTTTTATCTTTAAACATTTACCGGGCCCCTCGCCTTTCTCATCATCTTGAATTTTAGCTGCATTTATAGTCACAATTTCTCCAGGTCTCTTATTTTTTTAACATTTTATTTTTTTCATATGTGTTTTATACAATTTTTGGCTGACTCATCTCTCACAATATTCATCTCCTACTCTGATGTACTTACAGGTATTAAATTCTTTTATTGAGTCCTTAATTTCAGTGACTTTTCTGTCTGTAACATTCCCATTTGCATTTTTTTAAAATGTTTTTGCCATTGGGTGTGTGCACTTGACAGAGAAAGATAAAGAGATGGAAAATAAGAAATCACCCCTCGGGGGGATGGCCGCACTGCCATCTCTCCTCCTCCATTTTCCTCTCAGGATCTTGGGCATGCATGCACACGTGCCTGGCATGAGTTTCAAGCCACAAGTTCTAGAACTCGACTACTGTTGCTCATGTGAGAGTCCAGCAACTGAACCACTATTCCTCCTGCTGGCTCCACAGCTTTTGAAAAATAGATGACAAGTCTCTGCTTAGATTACCTAAGATTTGAATATTTTCATAATTTATTTCTACTGCATTTTTGTTTTTGCCAGTTACTCCTGTATCCTGGTACATTTAATAATTATTAAGTGAGTACTGGGCACTGTGACCACTGTAGGAGAAATGTAAGATTCCACTTGGCATTTGCTCGTTCTCACGGGACTTACTTTTGCTCTTGGCAGATAGATTATACTAGTTCCCCTCACGGCAGCCTGCGTCTGGTCTGACCCTAAGCCGATTTTCTGGCTTTGTGCATGTTAGCGTTTAGGCATATGTTGTTTTTGTTTTTTTTTGTTTTTTGTTTTTTTTTTTTAAAGAATGATTTTATTTATTTACTTATTTTAATTTGACAAGAGAAGGACCATGAGAGATAAAGAGAAAAAGTGAGAAACCAAGCCACCAGGTCTGGGACTTGAACCGTAGTTGCGATGTGGGAATCCAGTACCCTTAACCACCATGTCAT
The DNA here is from genome assembly GCF_000334495.1 of Tupaia belangeri chinensis. NCBI lineage: Eukaryota > Metazoa > Chordata > Mammalia > Scandentia > Tupaiidae > Tupaia > Tupaia belangeri. The sequence goes on along the minus strand of NW_006159999.1, from coordinate 846,067 downwards.
CTGCTGCCTCCTGTTGTTTGCTTTTAAGAGTCACAAAAGAAAGTTGGAATGTTTCCCATTTCTCCTAAACTCTAACTTTTGCTCACACAACATTAATGTTGAGAAGGTTGAGTGGCCAGCAGGTGGTATGGTGATTAAGGTGCTGAACTCCCACATGGCCAATCGCAGTTCAAGTCCTAGCCCAAGTAACTTGCCTTCTCACTTTCCTTCTGTCACTCTCTCTTTCTGTCTCTCTCTGGTGAACATTCGTGTCCTATAGACATTTTTTAAAAAAGAAATAATAATAATATAATTAAGTAAATAAATCTTTTTTAAAAGGGGAGCGTTCAAAGCTCTGTTTGGCTTTTCAGATCTGTATGCAGAATCTACCGTCTCCATCAGTACTGAAGGACAGGCAGCGCTGTGCGGGAGAACTGTGCCGCACATGCAGGGTGGTCCCCGTGCTTACCTCTCTCAGGACCTTGGGTGCCCAAGTCTTCGATGTCACTAAGCACACATGCATTTACCACTTGTTCTCAGTAAGAACACAGGACACGTGTGAAATAGTCAATATATCAGAAAAGGGAGACATTTGGATCTTCAATATAAATTTGTAAAAAACCATGACACAGTTCTTCAGGATATGATGTGGGAGTGAATTGAAACTATAACTCAATTAATAAACAGTAAGTTTGTTGTAACATTTAGTCTCTATCAACATGACATGACTCTCTAACTATTGATGTATAACTTACTAAGTACTTACATCATATTTTAGTTTTCCCCACAGAGTTTAGGAGATTTTTATAATTTATTCAGAACATTATATATTCTCTGACACTTTTAAAATTGTGTCCTCTTTTAAATTATACTTTCTAGTTATTGTATGCAATTAACTTTTTTTTCATTGATCTTTTAACCAGTCATCTTATTAAATTCTCTGTATCCAAAAGTTCTCTGTAGATGACTTTGTCTGTGTCTATATGTATAAAATTTTATTTCTGAATAATGAGATGAATTATTTTCTAATATATTGGTACTGTGGTTTTTATATGCACGTAATGATAGTGACACGTTCATATAATCATCAGTTGATGTACTGTAACATACTGTCGGGGCCAGCAGGAGACGTACTGGTTACGGCGGTGGACTCCCACGTGGTCAAATGCAGTGAGTCCCCGACCCAGTGGCTTCGCCCTCACTCAGGGCGCGTGTGCATGTATGCCCATAATACTGAGAGGAGAATGGAGGAGAAGGGGTTGCCACGTGACCATCCCCCCAAGTGGTGATTTCTCATTTTCTGTATCCGTCTCTCCAATGAGTGCCTGCACTCTATAGCAAAAACATATAAAAAATTGTCATACTATTTTTACCCATTATTAAAACTAATAAAAAATATTTTTCAATGTCTTATATTTATTTTTTTATCTTTCCTACTGGTATTTTTATCATTATGTAAACCACATTTTGAGTAATAGATCAATTTTACAAAGTACATTACATTTTTCCTCCAATGGAGATTTTTAAGGTGTAGCACTTTTTAAATCCACGCAGGATGCTTTCATTTGAAAATGTATCCAAAGTGCCAAAGTACCTATTCTGGTCTTTAAAGCAGTTAACTTCAATTGCTTTACACACATATTTATCAATCTTTGTGTGTGTGTGTGTGTGTGTGTGTGTGTGTTGTTTACAAAATAAGCATCTACTACCTCACTTTTTTATTGATTGTATTTTTTGAGCAGTTTTCGGTTTACAGCAGCTTGAGTGTAGAGTCTATGTCCCTCACCTGCTCTCAGCTTCCCTATATAAAGAACTTGCATTAGTGCCGCACATTCGCTAAAGCTGATGAGTCAAAAATTGATACATTATTACTAACTAAAGTTTGCAGCTTATATTACGGCTGACTGTATGGTGCATTATGTGGGTTTTGACAAGTGTACCCACCATTACTGCACCTACACAGAACAATTTAACTGCCCTGAAAGTTCCCCTGCACCACCAATTCTTCCCTCCCCCTTCTCAAACCCTTGGCAGCCAGCAAAGGTCCCATTGTGTCCACGATGTTACATTTTCCAGCACATCTTACAGTTGAAACATACAAGATGGCTTTTTCCAGATTGCCTTTTTAATTTAGCAAATGTACTAAATATTTTTCTATGCCTTTCTGTGCCATTCATTCCATCATATCGTTTCTGTTTGTTTGTTTCTAAACAGAATGTCACGGTACTGTGGCTGCACTGCAGTTTGGTTATCCATTCACCTATTGAAGAGTATCTTGGCAATTATGCATTAACTTTAATGTACAGGCCTTTCTGTGAGTGAAAGCTTCAATCCTTTTGCATAAATACCAGAGTGCAATTGCTCAATCGTTGGCCAAGAAAGTAATTTTCCAAAGTGGCTATACACTTTGCGTTCTCACCAGAAATGAGTCATCTCTGGTTCCACATCCTCACTGGGCATCGCGTGTTTTCAGTGTTTGGGATTTGAGCCATGCTGACTGGTGTGTCGAGGTATTTGTTGTTTTAATGTGGAATTCTCTAAGGATGTATGATGCTGAGCATTTTCCGTATGCTACCTTGCCATCTGTATAATCTTATTAGATGTCTGTTTAGATCTTTGGTCCATTTTTTAATTGAGTTGTCTGTTTCCCTACTGTGCGAAGTGTCCTTTGTATTTTTTAACTTGTCTTTTATCAGATGTGTTTTGCAGATATTCTCTAGTTTTTTCTTAAAGTGCTGTTATTTCTAGATTTTATAAATAAACTTTATCTTTTTTTTTTTTTTTTGGAGAGGTTTTCACTATAGGGCGCGTGCGCTCACCAGACAGATAGAGAGAGACAGAGAGACAGAAAGCGAGAAATCATCCCCCCCCCCGGGGTGATGGGCATGCTGCAATCCCTTCTCCTCCATTCTCCTCTCGGGATCTTGGGCACGCATGCACATGCACCCGGCGTGAGTTCTAAGTCACCGGGTCTGGGACGTGAACCACGGTCGACTACATGGGAGTCCAGCGACATAGCCATTATGCTAACTGCTGGTTCCCTAAACTTTATCGTTTTTATCATTTTATTCTAATGTATCTTTATCTCTCTGTCTACCTTGTTAATCATCAATCTTTATTTCCCTTCAGACTGTATTTCTAGGAATTTGCTTTCTTGTTTTTCTGAAACAAATTATTTAGAACCTATTATCGGAAAGTTTGTGGTAAAAGAAATCTTGAATTTTTATCTAGACATGCTTTTGTGTTTACTATTTAACCTTTTTATCACACATTCACATGAAATAGTGATGGCCGTAAGGAATGCACTGTAAAGCTTTGCTCATGGTTTGCCACACAGTGTTCTGGAGGGTAAAGGCACCTCCTTTTTCTCTTTTCTGTGTCTCAGGTGAGTTCTTGTTGTAAAATCGAATCCAGAGTCTTCTGGAAAACTAGTCTTAAAATGTAGTTCCTGGTTTCTCCCTAGTCATGCAAGCACGCATTAGCAATAAATATAAGACGACCATGTGTGCTAGGGTATGAAGAAGTCAGCCTCCTCGTAAAGGCGACCTCTGAGCAAGAAGTCAGTCGACGCACCTGGAGAAGCTCATTCTAGGCACAGGGCGGGGACCTGAGAGGGAGGCCTTCCCGCCCACTGGAAGACTGCAGAGTGGAGAAGCATCACCAAGTAACAGTTTCTCTTCATTCGTAAGCCAATACGAACGTGTCTGTGCACATGATGAAGTCGTCAGAAAACATTCTAAACCGCAAAACATTATAGATCTGTTCCAGTTTTGTAAAAATTCGTTTAAACATTTATATATATATATATATATATATACGTTTTTGTTTTAATTTTTTTTGAGAGGCTTTTGCTATAGGGCACGTGCGCTCACCAGAAAGACAGAGAAAGACAGAGAGATAGAAAGCAAGAAATCATCTCCCCAGGGGGGATGGCCACGCTGCAATCCCTTCTCCTCCATTCTCCTCTCAAGATCTTGGGCACGCACGCACACAGGCCCGGCGTGAGTTTTAAGCCACCGGGTCCAGGACTGGAACCGCAGTTGACTACATGGGAGTCCAGAGACTTAGCCTTTACGCCAACTGCTGGTTCCTTCAACCTTATCTTACTGATATAAAATAACAAATGACATTAATGCTGCTGCTGCTGTGTTAAATAAGACATTTCTACCACAAGTGGCTATCGATTTCCGGTATGGTGCAGGCATCCCTGTCACCTATCTCCGTCTATGTATCTGCCCCACGTGGAATCCAGGAAGCTCCCAGTGGGAAAGAGGAACCAGTGTACCATAGCACAGGAGGATCCTTGGTGTATGCTGGCTGCAGATACAGGTGGAGATATAAATGAAGGCCCACATTTCATTTTATGACTATGAGCATGGCATATGTACTGTTCCCATTTTCACACAGGGAGAAGTAATACATGAGGAATCTTCAAAAAGTTCATGGGCACGAATTTCAAAAATTATTTGCACTGGGAACAGCAGGTGGCATGGTGGTTAAGATGCTGGACACTCCCACATGGCTGACCGCAGTTTGAGTCCTGGGCCTGGTGGCTTCCTTTCTCGCTTTCTGTTTCTCTTTCTCTCTGTCTCTCTCTGGTCAAATTAAAAATAATAAATGAATGAATAAATAAAATTAAATAATTCTTTTTTTTTTTTTTTGGAGAGATTTTCACTGTAGGGCACGTGCGCTGGCCAGACAGACAGAGAGAGACATAGAGACAGAAAGCGAGAAATCACCCCCCAGGGAGGATGGTCACGCCGCAATCCCTTCTCCTCCATTCTCCTCTCAGGATCTTGGGCACGCACGCACACGCGCCTGGCGTGAGTTTTAAGCCACCAGGTCCAGGACACAAACCACGGTCGACTACGTGGGAGTCCAGCGACATAGCCATTACGCTAACTGCTGGTTCCCAAATTAAATAATTCTTTAAAAAAATAATTTGCACTAAAATAAACTCATACTTTAATCCCATTTTCCCACAAGTTTCTCAAAAGCCCCTTGTATCCTACAAATGGTGGATTTAAGACTTAGAATAAGGTAGCCTGTCTCCTGCCTCCACAATTACATTAAGTGTTTTAGTGTTTTATTTTAAAGACAGATATTTGCTATAGGGCACGAGTGCTCACCATTCCACCATCTGCTTGTTCCCATTTGTCAACATGCTACATGTATTTTCCTTTCCTCTTTAGGTTGAGAATTCGCATTATGCAAACCAGATAAAAGATTCTTTGCTGAAATACTCACTATCTCATCAACGCATTTATATTCTCACCATTAAGGATTTAAAATATATATATATAATCTACAAAGTAAAGATCATGAAATACTTTGTCAATTTAGTGGCATTTCATGTATTTAGTATTTTTCTGCAACTTTCATCTAAGTCTAAATTGTCTAAAACTTCAAAGTTAAAATGTTAATAGTGTTTCAGTAACTCTTTAAGTCACGGGGGGTCAATATTAAATATTTGCTAAAAAATTGTTCTTCATAGAAATTGAAAATATAGAATTTTTTAATTCTGGTGCTCACAAAAAATGCTTCTGTGTAATTTTGCAATTATGACATCAATTTCACAACTTTATATTTTTAAGTATAAAGCTAAAAATGATAAGTGTAGGGGCAGCAGATGGCGTAGCAGTTATGTCTTTGAACTCCCACATGACCAACCGCAGTTTGAGTCCCAGACCCGGTGGCCTGAAACTCATACCAGGCACATGTGCATGGCGTGTGTACGAGACCCCAGGAGGATGGAGAAGAAGGGACTGTGGTGTGGTCATCCCATGGGGGGTGATTTCTCACTTTCCCTCTCAATGTCCTTGTGTCTCTCACTCTGGGACACATGGACCCTAAGGCAAGAGCCTCTCCCAGCCCACAAAATGATAAATGTGGATAGAGAAAAATGTATATTTCTCTATATTTAAGTTGTGTGATATCACATATTTATTAAATAGTAATATCTGCTGACTTACTTATCTTCTAATTAACCATTCATAATTAACATGGAGTTTTCTCAATATAGATAATATTTTAATGTCTCAACGATCAACATGGATTGCCATGAGAGAAAAATCATTCTTATTTTTTGGTAACTGATTATGACTGTATAATAACCACTTGCTTCTGATACTAAATTAGTTTTTTGTTTTTTTGGTATCTTTTTTTCTTTTTTTTTGGAGAGGCTTTTGCTATAGGGTGCATGCACTCACCAGGAAGACAGAGAGACAGAGAGACAGAAAGAGAGAAATCACCCCCCAGGGGGGATGGCCAAGCTGCAATCCCTTCTCCTCCATCGTCCTCTCGGGATCTTGGGCACTCACACACGCACACACGTGCCCAGCGTGTATTTAAGCCACCGGGTCCGGGACTCCAACCATGGTCAACTATGTGAGAGTCCAGTGACATAGCCATTATGCTAACTGTAGGTCCCTGATACTAAATTAGGAAGCATAGATTACATAAAAGCTGGATACCATTAGATTGTAAGGAAACACATTCACAATTTTAATTTTTGCCCTCTGTGTTAATTCAATTGTTTTTGATTGCAAGAATTAGAACTTCAAAGCAATTTAAGAAAGAAACATAATTTTTTTTTGAGAGAGGTTTTCGCTATAGGGCACGTGCGCTCACCAGGCAGACAGAGAGAAACATAGAGACAGAAAGTGAGAAATCACCCCCCAGGGGGGCTGGTCACGCCGCAATCCCTTCTCCTCCATTCTCCTCCCGGGATCTTGGGCACGCATGCACACGCCCCCGGCATGAGCTCCAAGCCACTGGGTCCGGGACATGAACTGCAGTCCACTACGTGGGAGTCCAGTGACATAGCCATTACGCTAACAGCTGATTCCCAGAAAGAAACATAATTTTAACACAGTTATTTAGAAAGAAGTGTCAAAGCAAGAGACTCAGCAGAAACCGTGACCGCATTTTAAAACCATTTTCACTAAGTACAGGGAGAGAGAGTGCTAAGATTGTTCATCTTTAGATTAATGTTAATCTTTAGGCTAGACTCACTAGGACCACTAGGCAAATAACCACTACCCTGAGCAGGTAAACAACCTACAACTGAACAGTTCAGCTAACATGCGTATTCTCGCCTAGAAAAATCTTACAGCAAAGTGATAGTGAATAAAACTGGACCCCACCAAAGGTCCACAGTTGTTAGAGTGGGTATCTAAATGACACCTAGTTCATATGACACACGGTATAGCTTTCAATCAGCACTTCTTTAATAATATTCCTTCTCATGTTTTTGTCCTGTTTTTCGTCAGAAATTTAGACGGCTAAATATTGTGCAGTCTTACAAGTCACTGAGGCTCTGTTAAATGGCTTCGTCGTTTTTCTCTCCAGTCCTCATTTTGAACTTTCCGTTGCTCTGTCTTCAGTATGACTGACATTTTGTTCTGTAGCATCAGTCTCAAACAAAGCCATTCAGAAAAGGCTTTATTTTGGATATTTTATTGTTCAACTTTGGAACCTTTCATTGTTTTTGTTTTTTGTTTTAAATTGTTTTTCTGCGGAATTCTCTTCCATTTATACTTATAATCACAATTTTTAAACATCTTTGAATACATTTCCAATAGCTAATTTAAACTTCTTTCCTGGAAATCCTGTCATTTTTGTATATTTTGAAATTAGTAACTTTTGGCTATCTTCTGGCCCTATGGCTATAACTTTCTCCTTGTTCGTTTCTTTCTTCATCTTCTTTTATTTATCTATTCATTTATTTTTAATTTGTCACAGGGTATGTGTGCTTGTGAGAGAGACCAGAGAGAGGGAGAGGGAGAAAGCGCCCCCTAGCAGAGCATGGTCACACTGCCATCCTTTCTCCCTCCCTCCATCTCTTTGGGGTTCTGAGCAAGCATGCACCCGTGACAGCCATGTTTTTCAAGCTGCCAGGGCTGGGATGTGGGATTTGAACCACAGAGCTGGCCATGCGGGAGCTAGCTGGCATAGTTACTAGGCTACTGAGCAGGTCCCCTCTTTTCTTTCTTTTTCCTCCTACCTTCTTTCTTCTCTCAGCCTGAAACGACCACGAATCTACTTTCTGTCCCAAAAGATTTTTCTATGTAGGACATTGTATATAGATGAAATCATACAATATATTGTCTTTAGTGACTAGTTTCTTTCCCATTTCCTTCCTTTTATCACCCAATAACGTTCCTTTGTCTGAATACACCGTGTTTTCTTCTGTTTACCGATTGTTGGATATTTGGGTTTGTTAGTTTCAGACACACTTTAAGCTTTCATTTCATTCCTTTAAGTTCATTACGTGCATGATTTTACGGCTTTCTGGAAGTTTCTCTCTGAAATCTTCATATCCCACCACAGTTGATTTTCTTTCTTTGACTAAATTTTGGTGAATTCTTTCTTTCTTTTTTCCCCCCAGTGATATTTGACTATAAGGGCAAGTTCGTGTAGTCTTGAGACAATTTCATATCTGGTTTTAAATTTCATTCCACTATAAAGGGACCTCGTTTGGCTTTACTGTGTCCTGGTAGTATTAGCTTTCCATCCTTTGTCAAAGCACATGTTCAACTTGAGATATTTTTGGAAAAAAAGAAAAGAAAAGTGAATTAAGACAGTATTCCTATATTCCTGTATGCAAGAGAAAACTGAGTCTTCTCAAGCGAGTGCGTAAAAAATTATGAAACTATGTGAAATTGTAAGAAAAATGTTTTGTTGTCAGCTCAGAAATTCCTTTCAAAGTATGCACCTTAGAGAAGGGTGGCCAAGGAGCTGGCTGGGGGTGTCCATCCTGGCATGTCCAGGAAGAATGGCCCCCGAGGGCTGGCTGCATCTGGAGGGGAGGCCACCAGAACACAGAGAGGACGGCGGTAGGCTATCGGTGCCTCGTCTTCGGCACCTCCCACGGCAGGAGTAAGGGGAGGAGGCTCCCACCAAAGCTTCGGGTTTCTAAGGCCTGCTTCCACCCTGAACCCCCATGTGCCCCTCTGCCCAGGAGCACTGAGAGGGACAGACCGGCCACTTGTCTTGGGAGCCACAGGGATGGGCACGACAGAAGGCAAGCTGAACTCAGCCCGAGCCTAGGCACAGAGGGCCAGAGAGGGTGCTTCCCTTGACTGGCTGGAAGGACTGTATGCCACCCTCCCTGCTCCCCCAGACCAGGCCAAGGCTCTGCCCCCTCTTTTGCCTGCCGAAGAGCAGCATCTCCAGGTTTTTGGAATAGTAAGTGAAAGTGGAGGGGTGAAGAGGGGCCCCTAACAGAGAGGAGGCTGCCAGAGAGCTCCCCTTCACGAGGAGAAAAAGATGAGGTGTCCTCTTGCCCATTCTCCAGCCTGGGGTTGACCTCACCAAGGGTCGCACCCACTGAGCTGCAGCCAGCCAGCTCCAGCTTGTCCTTTCAGCGGGTATGTGTAGGGACCAGCCGACCACGTGGGTCGTGCTGCCCGGGACAGCAGGTGGAAAAGGGGACAGACTCAAGTCCCACGCCTAGCCCTGCAGATAGGCAAGGCTCCAGCCCTGACCCCAGCTACAAAGACACTGCAGTCTACGGTCTCGCCAGCAGGAAATGCAGTTCTCGAAGGTTCCACAAGCATCACAGGCTGGCTCTGAGGCCCAGTGGACAGCGCACTCCCAGTCCCATTTCCTAGCCTTGCACACTTACAGCAGCCCCAGCCCCTCCTCCCGACTGCACAGTGGGTTACACAGCTCCTTCATGGCCTCACAGCCTTGCAAGAGGGCATGCCCTGCTCCCTCCCAGGCCAGCAACTCCTGCCATGCCTGTCTGCATTGAACCCCTTGCACAGGGTGGCTGGAGGGCACAGCCGCCTTTACCTCCAGGAACTGTGACCACCTACACACGCCCATGTCGCAGCTGTTCGACCAGTATCCACACCCCTCCTATGTGCCATCCATCCCCGTCATCACTCAGATGGTGTCTTCACTCAGCTCTTCCCTTAGAGGACCCTGCCTTCCCCGGGTCTGAGAACTCAGACTGCCAATCCACAGGGGACAGGCACCAGCAGGTCAAGGTCACCCAGCTCTCCCCTCCACCGTGGAGCAGCGCAGTAGCAACACCACCCAGCACGCCAAAGATGATGTGCAGAAGCCCTAGCACCCCCACTGCTGTCACTGAAGAGGCACAGTCTCAAATAAACGAAGGCCATAATTAAAAAAAAAAAAAAGTAATAGCAAAAATAAACAAATAAAACACTGTCGCTAAGAAACCTAATGCAGAAATTAAGAAGTACTTTCTCGGATGCTGAAAATTTAGTGCAGAGATATGAGAAACATGAAAAAAACAGGAAATATCTCTTTTCCAAAGAGGCACACTGAAATTAAACCAATGACAGAAATAGATTTTTTATGGACCAGCAGTTAGTGTAATGGATATTTTGCTGGACTCCCATGTAGCCGACTGTGGTTCAAGTCCTGGACCCGGTGGCTTAAACTCACACCAGGCGCATGTGTGTGCATGCCCAAGATCCTGAGAGGAGAATGGAGGAGAAGGGATTGCAGTGTGGCCATCCCCCTGGGGGGTGATTTCTTGCTTTCTGTCTCTCTGTCTCTATCTATCTGGCAAACACATGCACCCTATAGCAAAAACCTCTCCAAAAAAAAAATTTAAAAAGAAGAGAGAGAGAAATAGATTTTTTTAAACAATTTTAATTTTGTTTGAAGTTGACCCTGAAATTATACCAATGTCAGAAATAGATTTTTAAACAATTTTATTTATTTATTTATTTTTTGCAGAGATTTTCACTATAGGGCACATGCGCTCGCCAGATGGACAGAGAGAGACATAGAGACAGAAAGAGAGAAATCACCCTCCAGGGGGGATGGTCATGCCACAATCCCTTCTCCTCCATTCTCCTCTCAGGATCCTGGGCACGCACGCACACGCGCCTGGCGTGAGTTTTAAGCCACCGGGTCCGGGACGCAAATCACAGTCGACTATGTGGGAGTCCAGTGACATAGCCATTATGCTAACTGCTGGTTCCCTACAATTTTAATTATTTTTTTTTGAAGTTGACCAGAGAGAGACAGGGAGAAAGAAAGAGAGTGAGAAAGCAAGCTGCTAGGTCCAGGACTAGAACCACTGTCAGCCATGTGGGAGTCCAGCTGCCTTAACCACCATGCCACCTGCCGGCCCCCAGAAATAGATTTTAAGATAAAATTTTGTTTGATTGCCAGAGGGTGCATGTACTCAACAGACACAGGAAGAGAAAAAAGGCGAGGCACCTTTTGGTGGGGCGTGGTCATACCGCCATCCCTTCTCTATGTCTTTATCTTACCAGGACGCTGGGCAGTCACACCCCAGTTTTCAAGCCGCTGGGCTAGGATCCAACCTGCGATCAGCGATGTATGATCTGATTCCCTAACCAGTAAGCCACAGGGCTAGCCCTGAAGTTTTAGAACATGGATGATAACAAAACTCAACTAGATACAAGAAAACACAGTCAATTTCAGAAGATGAAAAAACAATGCATGATGGAAGAAAATTTAGTAACGTGGTAATCATTTTTAACAAGAACGATAGAAATCCTAGAGATGACGAAGACCATACAGTCAACAAAATGTTCTGCCAAAAGCATCCACTGGTTAGAACATGCAGATACAATCGTTGAAAGGGCCCAAATCATCAAAAAGAAAATAAACCTAATTATTAAAAATGAAGAAAACATGCATGAATTATGAGACAAGTAATGGCTATCCAAGAAGATGAGGATAAAGGCCTACAAAACACAGTTAAGAAAACACTAACTGAAAATGTCCTGTATTTACAGAAAGATACAGACATCCAGATCCAGGGAATCCAAAGGATGCCAAGTAGAGTCAACGTAAAGAAGATCTTTCCCAAGACGCATTACAGTCAAAATATCAAGGCTCAGAAATGAAGAGAAAATCCTAAAATGGTTAGGAATAAAGAACAAGTTGCCTATCACTGATTCTACATCAAACTAACCTCAGGCCTCTCAGCAGACTTCTACAGGCCGGAAGATGACATATTCAAAATTAGTAAACAAAACAGTTTCAACCAAGAACACTATGCCTAGCAAAATCTTGCTTTAATTTTAAAGGAGAAATGAAATTATTCCCAGGAAGACAAAAACCGAAAGATTTCACCATTACAAGATGTCCCTTCATAATTAAGACTCTCAGCATAATCGGTATAGAAGGGATTTTTTTTCTTAACACAATAAAGACAATATATGGCAAACCCACAAAAACAGCATACAGAATGGGGAAGAGTTGAAATCTATTCCTTTCAAAATTGGAACAAGACAAGGATTGAACAAGACTTTCCCCACTCCTTTTAACTGTAGTAAGGGACGTCCTGGCTGACACAATCAGACAAAAGAATGAAATAAAAAGTATCCAAATTAGAACAGAAGAAGTTAAATTATTCCTATTTGCAGATGGCATGATTATATACACAGAAAAACCTAAAGAATCCAGCCGTTGATAGGTTAAGGACTTTGGACTTCCACATGGTTGATTGTGGTTCGAGTTCCAGACCTGGCAGCTTGCGTTCTCACTTTCTCTCTCTCTCTCTCTCTCATTCTGTCCCTCTCTGGTCAAATATAAATAAATAAATAAAGTTAAATAAAATAATTATTTAATTGCTATAGGACTTTAAAAAAGTAAAGAAAAAGAAGAACCTAAAGAATTCAGAAAAAAAAAAAAAACCTCTTAGCTGTGATAAACAAATTCACCAGTTTTGCGGGATAGAAAATCAACATACAGAAGTCTGTAGCATTCGACCAACTGAGGCAAAAATGAAGAAATTAAGTCAACTTGTAGCAGCCACAAAAAAATAATAAAATCTAGGAATAAATCTAGCCAAAGCTATAAAAGATCTTTGCTATGAAAGTTACACGAAACTAAATAAAAAAATATGAAAAGAAACAAAAACAAACAGAAAGAAGCCCTTGTTCAAAGACTGGAAGGATCAACATAGTTTAAATGTCAACATTACCCAAAGTGACCTACAAATGCAATATATTTCTCTCTTCAGAGAAATAGAAAATAGAAAAACAGAAATAGAAAAAAGTACTTGCAAAATGTATCTGGAACTAGAGAAGACCCCATATCATGCCATAACACCAAAACAGCCTTTTTTTTTTTTTTTTTTTTTTTGCCACTGAGTCTAGGAAGTGAACCATGGTCGACCACATAGGGGTCCAGTGACATAGCCATTACGCTAACTGCTGGTCCCCAAAACAGCCGTTTTTAAAGAGAATGAAGTTGGAATCAGCTCACTACCTGACTTCAAAATATTAGGTCATCAAGGAAGTCAGGACATAATTTTCTATGCAAAAATGTGTCATGACATTGCCGACAACTCAATATATGACAATTGGTAGTAAACAAAATACCATGGTAGTGTCACAAAAACAGACATACCCACCCGCAGGAAAACGAAACTAGATTGCCGTCACTTTCCATTTACAAAATCTTAAAAAATAATAATTTTATTTAACCGCATGTTTTTATTTATTTATTGATTGATTTAAATTTCATCAGAAAGAGAGAGATAAAACAAGTCACCAGTTCCAGGACTCAAACCACAGTCGACCATGTGGAAGTCCAGTGCCTTTAACCACCATGCCACCTGCTGGCCCCTCCATTTACAAACAGTTATTTTAAGTGGATTAAATATTTAAATATAAAGCCCAGAACCATAAAACAACTAGGAAAGCACTGGAGAGACACTTCAAGGTAGGGGAGTGGGCAATGATTTCTTGAATAAGATCAATCAAGCTAGGGCAATAACACCAAAAACAGATACGTGGGATTATATGAAACCCGAAAGCTTATGCAAAGCAAAGGAAACAATAATAGAGTAAAAAGACAATCCACAGAATGGGAGGGAACACTTGCAAACTGTACTTCAGGCGAAGGATTGACAACCAGAGTATATTAGAAAAACAACTCATCCCCCAAAAACAACTAATAATCCAATAAAAAAGTAGCCAACTGACTTAAACAGTCAACTCTCACAGTAAGATGTAAGAATGACTAAAAATATCTGAAAAAGTACTGAACTTCTCTTATCATACGGGAAATACAAAACAAAACCACATTGAGATAGCACCTAACTCCAGTGAGAATGGCTATGTTAAAAAAAAATAAATAAATAGAATAGGGACCAGCAGGTGGCGTGGTGTTTAAGGCACTGGACATTCCCACATGGCCAACCATGGTTCGTGTACCGGAACTGGTGGCTTGCTTTCTCTCTCTCTCTCTCTCTCTCTCTGGGTCTCTGGTCAAAATTTAAATAAATAAATAAGTAAATAAATTTAAAAATAAATGAATCTTTAATAAAAACAAAGATAATGAGAGGTGGCAAGTTGTGCTACTGGTGGTGAGAAGATGAATGAGTACAGCTGTGGAAAATAGCGTGGAAGTTCCTGAAAAATCTAACAGAATTACTGAGTGACCCAGCAATGCCACAGCTGGGTGAATACCCAGAAGGCAGGAGATGGTTCAGTTGGAGAGACACCTGCCCATCCATGTCTGTTGCAGCATTATTCACAATAGTTAAAACCTGGGATCAGTTTAAGAGCCGACAGACTGATGCACAGGTGGGGGAAATACACGACAGGAAGACAGTACTCACCATAAAGAACAATACAATCCTGTTATTTGACACAAGGTGGATGAACCTAGGCGACAGAAACCTAAACGAAAAAAGCCAGACCATGAAAGACAAACACCTTACGTCCCTGCCCAGCAGACCCTGGACGTCTGCCCTCTGGGCACTCCGAGCTCCTCGATGGCAGAGGTCGAGACAGTGAGCGAGCGTGCTGGGGTGGTGACTAAGGTGCTGGATCCCACACGGCTGACTGCGCCTTTCGAGTCCCAGACCCAGTGGCTTGGAAACCACTGTGTGTGAGAATGGAGGAGAGGGGGTCGCGTGGTCATCGCTTGAGAGGGTAGTTTCCCCACTTTCCCTCTCTCTCCCTCCCTCTCTATCTCTTTCTTTCTCTGTGAGTGCACATGCCCTGTAGTAAATTTGAAAAAAAGAGAGATAGAGAAAGGGAGACATCTTTCCCATTTTACACGATGGTGAATGGGAAAGCTGAGCAGCCAGATGCTAAGCAGTACCCTGAAGCCAAGAAAGGTGATGCCAGTGGAAAGGTTAAAAATAGTGACCCCTTGGGGCCAGCAGGTGGCATGGTGGTTAAGGTGCTGGACTCCCATGTGGGCAACAGCAGTTTGAGTCCAGGCTTGGAGGCGGGCTCTCACTTTCCCTCTTTCTGGAGAGTCCAGTGGCAAATTTAAAGTAATAATAATAAACTAACTTAAATATTTTTTTAAACTCAGAAAATGTAACCCAAAGGCTAAAATGACCAAGATGAGCGAGCCCCACTGCAGCCCGAACCCAGGCCTTGTTGGAGGAAATGGCAGAAACTTTAGTCTGCTGTGTGCTCCAGGAAGGCCATGCAGAAGAGGAGATATTCAGCCACTAAATCCAGGACTGGAGAGAAAAAGGAGAAGAAGGGTCTTGCCACAATCAAGTTGTAGACAAGAATGGTGGTACCTGGATGGTGAAAGTTTTGTGTTATGCCTTCTTGCTGAAGATGTGTCTGGAAAGCTGTGCTGGAGAGCCATGGCAGAGACCCCGCAGACAGCTTGTGAGAAGGCTGTGAGCCAGCAGCACTCCTGGGACCATTCTCATCACCCTCACTGGACGCCATGGAGACAAGAGCGTGGTTTTCCTGAAGCAGCTGAGCAGTGACCGGACCTCTGGTCCTCCATACAGCTGCACTACGTAGAACATACCAGAAGTGTGTCATTACCACCTCCATGAAATTTGGTACTGGCAACGTAAAAATCCCAAATCACCTCACTGATGTTAACTTCAGGGTAAAGAACCTGCAGAAACCCAGACACCAGGAAGGTGAGATCTTCCCACAGAGAAGGAGAAAAATGGGATTTCAGAACAGTGCAAGGTTGATCAGAAAGCTGTGGATTCGCAAATTTTACCAAAATTCCAAACTGTTCCTTAGCTCCAGGGCTACCAGCGATCCATGTCTACTCCTACATTGGAGCTTATCCGCACAAATTGGTGTTCTAAATTTCTTCCCCAAAAACCTAATTAAATTACTGATAAATATGTGATCTAAAAAAAATAGAGACAATGTTGGAAGCTGCTCAGGAGAGATGGGTGGAGGGTCCATGAAAATAAAATTAATAGTACAAGAATGCATGTGAGTAGGAAGAGAGGTTACAGGATGGTATATTACAGTAGATGTGGTTAGGGCACTGGACTTCCACATGGCCGACTACAGTTCAAGTCCCAGACCTGGCTTTCTCACTTTCCTGCTTCCTCTCTCTGGTCAAATGAAAAAAATAATAATGTTAAATAATTATTTAAAAAAAAAAAGGTAACATTGTTAACAGACATGCACAACATAATGTAATGTTCAATGATGAGGAAGATGACGGTGTATACCATTAGTTTGGTTATTATACCCTGTGTGTATTCTGTATTCCACAAAGATTACACAGATTATATGTAATCCAGAGGTTACAATTTCAAAAGATAATACATATATATGTATATAAAATGTGTAATCTAAGTTTTAAAAATTATTTTTTAGGGTGGATGTGAAGTACAAAGGGAAGCAACATTTAACAGACAGAAAGCGTAAAGTTCTCTTGAAAAAACATATGTTGTATACATCATCATAAGGACTTTATGCATAATGCAAAATTTATCTAAAAATTAAAAAAGAATATTAAAGATTATTTTTATTCAGAGGGTATAAAGTTTTCTATTCATGATATTGTAGAAAATGTGGTTGAATGGGACCAGCAGTTAGCGTAATGGCTATGTTGCTGAACTCCCATGTAGTTGGCCACGGTTCACATCCTGGACCCGGTGGCTTAAACTCACACCAGGCGCGTGTGCATGTGTGCCCAAGATCCCAAGAGGAGAATGGAGGAGAAGGGATTGTGGTGTGGCCATCCCCCCTGGGGGGTGATTTCTCACTTTCTATCTCTCTGTCTCTCTCTGTCTGGTGAGCGCACGCGCCCTATAGCGAAAAAACCTCTCTGAAAAAAAAAGAAAATGTGGTTGAAAAGAATGTTTTTAATTTTAGAAAATCTATAATGTCAGATATTTACAGATTAAAAAGTTACATATTTAGAAATTGTACGAGGTCTGATGTAAGATCGTCTAATGAATATTTTAGATAGATATTTTAATTAACTTACGGCTAATTCGTGGATTATTTGGAATACATTTTTATACTTGCAAAAGACATTCACGTATTAAAATTAATTAACCTGAGACTTGATTTAAGTTCTAATTTAAATGATAGATATTTATTAACTATTGGCCTTTTCCATTTTTCTTTCTTTTAACTTTTTTCTCACTCTCCTTGTGGTAACCGTCATGTGTTACCAACATGATAAAACTGAAAAAGTCATGCGAAAGAATTATAAGTCTTTAGGCAAACTCAATATTTATTTCTGCCATAGAGTGATATTTTAATTCAAACAATAATTACCGTTTGACATAAAAATAAAATGAGGTTCTTAATGAACAAATATGTTTTTAGGCCATTGAAAAAGTCATCTTTTTCTAGACAAAAATGCATCATGACTTTTCCAATGACCCAATATTATGTGTTTTTTGGGCTTTGGCAACAACAGAAACAAAAAAATGACAAGGTGAGCGTTTGATAACAACAGAATCTTTGGTGATAAAACTGCCTGTATAGAGAGAGATAGGTCGATATAGATACATATTGCATTCACTGTAAAATAATATTCCTAATATTGCTCAGGAAAAAGTTTCATTTTAGGTTTTAACTATGTATGACTAAAGTCTTTCAGCATCCCAAAAACAGAAAATTAAAGAGCTGTTAAAATTTAGTGCAAGGGTGGGCCAGTGGGTGATGTGGTGATTAAGGTGCTCGATTCTCACATGGCCAATGACAGTTCAAGTCCCGGACCTGACGGCTTGAAAAATCACACTGGGTGCATGTGGATGTGTACCCCAGGCCCTGAGAGAGTGGAACAGAAGGGAGTGTGAGGTGGTCATCTACTTTGGGGAGACCGATTTCTCACTTTCCCCCTCTCTCTCTCTGGTGAACACATCACCCTATGCCAAATTAAAGAAAAACCAAAGAGGTGCAAGTGATTGAATATGTGCTTTACCTTTACAGTGAGGAGGCACGATTAGGCCCCACGGAGACGCGAACTACATTTTCAAATATTTATATAACCCTCACTATGAAAGGGGACATTCAAGTAAAATACAGCCGAACAATGTCCAAAATTGTGCAAATGACTGCTGTATTAGTAAAAGAAAGGGCAATCGTGTAATTTAAATACTACGCCAAAATTTTTCATTGAATGTTTTCATAGCCCAAGAAAGGATTAGTATGGCCCAGTTCCACATTGAAATGATTTGTACAGCATGGAAGCAAAGATGTAGGCTATGCAGATGAAAGCTGAATGTTATCTTTACTTCAGCAGCAGCACCAAGCTTGTGTGTGTGTGTGTGTGTGTGTGTGTGTGTGTGTGTTTGCTATTGGGCACATGCAGTCACTGGAGAGAGACAGAGAGATAGAAATTGAGAAATCACCCTCTGAAGAGAGGGCCACACCACAATCCCCTCTCCTCTATTCTCTGCCTGAAATTTTGAGCATATATGCAACATGCCCAGCATGAGTTTCAAGTTGCAGGTACAGGACTTGAACTATATAGTTGGCCATGTGGAAATCTAGTGCCTTAACCTCCATACCATCCACTGGCCCCAACATGCTCTACTCTTTTCTTTTCATTAAAAGTTATTTACTTAGTTTTATTTATTTATTCATTCATTGTAATTTGAGCAGAGAGAGGGAAAGTGAGAAAGCAAGCCACCAGGTACAGGACTCAAACTGGGGTCAACCATGTGGGAGTGTCCAGCACTGTAACTACGACGCTGCCTGCTTGCCTCTGTGCTACTCTTGATGTGATTTGCATATTCTTTCTGAAAAGAAAATAGTGATTAGAACATCTATTTTGAGGTCATCTTATCAAAGAAATTCCTCCTGTTCTCCGTCAGCAAATAGTGAATAACTCAGCTGGAACCCAAGAATAGCCAAGGCTCTTTTTGTAGATAGTTAAGTGTGAAAAGAGAAAGAAAAATGCACTAAGTTAATACGGACAAACAGAATCTGCCTCAAATATTAATTAAATTAAAATCCTGCCCAGTTGACAGGGTGGGCTATATTTTTTGAAGGTTCATTTGTTTATTTCATGCATGAGTGAAACAAACAGAGGGAGTCAGGGAGGCACCTTGAGCCGTGCATGCCCACGGAACTCGGTCTTCTGTCTGAGCTGGCCCAGTCCAAAGGCACATCAGTGCACCAGGGAGGTCGTGGGACGTGAGCCCCAGGCCTGGCCTATATGGGTCCCATGGCCCTACTACTGCAGCACCACTTGGCACCAGGCAGGGTGGATTTAGTTCTTGCTTACTGATTCTTGCGTGGCTCTCCATGTACGCTAAGAAAAGTTTACATGGGACCAGCAGTTAGCGTAATGGCTATGTCGATGGACTCCCATGTAGTAGACCGCGGTTCAAGTCCTAGACCCGGTGGCTTAAACTGATACCAGGCATGTGTGTGTGTGCCCAAGATCCCGAGAGGAGAATGGAGGAGAAGGGATTGCGGCGTGGCCATCCCCCCTCCCCCGGGGGGGGAGGTGATTTCTCGCCTTCCTTCTCTGTCTCTGTCTTTCTGGCGAGTACACACACCCAATAACAAAAATCTCTCCAAAAAAAAGAAAAGGAAAGTTTGCATGCATACACTGTGACACTGTGACGTTTGTAGCTGGTCATTAGTCAGAATAAACCATTTAAACATACTTAGCCCTCAACAGAGCCTCATGTAACGTAGGAGACAAATAAACACATACTGATCGAAGACATTCCTTTTTAAACATTCATTTCATTTCATTTATTTATTAGTTTAATTTGCTATAGGGCTCTTGTGCTCACCAGAGACAGAGACAAGGAATGTGAGAAAGCAATCCATCAGGTCTGGGACTCGAACCATGGTCGGCCATGTTGGAGTTCAGTGCCTTAGCCACTATGCCACCTGCTGGCCCTGAAGATGTTTCTCAGCAACTGGACTGCAGGTGGCAGAGTGTGGTGCAGAGGTCGAGTGTGATGCTCCATGTGACAGAGGCACGTGGAAAGACCACCCACCACTCTGAGTCTGGAAACTGCCCTGGATACGCCAGCCAGATGCTGCCCCTGCTCAAGCGCTCTCTCTTGCCTTTGCTCTCTCTGTTTCTCTCAGTCATGGAAGAAGTAAATAAATGAGCTTTGCAGGAGTGACGCTGCGTAACACGATTTTTGAACAAATTCACAGGTATTTCAAATATCAAAATTAATAAGATTAATACGAGATTTTAGTATTATAGTTCTTGACATTTTTTTCGAGGTTTATAATTCTTCAGGTAAAATTTTATAAATTACTTCTTTATAGTTAAATTGAGAGTCAGGGAAAAAAATTAAGTTTAAAGGTATTTATTATAACCCTTTTGATAATGGGGCGGGTTGCAAATATGCATTAAAGCCAAACTATGGAAGATACTTTTATCAGAATCCCTCTTACATTCAAGCTATAAGATACATCTTAAGGGGGACCAGCAGTTAGCGTGATGGCTATGTCACTGGACTCCCATGTAGTCAATCGCAGTTCGAGTCCCAGACCCGGTGGCTTAAACTCACGCCAGGCGTGTGTGCGTGCATGCCCAAGATCCCGAGAGGAGAATGGAGGAGAAGGGATTGCGGCATGGCCATCCCCCCTGGGGGGTGATTTCTCGCTTTCTGTCTCTCTGTCTCTCTTTTTCTGGTGAGTACACACGCCCTACAGCAAAACAAACAAACAAAACAAAACAAACAAACAAAAAACAAAAAAACACAAAACCTCTCCAAAAAAAAAAAAAAAAGGATATATCTTAAGGACACTTACATATTTTTTCAATACAGGTTTAATTGATTAAACTTCTGAACATACTAAATTCTTTAAAAAAAAAGCAAATCAATTTCTGCATCTGATACCATCTTTGCTTCTCAAGCACAGAGTAGAAATCTCCTACCAGTCAGCCCTGCTTCCTGAACTTTTCTCATAAATCCTGGACATTTCCTCACGGCTTCAAGTCAGTGGCTGACCTGGCCTATCCTTCAGAGTTACTGAACTCAGAGAGATTACGACTCAAAGCAGTCTTGCTCTATGCCGACATCAAAAAGGAAGTCACTGAAGAAAATTGGAATTTAGTTACTTGATCTTCATGAGATTGAGGTCTAATCCCTTCCTTTGCCAGAGTCAATGGTCAGTTGTCTAAATTTCAACTTATTTTTAGAGCGATTCAGAGCAGAGATGTGAAAATATCTTTCAAAAAAGCCACAGTACACCTGAAACTTCAGAGGCAAAAGGATGATATTGCCTTTTTTTCTCGTAGCCTAAACTCTGCATTATAAACACAAAGAGAATACCAGTAAACTACAACAGCTTCAGGAATTGGAAACATTTTTTTTCTAATAAATAAAATAAAACCCAAAACATATATATTAAAATTATTTTTCAATGCGATATATGAACATTTAGTTAAGTTTTTATTATAACAATACTTAAACATAAAACCTTGAATATCATATTGAAGTAGCACCAGAAATAACATGATGGGGGATCACGGGGATTGAGGTGCTGGACTCCCACATGGCTGACCACAGTCTGAGTCCTGGACCTCGAGCCTTAAAGCTCACTCTGGGTATGTATGGGTGTGTGCATCTGAGTGTGTGTGAGTGTGTGTGTGCTCAAAATCCCAGGAGGAGAGTGGAGGAGAGGGCTTGTGGTGTTACCATCCCCCTAGGGGATGATTTCTCACTTTCCCTCTCTCGTTTTTTGTCTCTGGCCAGCAGAAATAAGATGATAAATTACTGCCCTAAGGAGCAGAATTTTCTTCGGAGACTTGATAGTTAGGGACAGTAATAAAAACGTATGAATTAGTAATTCGGATTCTTTCGATGCCAGGCTCTGTACAGCATCATTTGATATAACCCTCAGAAACATGCTATATGGCAGGTATTTTCCATACGGTAAGAAATATTATATCTCAATTACAAATAAACGAAAGAATGCTGAGGGCTTGTATAAAAATTGCTCAAGTTCTCAGGAGCCCTTGACGGAGGTAAGGCTGTGACCAGGTCTGCCACACAGCTCTGAGCTCTTGTCTAGGAGACTCCATTAAAATTCTTCACAGCTGGCATCAGTAGGTAACATCATGGCTTTGTCGCTGAACTCGCATGTAGCCGACCACGGTTCGAGTCCCAGACCCGGTAGCTTAAACTCACACTGGGCACGTGCGCGTGCGTGCCCAAGATCCTGACAGGAGAATGGAGGAGAAGGGATTGCGGCATGGCCGTCCCTCCAGGGGTGATTTCTCACTTTCTGTCTCTCTGTCACTCTGTCTTTCTGGCAAGCGCATGCGCCCTATAGGAAAAATAAATAAATAAATACATATATACATACATACATACATTCTTCACAGCTGGGCGCCGGCAGATGAAGAGCAGTTAGGTCACTGAACTCCCACATGGCTGACCACTGTTTGAGTCCCAGACCAAGTGGTTTGTAACCCATGCCAGGAATGTGTGCAAGATTCCCGAAGATCCCAGGAGGATTGTGGTGTGGCCATCTCTCCAGGGAGTCGCTTCTCACTCTCCTTCTCACTGTCTCTGTCTCTTTCTCACTCTGGCAAGTGCACATGCCCTAAGGCAGAGACCTCTTAAAACAAAAAATGCTTCACAGGTGAACAGCTAATATTTTCTTATTTGTTTCAACTATATTAACTTCAAGTATTGATCTATGTAACATTTTCCTAGAAATCATTAATTTCCTTGTGAATCAAGGGATTTTGGAGAAACCTGATAAATATTTTTGAAGTAAAAAAACAAAAACAAAAACAAAAACAAAAAAACTTAATTTAAAAAGATGTCTTTCAGGGCCAGCAGGTAATGTGGTGGTTAACGCGCTTGACTCCCATATGGTCGACCATGGTTCAAGTCCCAGACCTGGCAGCTTGAGGATCATGCTGGGTGTGTGTGTGTGTGTATCCAGAATCCCAGGAGGAGGACAGAGAAGGGTTTGCAGCATGGTCATCCCTCCTGGGGTGTGATTTCTCACGTCCCCCCTTACTGTCTCTCTCTCTGGGGAGCACTCATGCATCATGGCAAAAACCTACAACAAAATAAAAAAAAAAAATTCAAATTGCTAGTGAAAAGACATCTTTAGTTTTTTTATAGGGAACTAGAATGAAGAAGATGAAGTGAAACTATTGAGGAGAAGCTAATAAATTTGGAAGAGAACCTTGATAAATATTTTTGAAGTGAAAAAAGGTAAAAGAAACCTTTTACTAAAAGGTTTCTTTCTTTCTTCCATGAGCAAGAAACAGAAGGGGGTGGGGGACACCCCCTAAAGGCTCTTTGTGCTGCGATCCACCACCAGCCTCCGCAGGCCCTGGGTAAGGGACACCGGCTCAGGCTCTCAGGGAGGTGTGCAGACGTGGACTGGAACCTGACCTGTGCGTAAAGCCTCACCCAGCTCCGCGTTATCGCTCCCCTCTGTCCAGTCCATCAAGTGAAAAGAAAAATTAAAACAGAACAGAGAAAATATTCAGAAACTAAAAATGTTATAGATTTCTAAAAAGGAGAAGAACTGAATGTACAGTTCCAGAATATATCTCAGTACAGAAAAATTATATATAGTGTGTGTAAAGGCATGGATGTGGAACCACATTTTCATGGAACTTCGTCAAGCATCTGAGAACCTCTTGCTCCTAATTTGGAAAATACAGAATCTAAGGCTCTGTCCTGGAGAGATGAAAGCATTTGACGAGGAGGTGATGAAATAAGGCAAGGAAATGAAAAAGCCGTGGTCATTATACCAGCAAAGATGACTGAAACATTTAAAGACAAACAGAATCTAGATTAAATAGCTCTGAAAATAATCTCTCAGAATTGATGGTATTTATTGTAAATATTGACAATGCAAGAATAGCAATTATGAAAACAGTAGGAAAGTTGGTGAATTACTTTTATAATAGCTAAAACATAAAAACTACCTGTAAGACATAAGCCTAATTTTGTTTTCCATTTAGAAAATAAAAGTAAATTTAAAAGAATTATTTGTTTTTAAAAGAATTATTTGTTTTTATTTATTATTATTATTATTATTATTACTTAACTTGCTATAGTCATCAGAGAGAAACAGTGGGAGAGAGAGAGGGGGAAAGTGAGAAAGCAAGCCACCAGGTCCAGGACTTGAACCATGGTTGGCCACATGGGAGCCCACCACCCCAACCACCACGCCTCCTGCTGCTCTCAAGGCACACTCATTCTGAACAAGGAACACAAGTTTTAATTGTCAGGTTGAAAAAAATCACCTAGAAGGTAAAATGCCACTGAAATACTAAATCGAATTTGATAGGAGTTTTCAATAACTCTGAAAAAATTCTAGATGTAGTTAAAACAAAACTGATGGATTCCAACAGTTTAAGGTTTATAATAACTACACTTCATACCCTCAGGGAGAGTCTTTAGACAACAGTTGTGTTGTTGAGGAAATAGTCATTTGAAATTGTGCAATATTGTGTTTACTAGTTGTGATTTCCAAGAAGTCTACTCAAATAAGTAATCCTTTTCGATATAAAAGAAGTAAGAGGACATTGTTAGATATTCTATAAAACAGACCCATTACAATGGAATGTGTAATAATAAAACGTGAGGTTTCTCTCTTCCCAAAGTATTGAATCGATTATCCAAATATTTAATGCAAGAAAGCACCAGAAGGCAATGAAGAGTGAAAGTGGCAAAACTGGTCACAGGGAGCATCATTTATATTGATTATCTTCAGGCAGCATCGGCCTGGGCTTGTTTGCAAACGTGGTGTTGGGGACGTGCGAGCTCATTACACGCCGCACAGCCGGTTCTCCCGCCGTGGCAGGCTCGCTGGAGCAGAAAATCCACGCAGCCCCTCCGCTCTGGACAGCCCTGAGCTGTTTTCTCCAGGAGCCCTGGACCGAGAGTCAGCTGAGTGACTGGACATGGGAAAGAGAAGGCATGCACGGATCTGACCACCCTCATTGTGAACAGGTGCTGCCGTCCCACGAGCCCTGTGACCATTTATCCCAGCACTGAGCCGTGCCCACTGGACAACTGCTAAAACACGTCCTGCATCCGGAGCCTTGGCCTCATTAGCAGTAATGGGAGGGAGGGTTGCTGGCCTGTCTTAGCCCAAAACAGACCTCAAGAAACAGACGGAGGAGGAAGTCTCGCCTTTTTAAGGCTACAATTGGAGAATTCAGTTTGTCTAGGAAGCGACCGTGAAAGCAATGAGATGCCCTGTATTTAATTTCACACCCAAACACGCGTCTTTACGGGTAGTGCTAGATGGAAGTTCAGAACAAACAGTGCGGTTCTCTCCTTTTATTGCCGGGTGTTAAAGGGAGAGGAGGACAGGCTTCCTCTCTTCTGTCTTCCAACCCTATTTATGTTTTTGCTTTTGAATTCAATGCCATAGACTTGCAGCCTTAAGATACTATTAAACTGGGGTGAGCTTTGTTTCTGACCTGAGGCAGTTCCATGGAAGTGTTTTTATTTTGAGTTGAGCAGACACAGATGGGGGTTAATGGCTTGTGAGTTCTCGTTTCATGAGACCGAAAGCTTCTTTTAATAAGGTGCCTATTAAACATTTGGCAGTTGCTGCATTTTTATGATAATTTAATCTGGCTGAATGTTAATTTTACTTTAGAAGTTTAAAACACTGCTTCTCAGAAAAATGCATTCGAATCACCCAGGGTGCTTCTTAATCACCTACACATGGAGAGTTTAAACTCAGGGACTGATTTAGTATGGCCTGAGACTCAGAATCTAGAAGTTACCTCCGTGGAGGTGAAAGCATGGTTTAAGCTTGGAGTCGCTAATCCTTCTCTATGAACTGAAAGGAACGTGACTAATGCATTTACCCCTCGATTCGATTCTGTCACCGCTGTCTTTTCCCTGTCTCCTCCCTAACTGCCTTTTTGATAATGTTTGCTAACAGGAGACAAATATTACTAAAATTAGCTGTTTTTTCCTAAGAAGCAACCCATGTTTACAAAAATCACCAAATCAATAAACTTGTGCATAATAGTTTTGAAAGAAGAAATTCATATTGATAGGTGTTGCTCCAATCCACAAAGCAAAGTTGAGCTTCCGGCACTGGTTTTTAAATATATATATATGAGAAGTAAATTCAGGTTTCTGCTAATCCAGATGTCTATGTTCATTCCTATTTTATCACACATTCAGTATGACTTTCTCTTATTCTAATAACTATTAGCTCATTATAAAAGTCATGATGCATTTTTGTGTAGAAAAATACGTCATGCCTTTTCTGATGACCCAATAGCAATTTCTGATAACTAGAAAGTTTTTAAGTGAGTGCATAGCCAAAGCCCTGTCACCTTCTAGCTCTGTGATATTCTGTACGTCTATTGATTAATTTTTTCATCCATTCGCTCACTACATACTTATCTAGAAAGGGATGCTGGTCACATTCAAGGCATTGGGGTAGGTAGGAGATGGATAGAAAAATGAATAAGGTTTGTTTCTAAACAGCATGCAGTAGGACTGTGAAGTGTTAAACATGTAATATCCCACGTATAAAATATATCACATAAATTATGCAAAATATGGTGAGAAATAACATAAAGAAAGCTTTGTCTCTGGCATAACCTCTGTCATTCAATTGTAATCCCTGGAATCATAAGATCTTGTCTATTCTGCCTGTGCAGCGTAATGTCTTTCCAAACATTATTTGAATTAAAGCATATTAATTATACACAATGATGACATACAGTGAGATTTTCCAGTACAAGAATACCCTGTATACTCAAATCACGGTAATTCGTGTGGCTCTCATCTCAAACGTTTATCAATACTTGGCACTGAGACTATTCAAAATTCTCTTTTAGCTGTTTTGAAATATATAATAAATTACTGTTAGCTGTGGTTACCTCCATTGAGCTAGGGAATACTATAAGTAACTCCTCTCAGCTAACAGTAATTTTCCATCTGTAAACCAGTATCTCTCTATTTTCCCGTTCCCCTGCCATTCCCGAAGCTAACTTTTCTAATGACCAATCGCATTTTCTGTAAGGTGGAGTTGATAAGAAACCTGTTCATAACATTGCTGTTGGTTTAACGTAGGGATCGTATATAAGACATTGGACACAGTTATGGGCATGTGGAAAACTTGATAAATGTTGAGGTAGAAGCTGCTTAGGAAGCCGCCGGGGGAGCCATACAAGAGAAACCCATGAGCAGGTCACGCAAAGCCAGCCAGCCTGATTTAGTTGCTTGGAAAATCTAGTTTCTTTCTCCTTTATTGTCTGCGCCTGTGGGGGGCAAAGGGCCACACTAAGGACCAAAGGGCACCCATTCCATGAACCCAAATGATACAAGAATTCTTGTGACAATTAACACTACTTCCTTGTAAACACCTTGTAAAACCCATGGGAGGTAGGAGACAGGAATCCTAAAACTATAGTTGGGATATAGGCTCAAACCAAAATGCCAAAATTAAGACAGAGACACCACAGCTCGGCAGAGGCACTCGAAAAGACTTGCCCTGAGGACTTAATGGTTGTCCTGGAGCAAAGGCTCTTTTCCTGGTCCTACCACAGTCCAGCCAGAAGGTAACGGTCTTTCATGGCACAGATTTGGATCAAAGAGGCTCCTGACCCTCATACCCACTCCCAAATTACAGAAGTAGCTGGACCCCCCTAGCATGTGAGCCTCACCATGAGGGGAAGACGTGCACAAGCCCCTCCTCAGGAGAACCCTGAACAAAGCCCCTCACAACCAAGATGAAAACCCTTCACCTCAGGTCCTCTTCGGCAATCCATTTGCCAGGACCCCTCCTGCCTGGAAGCTGTTCTCTCCTTCAATAAGGCAGGTGGTATAGACTAGATGCTAAGATGCTAGACTCCCATGCAGCTGACCAAGAATGAATTGGAAGAAGTGGCTTGAAAATCATGCCAGGCACATGTGTGTGCATGTGGAAAACCATGGGAGGAGAATGGAGAAGGGATTATGGTGTGGCTATCCCTTGACGGGTGATTTCTTGCTTTTCTTCTCACTGTCTCTCTCTGGTGAGAACTTGTGCTCTATGACAAAAACCTTAATGAAAATGGGACTTACAAAATACACCTGCTTGTGGCTGGAGGTGGTATGGTAGTTAAGGTGCTGGATTCTAACATGGCTGACCATGGTTGGAGTCCTAGACCTGGCAGCTCATTTTTTCTCTGTCTCTGTGTGGTGATCCCTAGAGCAAATTTTAAAAAAATAATAATAAATAAAATAAAATAAAAAATAAGATCCACTTTACTATCCCCTCTCTGTGTCCACATCTCTAATTCTTCATGAGCTTGAGACAAAGAATTGACCTTGCTGCTATTCCCACATTGTTTATTGGGCCCACACGCCCAAATTCGATGTCAATATCACCTAGAATAAATATTAGCATCATCTGTCTAGTAGTTTAAAATATAAATTCTGTGATTAAAAGGAATGAATTTTTAAAAATAATTTTGCCAAAAGGCACATACACTCACCAGATAGAGAAGAGAGACAGGAAGAGACAGGGAGAAAGCACCCCTCAAAGTGGCATGTGCAATCCCTTCTCCTCCATTTCTCAATCTCCTCAGGATTTTGTGCATCCAGTTACACGTACCTGGAATGTTCTCAGGCCACTGAGGATATAATTTGAACCACATGGTTGGGCATGTGGACTTAGCTCACTTAACCACAAGGCATGGGACCAGTCCAGAAATAAATTAACTGAGCACGTTTTGTTTCTTAAATATAGAGCTGACATTTACCTCTATTGTACTAAATAATCCATCTACCACAGAAAGGTATGTGTCCTGTTTCAGGTCTAGGACGAGTAAGACAATGGCAACATAAATACATAGGTAAATATAAATGACATTGTGAAATGACGGTTAAATAAATTCAAGACAAAAGCTACTTTGTAATATAGAGTTGTCTGTATAAAACATTTGAAAATGACTGTAAAAAAGAAAATCTATCTAATACTTAAGATGGGATGTGACAGAGACATGGCGAAAATGTAGGAGAACACACTGTCAGGGAGTAATGAACTGTGGTGGAATTGTCCGTTCCTGTTGCAATGGTATCTGCAAGATTTTATAGTGTGGAGGCTGTCCGAACCTGCAGCCAAAAAGCACAGCTTGCCTTAGGATGATATTTGTGGCTATTTGAAAAGAAAACCAAAACTGAATTGGAAATGACTGAAAACAAGAAGATTCAACTTATTCATTTTGAAAAAGATTCAAAACAAAGAGAATGACACCAAAGAACCCATTAACTAGAAGGGATATTTCCTATTAGCCAACACAAGTTAAGCGAGAACATAAGCAAGTTAAGAGGATATTTCATGTTGAAACTTGCTTTTTCGATTTTCTCCCTTGATCTGGCCGATACACGTAATCAGATACATGCATGACATTTTCTACTTTATCCTTTCAAAAAAATATATCATAAGGAACACAGCTTTGTCCAAAGTGCGGTCATCAATTGAAGTTCCTGTTTTTGAATATTTCAGCCAGAAGGAGACAGTGTACACATTATGATAGGCACATTGGATACATTCCACCTCCAGGCCCCTAGTTCCTTCACAAAGGTTGGTTCAAAGCATTCTTGAGTGTTGCTTGTGCTGCGACAAAGCATTGTTGGGTATTAAAAAATGATAGCAATTTTTAGATGTAATGTACATAGCTGATTTACCTGTAGGGACTAGCATAGTGCCCTGTTAAGCCTGATGAGAAACAGATGTTCACTTCTCGCCTCTAGTCCAAAGACTCTACAGAACTTTAAGCAAGAGCTGTGACTGAATTAGAAGCTTTTAGAGGCTAGTGCCCCAAAGAATCTCATCTCCTGGGGTACATGGGAATCCTCCATCCTATCTGCTCAATTTTTCTGCAAATTTGTGTTCTAAACAAATCAAGTCTGTTGATGATGATTAAAATAAAATCTCTTAGGGAATCGTGAAACTACAGGGATTCTAAGCCTGCTTGTCTGGAAAGGAGTCTGATAATACAATTTCCAGTTAGCATTCCCAGGTGCTAATGGTAAGGATCCGTATTTAGGAGAACATCCCAGAAATAAGATGGGTATGGGGGTGACATCCAGGCAGCTCACACTCTAACCGGCCCCATTCTCCTGTCACTTACCAGGCAATCAGTCCTCTTCATGGTCTCTGTCCCGGTGCTCCCATCTCCTCCTGAGTCCTGGCCACTCCGTCTCCGGTCGGCCATCTTCTCCACAGCATCAGCCGTCTCCCATCACTTGGGCTCCAGGAATCCTATAAATATCACGACCTTCAACTCTCCAATTGGGAATCCTACCTATATTTGCATAAGCATAATTTTGAAAATAAGATATAAACTCACTATTAAGAGTTATTCTGTACAGTATTTATTTAAAAAAAAACTAAGCTTGAGGACCATGGAAAGAGGTGGGAGATAACAGAAAGGTATTAGTAAAAAAGGAGGGAGAGAAGAATCACTAAAACGTACCAAGTTCTTTTTGTCCAGGGATTGTGTTAAGTCTGGTTTTTAATTTTTTAATTTTTAATTTTGATTCTTTTTAGTTTGCTATAGAGCATGTATGCTTATCAGAGAGAAAGAGCCAAAAAGAGAGAGAGAAAAAGCATCCCCCAGGATCCATGCCACAATTCCTTCTCCTCTATTCTCCTCTTAGGATTTAGGGAACACATCCACACACACCCTGTGTGATTTTTAAGCACCGGGCCTGGGACTCAAACTGAGCAATTGGCCATGTGGGATTCAGCTGTCTTAACCTCCATACCAAGGGCTGGCCCATGATTGTGTTAAGATTTTTACATAATTTTAAACCAGGAACATATCCCATCAGATTATCCCTGATTATATTTATATATAAGCATGTACATATTGTATTGTATATAGAAATCATGATTTTATATCCAAATAATGGGCGGTTGGAGAAGTCATGACACAGTTTTGCATAGAAAAACATAGGAAAAATATGTCATGACTTTCCTGACAACCTGAAATGTTTATAAAGGATCTTCAAAAAGTTTTTGGAAGTTGCATACTGTGCACAAACTAGGCATGGATATCAAATATTTTGCACCACAATAAAACTCATAGTTTAATTTTATTTGTATTTATTTATTTATTTATTTATTTATTTATTTATTTTTCGCTACACGGTATATGTGTTCACCAGAGAGACAGAGAAAGACAGAGAGAGACAGAAAGCGAGAAATCACCCCCCAGGGGGGATGGCAACACCGCAATCCCTTCTCTTCCATTCTCCTCTCAGGATCTTGGGCATGCACGCACTCGTGCCTGGTGTGAATTTAAGCCACCGGGTCCGGGACTCGAACAGCAGGCAACTACATGGGAATTTAACAACATAGCCATTATGCTAACTGCTGGTCCCTTTAATTTTATTTTTCATAAAATTTTTGAAGTCCTTTCATGTTTATTATTTTATATTATGTTGTATAATGCTCTATTTTATTTTATATATACTAAGAATAAAATAAGTATTTCAGGCTTAGACTGAGTAATATTTTTAGGCTAGCAAGTTAAAATGTGGAGAACAGAAACTTGAAGGCAGCTTAGTCAGATACCAGAGTGATTTAATAAAAAGTAAAAACCTGAAAAGGATACATAAAGAAAATATTCCATAATTCCAGGGGGAAAGATCTCAGTCCTCCAGTAGTTTAACTATCAAAGAGAATAAAGCTGGAAAAAAAAAAAAAAGTATTACAGAAAAAGAGATTTGGCTTTAATATTAAAATAACTTATTTTAGTTTCCTGTGTGAATATGGTGATGAAGTAGAATAATAACATTGTTTCGATATTTTACCTGTATATAACTTACATAATCAGGTGCAACTCCACCCAAGTCTTTATCATGCAGCAAGTGTCAGTCAAGTCGCACCATGGAACAAGAAGACAGCAGTTGGGGCCAGCAGGTGGCGTAGTGGTTAAAGCACTGGACTCCACGGTTCGAGTCCCAGACCTGGCGGCTTGAAACACGCTGGGCATGTGTGCATGTGTGCCTCAAATTCTGAGAGGCAAATGGAGGAGAAGGGATTGTAGTGTGGCCATCCCCTTGGGAGATGATTTCTCACTTCCTGTCTCTGACTTTCTCTGTTTCTCCAGTGGGAACACGTGCCCTAGAGCAAAAATCTCTCAAAAAGAAAAAGGAAAGTAGCAGTAAAACCCGAAGCGTATCTAACTATTGCTAAGATCCTGCCATGATGCCAGAAAAAGCAGAGAGATTCCAAAATTAGACCAGAATTGCTTTTCTAATGCAGTTCAGGGCATAAACACACTCATTTTCGTAAGCTTGTCAGTTTCCAGAATGTTGGGAGGCCAGCCTTAGCAAAGTTCCTAGATCTTTGTCTTCTTTTTTCAAGGTCAGCTGGTTTAAATTCAGTCAAACTGAAAGCAGAAGATACGTGCATGCAGTATTTGATATTTGCTAATTGAATCTTTTGTTTTCTTACTTGAAGTGTCATTTTATGCAAATGAATTATTAAACATGAATCCACCTAAATGTTACAAAACTTTTTGGAATTTTTCCTGGCTTTTCTGGTAACTGAGGTTATAGAATTCTTCCTCTCCTATACCCTTTGTATTATACTACTTAACTGTATAATGTCGTAATTGTTATTGGAAACTGAAAACCAGTTACAATCAGAGATGATACATTGAACCCTAATTATCTTCTATTGAAATGAAGATTTGCTGTTTAGGTACGATAATGATGCTTTGTGTGTGATGATAAACATAATCACAATGTAAATGAAATTAAAACCAAGACAGTTTGAGTAATTTAAGTGATATTATATTGAAATATCAATACTTGGACAATAACCAAAACTATGCATTATTTTTCTTATGCAGATCACAACATATTAGGTCAAAGTCAAACTACCACTGGTGTCAACAAATAGCACCCTAGAAATGACAATAGAATAGTAAAAAAAAATTAGATGCAGTTAAAATTTCTCACTATATGGGACCAGCAGGTGGCATGGTGGTTAAGGTGCTGGACACTCCCACATGGCTGAAAACGGTTCGAATCCCAGACCTGGCAGCTTGCTTTCTCTTTCTCTCTCTCTCTGTCTCTCTCTGGTCAAATTAGAATAAATGAATGAATAAATAAAATTAAATAAATAATTATAAAAAATAATTCTCACCATAGGCTGAGCTTGAATGAGAATTCATAGTAATTTCTTAAGACTTTAGTTCCAGCTCTAGTGTCAGAACTTCACGTTTTAATGCTGTCTAATGCATATTCAATATTTTCTTCAGAAATAACCCATTGTTTTCCATTTCTGCTTAATTCAAGCAACTCAAGACTCTACTACTTGATGAAACCCAAGTTGAAAAACTATTAATGTTCATTCATAAATGGGAAATAGCCCTGACTTTATTTAGCAAACCAAGACTTTTCTAGACACTGAAGTGGACCTGTAAATAATAACAGAGGACGGGACCAGCAGTTAGCGTAATGGCTATGTCGCTGGACTCCCACGTAGTCAACCGCGGTTCGCGTCCTGGACCCGGTGGCTTAAAACTCACACCGGGTGCATGTGTGTGTGTGCCCAAGATCCTGAGAGGAGAATGGAGGAGAAGAGATTGAGATGTGGCCATTCCCCCTGGGGGGTAATTTCTCACTTTCTATCTCTCTGTCTCTCTCTGTCTGGCGAGCACATGCACCCTATAGCAAAAACTTCTCCAAAAAAAGAAAAAAAGAAAAGAAAAAAAAAAAAAAACAGAGGACATGGTTTCCTGGAAGTATTCTCAGGCACATGGAAGCCTTGTCCACACCTTTCTCGCTTTTGTATCTATGTGCCAGTCTTCTGCTGGGATGTCTCCCTGTAGCATTCTCTTTTCAGATGCCTAAAGCTATAGAGTACTACCTTGAAGACAGCTCTCTGAGGGAGGCCTCTATGAAGAGAAGAATTTTGTTCTCTATTTTCAGTCCTGTTTTTCTCTTACCTTTATTGATAGCCCATCGTAAGGACTCCGACCACACTTTTACGTTCACCCTTGATTAAGCATCGTCATACCTAGAACAAGAGTCATCAGCAGTCACCATCTGCAGCCAGCAGACCCACTTTTACAGATTACCGAATACTTGAAAAGATCAAAATGATGTTATCTGAAATCTTATTAATATAAACATACTGTTTTGTTTTTTTTTAAAGGTTTTTATCATAGAGTACATGTTCTCTCAGGAGAAAGACACAGACAGAAAGAGAGGAAAAGTGAAAAATTGCCCCTCCCTCCCAGGGCAGATGGCCATACCACAATCCCTTCTCCTTCATTCCCTGGGGATTAGGGGAACATATGCCCCAGTGTATTTTGCAATCCACCAGGTCTAGGACTCAAACTGCAGAGTCAGCCATGTGGGATACAGTGTCTTAATCACCATGCCACCTGTCCATTTGTATTTTGTCTTGTTTAATAGCATATAAGACCCAAATAAGAGAGCTGTTGACTACGACTGCTTACCAGCTGTCATGCAAGAACTGGAAACACACCCATCTCAACCCTGATTCCAGAACTCAGACTTATCTTCAAACTAATGGGCTCTGGAACATTTCGCTCTTGCTGTGTCACACATGCAACTCTTAAAAATTTTGACAGCTCACATTTTGTCAGAGGACAGTTATCCTTTTTGAGTTATATTAAAACGTATTTCTATCTTTTATTTATACGTCATCTATTTTCCCCTTAATTATTAACTATGCACCCATTTTAAGCATTTGCTCACTTCAAAACTGTTATCTAAAAAATGTTAGTACAAGAATATTAAGAAATAATGACAGAACATCATCATAGAACTCTTTTTGCAGAACAATTTCTTGTCACAAAGTATTACAAGAGGAATTTCTCCCTGATGAAAGATTAACTGCATAAGAATTCTTTTTTTCCTTAGTAATATTGCTCATTCATTGATGCATGAGGTTGAGCTCATCTAGTATATTATTGTATGAGGATTTGCAGTCTGAAATTTCACTACATGATTAATTTAACCATCTTTATTAGAGTGCTCCTCTCTATCTCTTTAGATTTATCTTCTGATTCATCTCATCATTGTAAAATGTCTCTCTCTGTCAATTCTTTTGCTATTATTGGTAAGTAATTTAAAAATTCCGAATTTACAGACAATTTAAAAAAATCTAAAAATATAATAAAATAGTTTTCTACAAACCTTTTAATAATTTCTTTTTTATTTTTTTATTTTTTATTTTTTATTTTTTTGCCATAGGGCAAGTGGGCTCACCAGAGAGACTGAGAGACAGAATCGAGAGAGGGAAAGTGAGAAATCACTCTGGAAGGAGTACGGCAAGCCACAGTCCCTTCTCCTCCTGGGATCCTGGGCAAGCATGCACATGTATCTGGTGTGACTTTCAAGCCACCTAGTCTGGGACTTGAACTGTATTCACCTATGTGGGAGTCCAGTCCCTTAACCACCACAAACCACCTGCTGGCCCAGACATTTTAATATCTTCTTAAAAAAATGAGGAGATGTTTGAACAATGTAATTAAGAAAAACTAAAAGCTGATTTAATAGTGATGGATTATTTCAGTGTCATGTCATTATTCCAGAAAATTTTCTTATTCTGCCATTTGCTTATTTTTAGTCTCTTTTGGTTTAATTGGAAATAATTAATAAATTATAATAAAATTATTCCTCACATGGTGAAATACTAAAATGTCTTAATATATAGAAAAACTAGGTCTACTATGATCTCATAGTAATTTTTACTTTCATAAAAGAATATAAGGAACCAATGTGAAAACAGAAAAATAAAGTGAGCTTTCTTCAATTAAAAATATGTTTTCTTTTTATTCTTTGGGATAACACAAATGCATATAAGAAATCATGATGTCAAGAATACTCAAGAGTAAACCTTCAAGAACAACAATTCATGGACTCTACTTTATTACGAGTGCTCTTTCTACTCGTTCGATATATATGTCCATTCAACACACGTTTTCTTTTGCTTTGCGCTACTGCATCTTTTTATTGAAGAGGGAGTTGAGAAGAATAGGTAGTATATTTTAATGAGAATTTTGGACCTTTCTTGCACAAAAATGTTATGGATTGAGAAATGAGCGAGGACAGGGATAATGTCAGATTGGATGGAGTCTGGAGAAGCAATATCAATTTCCTCTTTTTCGAGAAAGATTTTTGCTATAGGGAATGTGCACTTGCAAGAGAAACAGAGAGACAGAAAGCAAGAAATCACGCTCCCGGGGGCATGGCTGCACCACTATCCCTTCTCCTCCATTCTTCTCTTGGAGTTTTGGCCACACATGCATACGTATCTGGCGTGAGTTTCAAGCCACCAGGTCAGGGACTCGAACTGCAGTCGGCTATGTGGGAATCCAGCTCCCTAACTGCTATGACACCTGTTGACTCCAATTTCCTCTTTTCTTAACTTGAACTCCTGGCCAGTTAATTTGTTGTCAGAGTTTTTACTCTGTTACCAGCAAGAAGAATATAAATCTCTGGAATTGTATCATACTACACCGGAACCATGTCTGAACCTTTGTGCTGATAACCCTGGTTTTGGAACGGCAGTACTGTTTGCTGTCTAAAAAGAACCTGGCATGGGGCTAATGACATAATGGCCCAAGAACCAGTCCGCAGGAGGCTTGAAAGATAGGATGAGTATGAAATCATGCTAACAGCTTTATACACAATGTTTTCGTTTTGTTTTAGGTTTTACATTTTTGCCCACATGCTCCAGAGAGAGACAGAGAGAGAGACAGTGAGAGGAAAAGCGAGAAATCATCCCCCAGGGGAGACGGCCATGCCACAGTCCTTTCCTCCATTCTCCTCTTGGGATCTTGGTCACGCACACACACATGCCCGGTGAGATCTTCAATGCTCCAGGTCTGGGACTTGAACTGTGGCAGTCATGTGCGTTTCAGCACCCCAACCACCATGTCACCTGCTGTCCCCAAGTACAAAATATTTTTTACTTGAATTGTTCAAAGCATTAGATGGGATAATGATAGTAAATGAACTTGTTCCAGGAACAAACATCTTTTCTTTGATGGTGGGCACTGCTTTTGCCAGAAGACTTTAGGGTTCTGAAAATCAGACCTGTGGTCTAGAGATACAAAGCTAAAGATCTTCAAAATCATGTATAAAAGAAAAAAAATCCAGCCGTATTAACACACAACTTCCCATTTTATATTGTGCTTTTTTTCTCAGAGAAACTGGGAGTGCTCCCAGACAGTTACCAGTTAGAAAGATCCAGATATTAAGCCAACTTTGTTCTGTGCGATTTTTACTGCTGTGGAAGAGCTCTCCTTCAGCAAGTGGCTGTTAGAGGAGCAGCCTATTTAACACGTGTCAGTTACCTTTCCTCTCTGGGCTAAGCTCAGTCAGCCGGGAACATCTACAGAAAGTCTGCGATCGCATTGCTCTAAATATGTAGATGAATCTACCGGAGTTTCACACGGGAGTAATAGGAAATGACACCCAAGTTAACACGATCACCATGGGACGGGCCATTGGCAGTGTAATGGAATACACAGGAGGGGACTGTTTATTTTGCTTAAAAATAAAAGGAAATATTTGGCAAAAAAGTGTTCTCTTTTCTAATGCTTAGGCTGAAAGAGGGGACATGAGAAAGTGAGAATACAGAAGTGGGGCAGTGCAATCATTTTAGCTAGCGAGACATTGCCTGCTGAGGACAGGCATGGCCAGGGGTGACTTAAGTCTGGTTATGGTCTGCCTGTCTTGTCTTCTTTTCTTCTTCCTCCTCCTCCGCTTCCTCTTCTTCTTCTCCTTCTACTTTTCTTCTTCTTCTCCTCCTCTTCCTCTTCTTCTTCTCCTCCTCCTACTTTTCTTCTTCTTCTCCTCCTCCTACTTTTCTTTCCTTCTCCTCCTCTTCCTCTTCTTCTTCTCCTCCTCCTCATCTTCCTCTTCTTCTTATCCTCCTCCTCTTCTTCTTCTTTTCCTCCTCCTTCTCTTTTTCTTCTTCTTTTCCTTCTCCTCCTCTTCCTCTTCTTCTTCTCCTCCTCCTCATCTTCCTCTTCTTCTTATCCTCCTCCTCTTCTTCTTCTTTTCCTCCTCCTTCTCTTTTTGTTCTTCTTTTCCTTCTCCTCCTCCTCCTCCTTCTCCTCCTTCTCCTTCTCCTCCTTCTCTTCTTCCTCTTCTTTTCCTTCTTCTCCTCCTCCCTCTCTTCCTCTTCTTTTTCTTCCTTCTTCTCCTCCTCCTTCTCTTCCTCTTCTTTTTCTTCTCTTCCTTCTCCTTCTTCTCCTCCTCCTTCTCTTCCTCTTCTTTTTCTTTTTCTTCTTCTTCTCCTCCTTTTCCTTCTCTTCTTCTTCTTCTCTTCTTCTCCTCCTCCTCCTCCTCCTCCTTCTTCTTCCCTCCTTCTCTCCCTCCCTCCCTTCCTCCCTCACTTCTTTCTTCCTCTTAGTTAGACTGAGACCTGTGAGGGTAGGAAGTACATCTTATTCATGTTTAAATTCCTGTCACCTAATAAGGAATAGACTCCTTATGCCCAGAATTGGCTGTGACCTTTTCTTTTGAATTTTCCTTATCAATCACATGCCTTAAAGCTGCAGGTCCTTTTTCTGAAGTTAATCTGTAAGCATCAAGTTTAAATTACTTTAAAGGACTTTCTTTTTAACAGCAGGAAGGTATACTTCTGGGCTTATCTATCTATGTGGGTTTAGTTGCTTCGGCATCATTTCTTTCTGAAAAGCCTGAAGTTGGAAACATTTTATCTACAAGATGGGAAAAAAAATAGGAGGGCAGAACAAATTATTCTTAGTGGTTGTGTCAATGTGTTTTATCGGTGCCGCAGAGGATTGGGTCTGGAGGTGGGGGGACCTCAGGAGGAGGGCGCAGGGCAGGGAAAGACTGTGAAATTTGTAACCTTACACTGCTGAATCTTCGCACTAAAGGCACACATCAAGGGGCATCTCATTTGAGACTTCAAAAAGCTTGTGGAAAACGGTATTATTTTGTTGCAAAATTTTTTATTAATTCCATGCATAGATTTTTTTTTTCGTAGTAGGCATTTTCCATGAACTCTTCAAAGACGTCCCCATACAGCTGCCTTGCTGTATTAGACACATCCGTGCACGTGTGCAAGGCTATTGAGAAAGGAAACGGAAGTCTGAGAAACAGGGACTCGGGATACAGGTCCTGAGATGGAGTCTGACCGCCAGGCTCGCGCTCGGAACTGCTTGCTCCTCAGAAACCAGAAACGTTAGCAGCGAGGACTCAGTGATTGACCCAGGCAGCGAGACGGAAAGCGATTTCGACTTTTCCAAGTCCTACCATAGTCCAAGAACAAGATAATGGCCCCAAACTTTTAGACAAAGGGTCTCATGAGCTACATAATCTTTCCCAAATTAGGAGAAAAGTAGCCCGAACCCTGCAGTGCGTGAGCTCCACTGCAGAGGAAGCATACGAAGTTCCTCCTGGCTGGGGTGAAAACCCTGATGTGAGCTCCAAATCAGCGCCCTGCTGTTTGGGACCCCGCTTCTCAGGGTCTTTTCCTCCCTCTCAGAGAACTCTGCTTCGCCTGCTCTTATTCTTTGCAAGATAAAGAGTTGGGTTAGCATTGGGCCCAGGCACCCCAGTCTCCCAGTCTGTGGCAAGTGAAAATAAAATAAAGCATACATACAATAAAAAGGAAAGGACATTCAAAGCCACAGATCATTACAAAAAGCACAATAACACAAGTCCCTGTGTGTGCCCCTTCTGGGTCATACTCCCTGGTTAGCCTAGATGCACATTAGTCACGGTGTCCCCAGTGCCTGGAACGAAGGCTCCACATCCACGCTTCAGTCTGTCTCCAATATGACAGTGTGAG